>NW_026777509.1:0-301117 GCF_028023285.1 Balaenoptera ricei
GAGGTTAAAGGTGCTGATTCTCCAAGGAGGGAGATTGCTAGTAAAGCGGCTGGAATGGCGAACCCGAGCACAAGGAGATGAGAAATGAGGTGCGTTTTAGAAACCTTTCCCGATCACACGGTGTACCACCTTCTGGGTTTCTCATGCATGTTTTCGAGGTAGGAAGATGCCCTTGAACCTGGAGATTTGGGACCCATGGGATGGGTAACAGGCAGTATTACTTTAAAGGCTCTGCGTTTGCTCCCCCAACCTCACCAAACCTCTCAGCCCCGAGAATGTCCACCCTTATGTCTCCTCCAGCTGTGGGTCTAGATATGGTCAATCCAGGTTGCATCACAGCCCCTGAACGAATTTTGTAAGAATTTCTCTCTCTTTCACTGTCTTTGTTTCACGGGTTTTTAAAAGTAATTTATTTTTATAATGGGGTTTAGCTGCTTTTCACGGCTGTGTTTCTGCCGCTTTACAGCCACTTGACTCACTTCCAGAGAGATATCAATACATAGGTTTTAAGATTCTTAATAGTCAGATATATTCTTGTGCGGTGAATAGGGGGTGTTGAGTCCAGTTCACTGAGCAAGGAGTAGGTCTTTCTATTACATATTGGGTTTATGGAACGGTATCTGAGCTCATTTGAAACCCTTCTTTTATGCATCACCCCACCCCACCTTTCCCGTTAAGCAGCCATAGTGTGTTTTGTAAACGTGTGACTCTGTTCTGTTTTGTAATTCAGTTCAAGTGTAGCGGTTTTTACATTCCCTCTATAAGTGATAGCTTATGATAAGTGTCTTTTTCTGTGTGACTTATTTCACTTAGAATCGTCGTAGCTAAAGCCACTCATCATGCTGCTACTAGCCTTATGACATTGATTTCATGGCTGAGTGATATTCCATTGTACATAAGGACCACCACTTCTTTATCCATTTTTCTCTTTCCTGGGATATTTAAGGTGTCATGAAGTGGAGGTTCTTGTCAACAGAGCAGCCCTAAACTTTCGGGTGCCTGTGTCTTGCTGATTTTTAGTTTTCCCAATTTATACGCCCATGAGTGGAAGTGCCCTATGCGCTCTAAGCTGTGTTTTTTCGATGTTTCAGGACACACCGTACACTTCTCCAGAGTGGCTGTTGCCAATTTACATCCCGCCCTTCAGCGTAGCAAGGCTCCCATTTCTCCATGGCCTATTCTGCATTTCTGGTTTTGACACTTTTTTCCGCATGGCCCTTTTGACCGATGGGAAGCGAGACTTCTTTGTAGCGCTGATTTGCCTTTCCAGGTTGCTTGGTTGGCCAAAAAGGGCGTATGCGTTTTTTCCTGAATATATTCAGGAAAAAACGCATACGCCCTTTTTGGCCAAGGGCATCATTGTCGACGTTTTGCCGCTTTTCATGTGCTTTAAACGCGATTCGAATCGACCTCCTGAAATCTGTTTCCTGCAATTCTGCCTTGCTTTCAGATCCTCTTCGTTGCCTTCCCTCAATATATTTGTGGACGAGAGTTATCATTTATAACTCTGCAGGTTTGTGAATTGCAGTGCCCCTGAGCTCCATTTTTCAACTCGCTTTTTTGGGAGCTGGCCACAAAAGCGCAGGATTGCCTCAGGCTCTATTCTGCTTCCAGGCGGCAGGCTGGGCCTGTGGTTAATTCTTCTTCCTGATGGGAAAATAGAGTGACCTGTGCCTGTCCCAACACCTAGAGCTAGTCTCTCATTGGCTCCCCCTCTTCCCGTTCATCCTCAGGACAAATTGCAAGCTGTACGGAACGGGAGGTTAAAGGTGCTGATTCTCCAAGGAGGGAGATTGCTAGTAAAGCGGCTGGAATGGCGAACCCGAGCACAAGGAGATGAGAAATGAGGTGCGTTTTACAAACCTGTCCCGATCACACGGTGTACCACCTTCTGGGTTTCTCATGCATGTTTTCGAGGTAGGAAGATGCCCTTGAACCTGGAGATTTGGGACCCATGGGATGAGTAACAGGCAGTATTTCTTTAAAGGCTCTGTGTTTGCTCCCCCAACCTCACCAAACCTCTCAGCCCCGAGAATGTCCACCCTTATGTCTCCTCCAGCTGTGGGTCTAGATATGTTCAATCCAGGTTGCATCACAGCCCCTGAACGAATTTTGTAAGAATTTCTCTCTCTTTCACTGTCTTTGTTTCACGGGTTTTTAAAAGGAATTTATTTTTATAATGGGGTTTAGCTGTTTTTCACGGCTGTGTTTCTGCCGCTTTACACGCACTTGACTCACTTCCAGAGAGATATCAATACATAGGTTTTAAGATTCTTACTAGTCAGATATATTCTTGTGCGGTGAATAGGGGGTGTTGAGTCCAGTTCACTGAGCAAGGAGTAGGTCTTTCTATTACATATTGGGTTTATGGAACGGTATCTGAGCTCATTTGAAACCCTTGTTTTATGCATCACCCCACCCCACCTTTCCCGTTACGCAGCCATAGTGTGTCTTCTAAACGTGTGACTCTGTTCTGTTTTGTAATTCAGTTCAAGTGTAGCGGTTTTTACATTCCCTCTATAAGTGATAGCTTATGATAAGTGTCTTTTTCTGTGTGACTTATTTCACTTAGAATCGTCGTAGCTAAAGCCACTCATCATGCTGCTACTAGCCTTATGACATTGATTTCATGGCTGAGGGATATTCCATTGTACATAAGGACCACCACTTCTTTATCCATTTTTCTCTTTCCTGGGATATTTAAGGTGTCATGAAGTGGAGGTTCTTGTCAACAGAGCAGCCCTAAACTTTCGGGTGCCTGTGTCTTGCTGATTTTTAGTTTTCCCAATTTATATGCCCATGAGTGGAAGTGCCCTATGCGCTCTAAGCTGTGTTTTTTCGATGTTTCAGGACACACCGTACACTTCTCCAGAGTGGCTGTTGGCAATTTACATCCCGCCCATCAGCATAGCAAGGCTCCCATTTCTCCATGGCCTATTCTGCATTTCTGGTTTTGACACTTTTTTCCGCATGGCCCTTTTGACCGATGGGAAGCGAGACTTCTTTGTAGCGCTGATTTGCCTTTCCAGGTTGCTTGGTTGGCCAAAAAGGGCGTATGCGTTTTTTCCTGAATATATTCAGGAAAAAACGCATACGCCCTTTTTGGCCAAGGGCATCATTGTCGACGTTTTGCTGCTTTTCATGTGCTTTAAAGGCGATTCGAATCGACCTCCTGAAATCTGTTTCCTGCAATTCTGCCTTGCTTTCAGATCCTCTTCGTTGCCTTCCCTCAATATATTTGTGGACGAGAGTTATCATTTATAACTCTGCAGGTTTGTGAATTGCAGTGCCCCTGAGCTCCATTTTTCAACTCGCTTTTTTGGGAGCTGGCCACAAAAGCGCAGGATTGCCTCAGGCCCTATTCTGCTTCCCGGCGGCAGGCTGAGCCTGTGGTTAATTCTTCTTCCTGATGGGAAAATATAGTGACCTGTGCCTGTCCCAACACCTAGAGCTAGTCTCTCATTGGCTCCCCCTCTTCCCGTTCATCCTCAGGACAAATTGCAAGCTGTAGGGAACGGGAGGTTAAAGGTGCTGATTCTCCAAGGAGGGAGATTGCTAGTAAAGCGGCTGGAATGGCGAACCCGAGCACAAGGAGATGAGAAATGAGGTGCGTTTTAGAAACCTTTCCCGATCACACGGTGTACCACCTTCTGGGTTTCTCATGCATGTTTTCGAGGTAGGAAGATGCCCTTGAACCTGGAGATTTGGGACCCATGGGATGGGTAACAGGCAGTATTACTTTAAAGGCTCTGCGTTTGCTCCCCCAACCTCACCAAACCTCTCAGCCCCGAGAATGTCCACCCTTATGTCTCCTCCAGCTGTGGGTCTAGATATGGTCAATCCAGGTTGCATCACAGCCCCTGAACGAATTTTGTAAGAATTTCTCTCTCTTTCACTGTCTTTGTTTCACGGGTTTTTAAAAGGAATTTATTTTTATAATGGGGTTTAGCTGCTTTTCACGGCTGTGTTTCTGCCGCTTTACAGCCACTTGACTCACTTCCAGAGAGATATCAATACATAGGTTTTAAGATTCTTAATAGTCAGATATATTCTTGTGCGGTGAATAGGGGGTGTTGAGTCCAGTTCACTGAGCAAGGAGTAGGTCTTTCTATTACATATTGGGTTTATGGAACGGTATCTGAGCTCATTTGAAACCCTTCTTTTATGCATCACCCCACCCCACCTTTCCCGTTAAGCAGCCATAGTGTGTTTTGTAAACGTGTGACTCTGTTCTGTTTTGTAATTCAGTTCAAGTGTAGCGGTTTTTACATTCCCTCTATAAGTGATAGCTTATGATAAGTGTCTTTTTCTGTGTGACTTATTTCACTTAGAATCGTCGTAGCTAAAGCCACTCATCATGCTGCTACTAGCCTTATGACATTGATTTCATGGCTGAGGGATATTCCATTGTACATAAGGACCACCACTTCTTTATCCATTTTTCTCTTTCCTGGGATATTTAAGGTGTCATGAAGTGGAGGTTCTTGTCAACAGAGCAGCCCTAAACTTTCGGGTGCCTGTGTCTTGCTGATTTTTAGTTTTCCCAATTTATATGCCCATGAGTGGAAGTGCCCTATGCGCTCTAAGCTGTGTTTTTTCGATGTTTCAGGACACACCGTACACTTCTCCAGAGTGGCTGTTGGCAATTTACATCCCGCCCATCAGCATAGCAAGGCTCCCATTTCTCCATGGCCTATTCTGCATTTCTGGTTTTGACACTTTTTTCCGCATGGCCCTTTTGACCGATGGGAAGCGAGACTTCTTTGTAGCGCTGATTTGCCTTTCCAGGTTGCTTGGTTGGCCAAAAAGGGCGTATGCGTTTTTTCCTGAATATATTCAGGAAAAAACGCATACGCCCTTTTTGGCCAAGGGCATCATTGTCGACGTTTTGCTGCTTTTCATGTGCTTTAAAGGCGATTCGAATCGACCTCCTGAAATCTGTTTCCTGCAATTCTGCCTTGCTTTCAGATCCTCTTCGTTGCCTTCCCTCAATATATTTGTGGACGAGAGTTATCATTTATAACTCTGCAGGTTTGTGAATTGCAGTGCCCCTGAGCTCCATTTTTCAACTCGCTTTTTTGGGAGCTGGCCACAAAAGCGCAGGATTGCCTCAGGCGCTATTCTGCTTCCCGGCGGCAGGCTGAGCCTGTGGTTAATTCTTCTTCCTGATGGGAAAATATAGTGACCTGTGCCTGTCCCAACACCTAGAGCTAGTCTCTCATTGGCTCCCCCTCTTCCCGTTCATCCTCAGGACAAATTGCAAGCTGTAGGGAACGGGAGGTTAAAGGTGCTGATTCTCCAAGGAGGGAGATTGCTAGTAAAGCGGCTGGAATGGTGAACCCGAGCACAAGGAGATGAGAAATGAGGTGCGTTTTAGAAACCTTTCCCGATCACACGGTGTACCACCTTCTGGGTTTCTCATGCATGTTTTCGAGGTAGGAAGATGCCCTTGAACCTGGAGATTTGGGACCCATGGGATGGGTAACAGGCAGTATTACTTTAAAGGCTCTGCGTTTGCTCCCCCAACCTCACCAAACCTCTCAGCCCCGAGAATGTCCACCCTTATGTCTCCTCCAGCTGTGGGTCTAGATATGGTCAATCCAGGTTGCATCACAGCCCCTGAACGAATTTTGTAAGAATTTCTCTCTCTTTCACTGTCTTTGTTTCACGGGTTTTTAAAAGTAATTTATTTTTATAATGGGGTTTAGCTGCTTTTCACGGCTGTGTTTCTGCCGCTTTACAGCCACTTGACTCACTTCCAGAGAGATATCAATACATAGGTTTTAAGATTCTTAATAGTCAGATATATTCTTGTGCGGTGAATAGGGGGTGTTGAGTCCAGTTCACTGAGCAAGGAGTAGGTCTTTCTATTACATATTGGGTTTATGGAACGGTATCTGAGCTCATTTGAAACCCTTCTTTTATGCATCACCCCACCCCACCTTTCCCGTTAAGCAGCCATAGTGTGTTTTGTAAACGTGTGACTCTGTTCTGTTTTGTAATTCAGTTCAAGTGTAGCGGTTTTTACATTCCCTCTATAAGTGATAGCTTATGATAAGTGTCTTTTTCTGTGTGACTTATTTCACTTAGAATCGTCGTAGCTAAAGCCACTCATCATGCTGCTACTAGCCTTATGACATTGATTTCATGGCTGAGGGATATTCCATTGTACATAAGGACCACCACTTCTTTATCCATTTTTCTCTTTCCTGGGATATTTAAGGTGTCATGAAGTGGAGGTTCTTGTCAACAGAGCAGCCCTAAACTTTCGGGTGCCTGTGTCTTGCTGATTTTTAGTTTTCCCAATTTATATGCCCATGAGTGGAAGTGCCCTATGCGCTCTAAGCTGTGTTTTTTCGATGTTTCAGGACACACCGTACACTTCTCCAGAGTGGCTGTTGGCAATTTACATCCCGCCCATCAGCGTAGCAAGGCTCCCATTTCTCCATGGCCTATTCTGCATTTCTGGTTTTGACACTTTTTTCCGCATGGCCCTTTTGACCGATGGGAAGCGAGACTTCTTTGTAGCGCTGATTTGCCTTTCCAGGTTGCTTGGTTGGCCAAAAAGGGCGTATGCGTTTTTTCCTGAATATATTCAGGAAAAAACGCATACGCCCTTTTTGGCCAAGGGCATCATTGTCGACGTTTTGCTGCTTTTCATGTGCTTTAAAGGCGATTCGAATCGACCTCCTGAAATCTGTTTCCTGCAATTCTGCCTTGCTTTCAGATCCTCTTCGTTGCCTTCCCTCAATATATTTGTGGACGAGAGTTATCATTTATAACTCTGCAGGTTTGTGAATTGCAGTGCCCCTGAGCTCCATTTTTCAACTCGCTTTTTTGGGAGCTGGCCACAAAAGCGCAGGATTGCCTCAGGCGCTATTCTGCTTCCCGGCGGCAGGCTGAGCCTGTGGTTAATTCTTCTTCCTGATGGGAAAATATAGTGACCTGTGCCTGTCCCAACACCTAGAGCTAGTCTCTCATTGGCTCCCCCTCTTCCCGTTCATCCTCAGGACAAATTGCAAGCTGTAGGGAACGGGAGGTTAAAGGTGCTGATTCTCCAAGGAGGGAGATTGCTAGTAAAGCGGCTGGAATGGTGAACCCGAGCACAAGGAGATGAGAAATGAGGTGCGTTTTAGAAACCTTTCCCGATCACACGGTGTACCACCTTCTGGGTTTCTCATGCATGTTTTCGAGGTAGGAAGATGCCCTTGAACCTGGAGATTTGGGACCCATGGGATGGGTAACAGGCAGTATTACTTTAAAGGCTCTGCGTTTGCTCCCCCAACCTCACCAAACCTCTCAGCCCCGAGAATGTCCACCCTTATGTCTCCTCCAGCTGTGGGTCTAGATATGGTCAATCCAGGTTGCATCACAGCCCCTGAACGAATTTTGTAAGAATTTCTCTCTCTTTCACTGTCTTTGTTTCACGGGTTTTTAAAAGGAATTTATTTTTATAATGGGGTTTAGCTGCTTTTCACGGCTGTGTTTCTGCCGCTTTACAGCCACTTGACTCACTTCCAGAGAGATATCAATACATAGGTTTTAAGATTCTTAATAGTCAGATATATTCTTGTGCGGTGAATAGGGGGTGTTGAGTCCAGTTCACTGAGCAAGGAGTAGGTCTTTCTATTACATATTGGGTTTATGGAACGGTATCTGAGCTCATTTGAAACCCTTCTTTTATGCATCACCCCACCCCACCTTTCCCGTTAAGCAGCCATAGTGTGTTTTGTAAACGTGTGACTCTGTTCTGTTTTGTAATTCAGTTCAAGTGTAGCGGTTTTTACATTCCCTCTATAAGTGATAGCTTATGATAAGTGTCTTTTTCTGTGTGACTTATTTCACTTAGAATCGTCGTAGCTAAAGCCACTCATCATGCTGCTACTAGCCTTATGACATTGATTTCATGGCTGAGGGATATTCCATTGTACATAAGGACCACCACTTCTTTATCCATTTTTCTCTTTCCTGGGATATTTAAGGTGTCATGAAGTGGAGGTTCTTGTCAACAGAGCAGCCCTAAACTTTCGGGTGCCTGTGTCTTGCTGATTTTTAGTTTTCCCAATTTATATGCCCATGAGTGGAAGTGCCCTATGCGCTCTAAGCTGTGTTTTTTCGATGTTTCAGGACACACCGTACACTTCTCCAGAGTGGCTGTTGGCAATTTACATCCCGCCCATCAGCGTAGCAAGGCTCCCATTTCTCCATGGCCTATTCTGCATTTCTGGTTTTGACACTTTTTTCCGCATGGCCCTTTTGACCGATGGGAAGCGAGACTTCTTTGTAGCGCTGATTTGCCTTTCCAGGTTGCTTGGTTGGCCAAAAAGGGCGTATGCGTTTTTTCCTGAATATATTCAGGAAAAAACGCATACGCCCTTTTTGGCCAAGGGCATCATTGTCGACGTTTTGCTGCTTTTCATGTGCTTTAAAGGCGATTCGAATCGACCTCCTGAAATCTGTTTCCTGCAATTCTGCCTTGCTTTCAGATCCTCTTCGTTGCCTTCCCTCAATATATTTGTGGACGAGAGTTATCATTTATAACTCTGCAGGTTTGTGAATTGCAGTGCCCCTGAGCTCCATTTTTCAACTCGCTTTTTTGGGAGCTGGCCACAAAAGCGCAGGATTGCCTCAGGCGCTATTCTGCTTCCCGGCGGCAGGCTGAGCCTGTGGTTAATTCTTCTTCCTGATGGGAAAATAGAGTGACCTGTGCCTGTCCCAACACCTAGAGCTAGTCTCTCATTGGCTCCCCCTCTTCCCGTTCATCCTCAGGACAAATTGCAAGCTGTAGGGAACGGGAGGTTAAAGGTGCTGATTCTCCAAGGAGGGAGATTGCTAGTAAAGCGGCTGGAATGGTGAACCCGAGCACAAGGAGATGAGAAATGAGGTGCGTTTTAGAAACCTTTCCCGATCACACGGTGTACCACCTTCTGGGTTTCTCATGCATGTTTTCGAGGTAGGAAGATGCCCTTGAACCTGGAGATTTGGGACCCATGGGATGGGTAACAGGCAGTATTACTTTAAAGGCTCTGCGTTTGCTCCCCCAACCTCACCAAACCTCTCAGCCCCGAGAATGTCCACCCTTATGTCTCCTCCAGCTGTGGGTCTAGATATGGTCAATCCAGGTTGCATCACAGCCCCTGAACGAATTTTGTAAGAATTTCTCTCTCTTTCACTGTCTTTGTTTCACGGGTTTTTAAAAGGAATTTATTTTTATAATGGGGTTTAGCTGCTTTTCACGGCTGTGTTTCTGCCGCTTTACAGCCACTTGACTCACTTCCAGAGAGATATCAATACATAGGTTTTAAGATTCTTAATAGTCAGATATATTCTTGTGCGGTGAATAGGGGGTGTTGAGTCCAGTTCACTGAGCAAGGAGTAGGTCTTTCTATTACATATTGGGTTTATGGAACGGTATCTGAGCTCATTTGAAACCCTTCTTTTATGCATCACCCCACCCCACCTTTCCCGTTAAGCAGCCATAGTGTGTTTTGTAAACGTGTGACTCTGTTCTGTTTTGTAATTCAGTTCAAGTGTAGCGGTTTTTACATTCCCTCTATAAGTGATAGCTTATGATAAGTGTCTTTTTCTGTGTGACTTATTTCACTTAGAATCGTCGTAGCTAAAGCCACTCATCATGCTGCTACTAGCCTTATGACATTGATTTCATGGCTGAGTGATATTCCATTGTACATAAGGACCACCACTTCTTTATCCATTTTTCTCTTTCCTGGGATATTTAAGGTGTCATGAAGTGGAGGTTCTTGTCAACAGAGCAGCCCTAAACTTTCGGGTGCCTGTGTCTTGCTGATTTTTAGTTTTCCCAATTTATACGCCCATGAGTGGAAGTGCCCTATGCGCTCTAAGCTGTGTTTTTTCGATGTTTCAGGACACACCGTACACTTCTCCAGAGTGGCTGTTGGCAATTTACATCCCGCCCTTCAGCGTAGCAAGGCTCCCATTTCTCCATGGCCTATTCTGCATTTCTGGTTTTGACACTTTTTTCCGCATGGCCCTTTTGACCGATGGGAAGCCAGACTTCTTTGTAGCGCTGATTTGCCTTTCCAGGTTGCTTGGTTGGCCAAAAAGGGCGTATGCGTTTTTTCCTGAATATATTCAGGAAAAAACGCATACGCCCTTTTTGGCCAAGGGCATCATTGTCGACGTTTTGCCGCTTTTCATGTGCTTTAAAGGCGATTCGAATCGACCTCCTGAAATCTGTTTCCTGCAATTCTGCCTTGCTTTCAGATCCTCTTCGTTGCCTTCCCTCAATATATTTGTGGACGAGAGTTATCATTTATAACTCTGCAGGTTTGTGAATTGCAGTGCCCCTGAGCTCCATTTTTCAACTCGCTTTTTTGGGAGCTGGCCACAAAAGCGCAGGATTGCCTCAGGCCCTATTCTGCTTCCGGGCGGCAGGCTGAGCCTGTGGTTAATTCTTCTTCCTGATGGGAAAATAGAGTGACCTGTGCCTGTCCCAACACCTAGAGCTAGTCTCTCATTGGCTCCCCCTCTTCCCGTTCATCCTCAGGACAAATTGCAAGCTGTACGGAACGGGAGGTTAAAGGTGCTGATTCTCCAAGGAGGGAGATTGCTAGTAAAGCGGCTGGAATGGCGAACCCGAGCACAAGGAGATGAGAAATGAGGTGCGTTTTAGAAACCTTTCCCGATCACACGGTGTACCACCTTCTGGGTTTCTCATGCATGTTTTCGAGGTAGGAAGATGCCCTTGAACCTGGAGATTTGGGACCCATGGGATGGGTAACAGGCAGTATTACTTTAAAGGCTCTGCGTTTGCTCCCCCAACCTCACCAAACCTCTCAGCCCCGAGAATGTCCACCCTTATGTCTCCTCCAGCTGTGGGTCTAGATATGGTCAATCCAGGTTGCATCACAGCCCCTGAACGAATTTTGTAAGAATTTCTCTCTCTTTCACTGTCTTTGTTTCACGGGTTTTTAAAAGTAATTTATTTTTATAATGGGGTTTAGCTGCTTTTCACGGCTGTGTTTCTGCCGCTTTACAGCCACTTGACTCACTTCCAGAGAGATATCAATACATAGGTTTTAAGATTCTTAATAGTCAGATATATTCTTGTGCGGTGAATAGGGGGTGTTGAGTCCAGTTCACTGAGCAAGGAGTAGGTCTTTCTATTACATATTGGGTTTATGGAACGGTATCTGAGCTCATTTGAAACCCTTCTTTTATGCATCACCCCACCCCACCTTTCCCGTTAAGCAGCCATAGTGTGTTTTGTAAACGTGTGACTCTGTTCTGTTTTGTAATTCAGTTCAAGTGTAGCGGTTTTTACATTCCCTCTATAAGTGATAGCTTATGATAAGTGTCTTTTTCTGTGTGACTTATTTCACTTAGAATCGTCGTAGCTAAAGCCACTCATCATGCTGCTACTAGCCTTATGACATTGATTTCATGGCTGAGTGATATTCCATTGTACATAAGGACCACCACTTCTTTATCCATTTTTCTCTTTCCTGGGATATTTAAGGTGTCATGAAGTGGAGGTTCTTGTCAACAGAGCAGCCCTAAACTTTCGGGTGCCTGTGTCTTGCTGATTTTTAGTTTTCCCAATTTATACGCCCATGAGTGGAAGTGCCCTATGCGCTCTAAGCTGTGTTTTTTCGATGTTTCAGGACACACCGTACACTTCTCCAGAGTGGCTGTTGGCAATTTACATCCCGCCCTTCAGCGTAGCAAGGCTCCCATTTCTCCATGGCCTATTCTGCATTTCTGGTTTTGACACTTTTTTCCGCATGGCCCTTTTGACCGATGGGAAGCGAGACTTCTTTGTAGCGCTGATTTGCCTTTCCAGGTTGCTTGGTTGGCCAAAAAGGGCGTATGCGTTTTTTCCTGAATATATTCAGGAAAAAACGCATACGCCCTTTTTGGCCAAGGGCATCATTGTCGACGTTTTGCCGCTTTTCATGTGCTTTAAAGGCGATTCGAATCGACCTCCTGAAATCTGTTTCCTGCAATTCTGCCTTGCTTTCAGATCCTCTTCGTTGCCTTCCCTCAATATATTTGTGGACGAGAGTTATCATTTATAACTCTGCAGGTTTGTGAATTGCAGTGCCCCTGAGCTCCATTTTTCAACTCGCTTTTTTGGGAGCTGGCC
Organism: Balaenoptera ricei; assembly: GCF_028023285.1. Classification (NCBI taxonomy): domain Eukaryota; kingdom Metazoa; phylum Chordata; class Mammalia; order Artiodactyla; family Balaenopteridae; genus Balaenoptera; species Balaenoptera ricei. The sequence continues at coordinate 12,128 of NW_026777509.1, forward strand.
ACAAAAGCGCAGGATTGCCTCAGGCCCTATTCTGCTTCCGGGCGGCAGGCTGAGCCTGTGGTTAATTCTTCTTCCTGATGGGAAAATAGAGTGACCTGTGCCTGTCCCAACACCTAGAGCTAGTCTCTCATTGGCTCCCCCTCTTCCCGTTCATCCTCAGGACAAATTGCAAGCTGTAGGGAACGGGAGGTTAAAGGTGCTGATTCTCCAAGGAGGGAGATTGCTAGTAAAGCGGCTGGAATGGTGAACCCGAGCACAAGGAGATGAGAAATGAGGTGCGTTTTAGAAACCTTTCCCGATCACACGGTGTACCACCTTCTGGGTTTCTCATGCATGTTTTCGAGGTAGGAAGATGCCCTTGAACCTGGAGATTTGGGACCCATGGGATGGGTAACAGGCAGTATTACTTTAAAGGCTCTGCGTTTGCTCCCCCAACCTCACCAAACCTCTCAGCCCCGAGAATGTCCACCCTTATGTCTCCTCCAGCTGTGGGTCTAGATATGGTCAATCCAGGTTGCATCACAGCCCCTGAACGAATTTTGTAAGAATTTCTCTCTCTTTCACTGTCTTTGTTTCACGGGTTTTTAAAAGGAATTTATTTTTATAATGGGGTTTAGCTGCTTTTCACGGCTGTGTTTCTGCCGCTTTACAGCCACTTGACTCACTTCCAGAGAGATATCAATACATAGGTTTTAAGATTCTTAATAGTCAGATATATTCTTGTGCGGTGAATAGGGGGTGTTGAGTCCAGTTCACTGAGCAAGGAGTAGGTCTTTCTATTACATATTGGGTTTATGGAACGGTATCTGAGCTCATTTGAAACCCTTCTTTTATGCATCACCCCACCCCACCTTTCCCGTTAAGCAGCCATAGTGTGTTTTGTAAACGTGTGACTCTGTTCTGTTTTGTAATTCAGTTCAAGTGTAGCGGTTTTTACATTCCCTCTATAAGTGATAGCTTATGATAAGTGTCTTTTTCTGTGTGACTTATTTCACTTAGAATCGTCGTAGCTAAAGCCACTCATCATGCTGCTACTAGCCTTATGACATTGATTTCATGGCTGAGTGATATTCCATTGTACATAAGGACCACCACTTCTTTATCCATTTTTCTCTTTCCTGGGATATTTAAGGTGTCATGAAGTGGAGGTTCTTGTCAACAGAGCAGCCCTAAACTTTCGGGTGCCTGTGTCTTGCTGATTTTTAGTTTTCCCAATTTATACGCCCATGAGTGGAAGTGCCCTATGCGCTCTAAGCTGTGTTTTTTCGATGTTTCAGGACACACCGTACACTTCTCCAGAGTGGCTGTTGGCAATTTACATCCCGCCCTTCAGCGTAGCAAGGCTCCCATTTCTCCATGGCCTATTCTGCATTTCTGGTTTTGACACTTTTTTCCGCATGGCCCTTTTGACCGATGGGAAGCGAGACTTCTTTGTAGCGCTGATTTGCCTTTCCAGGTTGCTTGGTTGGCCAAAAAGGGCGTATGCGTTTTTTCCTGAATATATTCAGGAAAAAACGCATACGCCCTTTTTGGCCAAGGGCATCATTGTCGACGTTTTGCCGCTTTTCATGTGCTTTAAAGGCGATTCGAATCGACCTCCTGAAATCTGTTTCCTGCAATTCTGCCTTGCTTTCAGATCCTCTTCGTTGCCTTCCCTCAATATATTTGTGGACGAGAGTTATCATTTATAACTCTGCAGGTTTGTGAATTGCAGTGCCCCTGAGCTCCATTTTTCAACTTGCTTTTTTGGGAGCTGGCCACAAAAGCGCAGGATTGCCTCAGGCCCTATTCTGCTTCCGGGCGGCAGGCTGAGCCTGTGGTTAATTCTTCTTCCTGATGGGAAAATAGAGTGACCTGTGCCTGTCCCAACACCTAGAGCTAGTCTCTCATTGGCTCCCCCTCTTCCCGTTCATCCTCAGGACAAATTGCAAGCTGTAGGGAACGGGAGGTTAAAGGTGCTGATTCTCCAAGGAGGGAGATTGCTAGTAAAGCGGCTGGAATGGTGAACCCGAGCACAAGGAGATGAGAAATGAGGTGCGTTTTACAAACCTGTCCCGATCACACGGTGTACCACCTTCTGGGTTTCTCATGCATGTTTTCGAGGTAGGAAGATGCCCTTGAACCTGGAGATTTGGGACCCATGGGATGGGTAACAGGCAGTATTACTTTAAAGGCTCTGCGTTTGCTCCCCCAACCTCACCAAACCTCTCAGCCCCGAGAATGTCCACCCTTATGTCTCCTCCAGCTGTGGGTCTAGATATGGTCAATCCAGGTTGCATCACAGCCCCTGAACGAATTTTGTAAGAATTTCTCTCTCTTTCACTGTCTTTGTTTCACGGGTTTTTAAAAGGAATTTATTTTTATAATGGGGTTTAGCTGCTTTTCACGGCTGTGTTTCTGCCGCTTTACAGCCACTTGACTCACTTCCAGAGAGATATCAATACATAGGTTTTAAGATTCTTAATAGTCAGATATATTCTTGTGCGGTGAATAGGGGGTGTTGAGTCCAGTTCACTGAGCAAGGAGTAGGTCTTTCTATTACATATTGGGTTTATGGAACGGTATCTGAGCTCATTTGAAACCCTTCTTTTATGCATCACCCCACCCCACCTTTCCCGTTAAGCAGCCATAGTGTGTTTTGTAAACGTGTGACTCTGTTCTGTTTTGTAATTCAGTTCAAGTGTAGCGGTTTTTACATTCCCTCTATAAGTGATAGCTTATGATAAGTGTCTTTTTCTGTGTGACTTATTTCACTTAGAATCGTCGTAGCTAAAGCCACTCATCATGCTGCTACTAGCCTTATGACATTGATTTCATGGCTGAGTGATATTCCATTGTACATAAGGACCACCACTTCTTTATCCATTTTTCTCTTTCCTGGGATATTTAAGGTGTCATGAAGTGGAGGTTCTTGTCAACAGAGCAGCCCTAAACTTTCGGGTGCCTGTGTCTTGCTGATTTTTAGTTTTCCCAATTTATACGCCCATGAGTGGAAGTGCCCTATGCGCTCTAAGCTGTGTTTTTTCGATGTTTCAGGACACACCGTACACTTCTCCAGAGTGGCTGTTGGCAATTTACATCCCGCCCTTCAGCGTAGCAAGGCTCCCATTTCTCCATGGCCTATTCTGCATTTCTGGTTTTGACACTTTTTTCCGCATGGCCCTTTTGACCGATGGGAAGCGAGACTTCTTTGTAGCGCTGATTTGCCTTTCCAGGTTGCTTGGTTGGCCAAAAAGGGCGTATGCGTTTTTTCCTGAATATATTCAGGAAAAAACGCATACGCCCTTTTTGGCCAAGGGCATCATTGTCGACGTTTTGCCGCTTTTCATGTGCTTTAAAGGCGATTCGAATCGACCTCCTGAAATCTGTTTCCTGCAATTCTGCCTTGCTTTCAGATCCTCTTCGTTGCCTTCCCTCAATATATTTGTGGACGAGAGTTATCATTTATAACTCTGCAGGTTTGTGAATTGCAGTGCCCCTGAGCTCCATTTTTCAACTCGCTTTTTTGGGAGCTGGCCACAAAAGCGCAGGATTGCCTCAGGCTCTATTCTGCTTCCAGGCGGCAGGCTGGGCCTGTGGTTAATTCTTCTTCCTGATGGGAAAATAGAGTGACCTGTGCCTGTCCCAACACCTAGAGCTAGTCTCTCATTGGCTCCCCCTCTTCCCGTTCATCCTCAGGACAAATTGCAAGCTGTACGGAACGGGAGGTTAAAGGTGCTGATTCTCCAAGGAGGGAGATTGCTAGTAAAGCGGCTGGAATGGCGAACCCGAGCACAAGGAGATGAGAAATGAGGTGCGTTTTACAAACCTGTCCCGATCACACGGTGTACCACCTTCTGGGTTTCTCATGCATGTTTTCGAGGTAGGAAGATGCCCTTGAACCTGGAGATTTGGGACCCATGGGATGAGTAACAGGCAGTATTTCTTTAAAGGCTCTGTGTTTGCTCCCCCAACCTCACCAAACCTCTCAGCCCCGAGAATGTCCACCCTTATGTCTCATCCAGCTGTGGGTCTAGATATGTTCAATCCAGGTTGCATCACAGCCCCTGAACGAATTTTGTAAGAATTTCTCTCTCTTTCACTGTCTTTGTTTCACGGGTTTTTAAAAGTAATTTATTTTTATAATGGGGTTTAGCTGCTTTTCACGGCTGTGTTTCTGCCGCTTTACAGCCACTTGACTCACTTCCAGAGAGATATCAATACATAGGTTTTAAGATTCTTACTAGTCAGATATATTCTTGTGCGGTGAATAGGGGGTGTTGAGTCCAGTTCACTGAGCAAGGAGTAGGTCTTTCTATTACATATTGGGTTTATGGAACGGTATCTGAGCTCATTTGAAACCCTTGTTTTATGCATCACCCCACCCCACCTTTCCCGTTACGCAGCCATAGTGTGTTTTCTAAACGTGTGACTCTGTTCTGTTTTGTAATTCAGTTCAAGTGTAGCGGTTTTTACATTCCCTCTATAAGTGATAGCTTACGATAAGTGTCTTTTTCTGTGTGACTTATTTCACTTAGAATCGTCGTAGCTAAAGCCACTCATTATGCTGCTACTAGCCTTATGACATTGATTTCATGGCTGAGTGATATTCCATTGTACATAAGGACCACCACTTCTTTATCCATTTTTCTCTTTCCTGGGATATTTAAGGTGTCACGAAGTGGAGGTTCTTGTCAACAGAGCAGCCCCAAACTTTGGGGTGCCTGTGTCTTGCTGATTTTTAGTTTTCCCAATTTATACGCCCATGAGTGGAAGTGCCCTATGCGCTCTAAGCTGTGTTTCTTCGATGTTTCAGGACACACCGTACACTTCTCCAGAGTGGCTGTTGGCAATTTACATCCCGCCCATCAGCATAGCAAGGCTACCATTTCTCCATGGCCTGTTCTGCATTTCTGGTTTTGACACTTTTTTCCGCATGTCCCTTTTGACTGATGGGAAGCGAGACTTCTTTGTAGCGCTGATTTGCCTTTCCAGGTTGCTTGGTTGGCCAAAAAGGGCGTATGCGTTTTTTCCTGAATATATTCAGGAAAAAACGCATACGCCCTTTTTGGCCAAGGGCATCATTGTCGACGTTTTGCTGCTTTTCATGTGCTTTAAAGGCGATTCGAATCGACCTCCTGAAATCTGTTTCCTGCAATTCTGCCTTGCTTTCAGATCCTCTTCGTTGCCTTCCCTCAATATATTTGTGGACGAGAGTTATCATTTATAACTCTGCAGGTTTGTGAATTGCAGTGCCCCTGAGCTCCCTTTTTCAACTCGCTTTTTTGGGAGCTGGCCACAAAAGCGCAGGATTGCCTCAGGCCCTATTCTGCTTCCGGGCGGCAGGCTGAGCCTGTGGTTAATTCTTTTTCCTGATGGGAAAATATAGTTACCTGTGCCTGTCCCAACACCTAGAGCTAGTCTCTCATTGGCTCCCCCTCTTCCCGTTCATCCTCAGGACAAATTGCAAGCTGTACGGAACGGGAGGTTAAAGGTGCTGATTCTCCAAGGAGGGAGATTGCTAGTAAAGCGGCTGGAATGGTGAACCCGAGCACAAGGAGATGAGAAATGAGGTGCGTTTTAGAAACCTTTCCCGATCACACGGTGTACCACCTTCTGGGTTTCTCATGCATGTTTTCGAGGTAGGAAGATGCCCTTGAACCTGGAGATTTGGGACCCATGGGATGGGTAACAGGCAGTATTACTTTAAAGGCTCTGCGTTTGCTCCCCCAACCTCACCAAACCTCTCAGCCCCGAGAATGTCCACCCTTATGTCTCCTCCAGCTGTGGGTCTAGATATGGTCAATCCAGGTTGCATCACAGCCCCTGAACGAATTTTGTAAGAATTTCTCTCTCTTTCACTGTCTTTGTTTCACGGGTTTTTAAAAGTAATTTATTTTTATAATGGGGTTTAGCTGCTTTTCACGGCTGTGTTTCTGCCGCTTTACAGCCACTTGACTCACTTCCAGAGAGATATCAATACATAGGTTTTAAGATTCTTAATAGTCAGATATATTCTTGTGCGGTGAATAGGGGGTGTTGAGTCCAGTTCACTGAGCAAGGAGTAGGTCTTTCTATTACATATTGGGTTTATGGAACGGTATCTGAGCTCATTTGAAACCCTTCTTTTATGCATCACCCCACCCCACCTTTCCCGTTAAGCAGCCATAGTGTGTTTTGTAAACGTGTGACTCTGTTCTGTTTTGTAATTCAGTTCAAGTGTAGCGGTTTTTACATTCCCTCTATAAGTGATAGCTTATGATAAGTGTCTTTTTCTGTGTGACTTATTTCACTTAGAATCGTCGTAGCTAAAGCCACTCATCATGCTGCTACTAGCCTTATGACATTGATTTCATGGCTGAGGGATATTCCATTGTACATAAGGACCACCACTTCTTTATCCATTTTTCTCTTTCCTGGGATATTTAAGGTGTCATGAAGTGGAGGTTCTTGTCAACAGAGCAGCCCTAAACTTTCGGGTGCCTGTGTCTTGCTGATTTTTAGTTTTCCCAATTTATATGCCCATGAGTGGAAGTGCCCTATGCGCTCTAAGCTGTGTTTTTTCGATGTTTCAGGACACACCGTACACTTCTCCAGAGTGGCTGTTGGCAATTTACATCCCGCCCATCAGCGTAGCAAGGCTCCCATTTCTCCATGGCCTATTCTGCATTTCTGGTTTTGACACTTTTTTCCGCATGGCCCTTTTGACCGATGGGAAGCGAGACTTCTTTGTAGCGCTGATTTGCCTTTCCAGGTTGCTTGGTTGGCCAAAAAGGGCGTATGCGTTTTTTCCTGAATATATTCAGGAAAAAACGCATACGCCCTTTTTGGCCAAGGGCATCATTGTCGACGTTTTGCTGCTTTTCATGTGCTTTAAAGGCGATTCGAATCGACCTCCTGAAATCTGTTTCCTGCAATTCTGCCTTGCTTTCAGATCCTCTTCGTTGCCTTCCCTCAATATATTTGTGGACGAGAGTTATCATTTATAACTCTGCAGGTTTGTGAATTGCAGTGCCCCTGAGCTCCATTTTTCAACTCGCTTTTTTGGGAGCTGGCCACAAAAGCGCAGGATTGCCTCAGGCGCTATTCTGCTTCCCGGCGGCAGGCTGAGCCTGTGGTTAATTCTTCTTCCTGATGGGAAAATAGAGTGACCTGTGCCTGTCCCAACACCTAGAGCTAGTCTCTCATTGGCTCCCCCTCTTCCCGTTCATCCTCAGGACAAATTGCAAGCTGTACGGAACGGGAGGTTAAAGGTGCTGATTCTCCAAGGAGGGAGATTGCTAGTAAAGCGGCTGGAATGGCGAACCCGAGCACAAGGAGATGAGAAATGAGGTGCGTTTTAGAAACCTTTCCCGATCACACGGTGTACCACCTTCTGGGTTTCTCATGCATGTTTTCGAGGTAGGAAGATGCCCTTGAACCTGGAGATTTGGGACCCATGGGATGGGTAACAGGCAGTATTACTTTAAAGGCTCTGCGTTTGCTCCCCCAACCTCACCAAACCTCTCAGCCCCGAGAATGTCCACCCTTATGTCTCCTCCAGCTGTGGGTCTAGATATGGTCAATCCAGGTTGCATCACAGCCCCTGAACGAATTTTGTAAGAATTTCTCTCTCTTTCACTGTCTTTGTTTCACGGGTTTTTAAAAGGAATTTATTTTTATAATGGGGTTTAGCTGCTTTTCACGGCTGTGTTTCTGCCGCTTTACAGCCACTTGACTCACTTCCAGAGAGATATCAATACATAGGTTTTAAGATTCTTAATAGTCAGATATATTCTTGTGCGGTGAATAGGGGGTGTTGAGTCCAGTTCACTGAGCAAGGAGTAGGTCTTTCTATTACATATTGGGTTTATGGAACGGTATCTGAGCTCATTTGAAACCCTTCTTTTATGCATCACCCCACCCCACCTTTCCCGTTAAGCAGCCATAGTGTGTTTTGTAAACGTGTGACTCTGTTCTGTTTTGTAATTCAGTTCAAGTGTAGCGGTTTTTACATTCCCTCTATAAGTGATAGCTTATGATAAGTGTCTTTTTCTGTGTGACTTATTTCACTTAGAATCGTCGTAGCTAAAGCCACTCATCATGCTGCTACTAGCCTTATGACATTGATTTCATGGCTGAGGGATATTCCATTGTACATAAGGACCACCACTTCTTTATCCATTTTTCTCTTTCCTGGGATATTTAAGGTGTCATGAAGTGGAGGTTCTTGTCAACAGAGCAGCCCTAAACTTTCGGGTGCCTGTGTCTTGCTGATTTTTAGTTTTCCCAATTTATATGCCCATGAGTGGAAGTGCCCTATGCGCTCTAAGCTGTGTTTTTTCGATGTTTCAGGACACACCGTACACTTCTCCAGAGTGGCTGTTGGCAATTTACATCCCGCCCATCAGCGTAGCAAGGCTCCCATTTCTCCATGGCCTATTCTGCATTTCTGGTTTTGACACTTTTTTCCGCATGGCCCTTTTGACCGATGGGAAGCGAGACTTCTTTGTAGCGCTGATTTGCCTTTCCAGGTTGCTTGGTTGGCCAAAAAGGGCGTATGCGTTTTTTCCTGAATATATTCAGGAAAAAACGCATACGCCCTTTTTGGCCAAGGGCATCATTGTCGACGTTTTGCTGCTTTTCATGTGCTTTAAAGGCGATTCGAATCGACCTCCTGAAATCTGTTTCCTGCAATTCTGCCTTGCTTTCAGATCCTCTTCGTTGCCTTCCCTCAATATATTTGTGGACAAGAGTTATCATTTATAACTCTGCAGGTTTGTGAATTGCAGTGCCCCTGAGCTCCATTTTTCAACTCGCTTTTTTGGGAGCTGGCCACAAAAGCGCAGGATTGCCTCAGGCGCTATTCTGCTTCCCGGCGGCAGGCTGAGCCTGTGGTTAATTCTTCTTCCTGATGGGAAAATAGAGTGACCTGTGCCTGTCCCAACACCTAGAGCTAGTCTCTCATTGGCTCCCCCTCTTCCCGTTCATCCTCAGGACAAATTGCAAGCTGTACGGAACGGGAGGTTAAAGGTGCTGATTCTCCAAGGAGGGAGATTGCTAGTAAAGCGGCTGGAATGGCGAACCCGAGCACAAGGAGATGAGAAATGAGGTGCGTTTTAGAAACCTTTCCCGATCACACGGTGTACCACCTTCTGGGTTTCTCATGCATGTTTTCGAGGTAGGAAGATGCCCTTGAACCTGGAGATTTGGGACCCATGGGATGGGTAACAGGCAGTATTACTTTAAAGGCTCTGCGTTTGCTCCCCCAACCTCACCAAACCTCTCAGCCCCGAGAATGTCCACCCTTATGTCTCCTCCAGCTGTGGGTCTAGATATGGTCAATCCAGGTTGCATCACAGCCCCTGAACGAATTTTGTAAGAATTTCTCTCTCTTTCACTGTCTTTGTTTCACGGGTTTTTAAAAGGAATTTATTTTTATAATGGGGTTTAGCTGCTTTTCACGGCTGTGTTTCTGCCGCTTTACAGCCACTTGACTCACTTCCAGAGAGATATCAATACATAGGTTTTAAGATTCTTAATAGTCAGATATATTCTTGTGCGGTGAATAGGGGGTGTTGAGTCCAGTTCACTGAGCAAGGAGTAGGTCTTTCTATTACATATTGGGTTTATGGAACGGTATCTGAGCTCATTTGAAACCCTTCTTTTATGCATCACCCCACCCCACCTTTCCCGTTAAGCAGCCATAGTGTGTTTTGTAAACGTGTGACTCTGTTCTGTTTTGTAATTCAGTTCAAGTGTAGCGGTTTTTACATTCCCTCTATAAGTGATAGCTTATGATAAGTGTCTTTTTCTGTGTGACTTATTTCACTTAGAATCGTCGTAGCTAAAGCCACTCATCATGCTGCTACTAGCCTTATGACATTGATTTCATGGCTGAGGGATATTCCATTGTACATAAGGACCACCACTTCTTTATCCATTTTTCTCTTTCCTGGGATATTTAAGGTGTCATGAAGTGGAGGTTCTTGTCAACAGAGCAGCCCTAAACTTTCGGGTGCCTGTGTCTTGCTGATTTTTAGTTTTCCCAATTTATATGCCCATGAGTGGAAGTGCCCTATGCGCTCTAAGCTGTGTTTTTTCGATGTTTCAGGACACACCGTACACTTCTCCAGAGTGGCTGTTGGCAATTTACATCCCGCCCATCAGCGTAGCAAGGCTCCCATTTCTCCATGGCCTATTCTGCATTTCTGGTTTTGACACTTTTTTCCGCATGGCCCTTTTGACCGATGGGAAGCGAGACTTCTTTGTAGCGCTGATTTGCCTTTCCAGGTTGCTTGGTTGGCCAAAAAGGGCGTATGCGTTTTTTCCTGAATATATTCAGGAAAAAACGCATACGCCCTTTTTGGCCAAGGGCATCATTGTCGACGTTTTGCTGCTTTTCATGTGCTTTAAAGGCGATTCGAATCGACCTCCTGAAATCTGTTTCCTGCAATTCTGCCTTGCTTTCAGATCCTCTTCGTTGCCTTCCCTCAATATATTTGTGGACGAGAGTTATCATTTATAACTCTGCAGGTTTGTGAATTGCAGTGCCCCTGAGCTCCATTTTTCAACTCGCTTTTTTGGGAGCTGGCCACAAAAGCGCAGGATTGCCTCAGGCGCTATTCTGCTTCCCGGCGGCAGGCTGAGCCTGTGGTTAATTCTTCTTCCTGATGGGAAAATAGAGTGACCTGTGCCTGTCCCAACACCTAGAGCTAGTCTCTCATTGGCTCCCCCTCTTCCCGTTCATCCTCAGGACAAATTGCAAGCTGTACGGAACGGGAGGTTAAAGGTGCTGATTCTCCAAGGAGGGAGATTGCTAGTAAAGCGGCTGGAATGGCGAACCCGAGCACAAGGAGATGAGAAATGAGGTGCGTTTTAGAAACCTTTCCCGATCACACGGTGTACCACCTTCTGGGTTTCTCATGCATGTTTTCGAGGTAGGAAGATGCCCTTGAACCTGGAGATTTGGGACCCATGGGATGGGTAACAGGCAGTATTACTTTAAAGGCTCTGCGTTTGCTCCCCCAACCTCACCAAACCTCTCAGCCCCGAGAATGTCCACCCTTATGTCTCCTCCAGCTGTGGGTCTAGATATGGTCAATCCAGGTTGCATCACAGCCCCTGAACGAATTTTGTAAGAATTTCTCTCTCTTTCACTGTCTTTGTTTCACGGGTTTTTAAAAGGAATTTATTTTTATAATGGGGTTTAGCTGCTTTTCACGGCTGTGTTTCTGCCGCTTTACAGCCACTTGACTCACTTCCAGAGAGATATCAATACATAGGTTTTAAGATTCTTAATAGTCAGATATATTCTTGTGCGGTGAATAGGGGGTGTTGAGTCCAGTTCACTGAGCAAGGAGTAGGTCTTTCTATTACATATTGGGTTTATGGAACGGTATCTGAGCTCATTTGAAACCCTTCTTTTATGCATCACCCCACCCCACCTTTCCCGTTAAGCAGCCATAGTGTGTTTTGTAAACGTGTGACTCTGTTCTGTTTTGTAATTCATTTCAAGTGTAGCGGTTTTTACATTCCCTCTATAAGTGATAGCTTATGATAAGTGTCTTTTTCTGTGTGACTTATTTCACTTAGAATCGTTGTAGCTAAAGCCACTCATCATGCTGCTACTAGCCTTATGACATTGATTTCATGGCTGAGTGATATTCCATTGTACATAAGGACCACCACTTCTTTATCCATTTTTCTCTTTCCTGGGATATTTAAGGTGTCATGAAGTGGAGGTTCTTGTCAACAGAGCAGCCCTAAACTTTCGGGTGCCTGTGTCTTGCTGATTTTTAGTTTTCCCAATTTATACGCCCATGAGTGGAAGTGCCCTATGCGCTCTAAGCTGTGTTTTTTCGATGTTTCAGGACACACCGTACACTTCTCCAGAGTGGCTGTTGGCAATTTACATCCCGCCCTTCAGCGTAGCAAGGCTCCCATTTCTCCATGGCCTATTCTGCATTTCTGGTTTTGACACTTTTTTCCGCATGGCCCTTTTGACCGATGGGAAGCGAGACTTCTTTGTAGCGCTGATTTGCCTTTCCAGGTTGCTTGGTTGGCCAAAAAGGGCGTATGCGTTTTTTCCTGAATATATTCAGGAAAAAACGCATACGCCCTTTTTGGCCAAGGGCATCATTGTCGACGTTTTGCCGCTTTTCATGTGCTTTAAAGGCGATTCGAATCGACCTCCTGAAATCTGTTTCCTGCAATTCTGCCTTGCTTTCAGATCCTCTTCGTTGCCTTCCCTCAATATATTTGTGGACGAGAGTTATCATTTATAACTCTGCAGGTTTGTGAATTGCAGTGCCCCTGAGCTCCATTTTTCAACTCGCTTTTTTGGGAGCTGGCCACAAAAGCGCAGGATTGCCTCAGGCCCTATTCTGCTTCCGGGCGGCAGGCTGAGCCTGTGGTTAATTCTTCTTCCTGATGGGAAAATAGAGTGACCTGTGCCTGTCCCAACACCTAGAGCTAGTCTCTCATTGGCTCCCCCTCTTCCCGTTCATCCTCAGGACAAATTGCAAGCTGTACGGAACGGGAGGTTAAAGGTGCTGATTCTCCAAGGAGGGAGATTGCTAGTAAAGCGGCTGGAATGGCGAACCCGAGCACAAGGAGATGAGAAATGAGGTGCGTTTTAGAAACCTTTCCCGATCACACGGTGTACCACCTTCTGGGTTTCTCATGCATGTTTTCGAGGTAGGAAGATGCCCTTGAACCTGGAGATTTGGGACCCATGGGATGGGTAACAGGCAGTATTACTTTAAAGGCTCTGCGTTTGCTCCCCCAACCTCACCAAACCTCTCAGCCCCGAGAATGTCCACCCTTATGTCTCCTCCAGCTGTGGGTCTAGATATGGTCAATCCAGGTTGCATCACAGCCCCTGAACGAATTTTGTAAGAATTTCTCTCTCTTTCACTGTCTTTGTTTCACGGGTTTTTAAAAGTAATTTATTTTTATAATGGGGTTTAGCTGCTTTTCACGGCTGTGTTTCTGCCGCTTTACAGCCACTTGACTCACTTCCAGAGAGATATCAATACATAGGTTTTAAGATTCTTAATAGTCAGATATATTCTTGTGCGGTGAATAGGGGGTGTTGAGTCCAGTTCACTGAGCAAGGAGTAGGTCTTTCTATTACATATTGGGTTTATGGAACGGTATCTGAGCTCATTTGAAACCCTTCTTTTATGCATCACCCCACCCCACCTTTCCCGTTAAGCAGCCATAGTGTGTTTTGTAAACGTGTGACTCTGTTCTGTTTTGTAATTCAGTTCAAGTGTAGCGGTTTTTACATTCCCTCTATAAGTGATAGCTTATGATAAGTGTCTTTTTCTGTGTGACTTATTTCACTTAGAATCGTCGTAGCTAAAGCCACTCATCATGCTGCTACTAGCCTTATGACATTGATTTCATGGCTGAGTGATATTCCATTGTACATAAGGACCACCACTTCTTTATCCATTTTTCTCTTTCCTGGGATATTTAAGGTGTCATGAAGTGGAGGTTCTTGTCAACAGAGCAGCCCTAAACTTTCGGGTGCCTGTGTCTTGCTGATTTTTAGTTTTCCCAATTTATACGCCCATGAGTGGAAGTGCCCTATGCGCTCTAAGCTGTGTTTTTTCGATGTTTCAGGACACACCGTACACTTCTCCAGAGTGGCTGTTGCCAATTTACATCCCGCCCTTCAGCGTAGCAAGGCTCCCATTTCTCCATGGCCTATTCTGCATTTCTGGTTTTGACACTTTTTTCCGCATGGCCCTTTTGACCGATGGGAAGCGAGACTTCTTTGTAGCGCTGATTTGCCTTTCCAGGTTGCTTGGTTGGCCAAAAAGGGCGTATGCGTTTTTTCCTGAATATATTCAGGAAAAAACGCATACGCCCTTTTTGGCCAAGGGCATCATTGTCGACGTTTTGCCGCTTTTCATGTGCTTTAAACGCGATTCGAATCGACCTCCTGAAATCTGTTTCCTGCAATTCTGCCTTGCTTTCAGATCCTCTTCGTTGCCTTCCCTCAATATATTTGTGGACGAGAGTTATCATTTATAACTCTGCAGGTTTGTGAATTGCAGTGCCCCTGAGCTCCATTTTTCAACTCGCTTTTTTGGGAGCTGGCCACAAAAGCGCAGGATTGCCTCAGGCTCTATTCTGCTTCCAGGCGGCAGGCTGGGCCTGTGGTTAATTCTTCTTCCTGATGGGAAAATAGAGTGACCTGTGCCTGTCCCAACACCTAGAGCTAGTCTCTCATTGGCTCCCCCTCTTCCCGTTCATCCTCAGGACAAATTGCAAGCTGTACGGAACGGGAGGTTAAAGGTGCTGATTCTCCAAGGAGGGAGATTGCTAGTAAAGCGGCTGGAATGGCGAACCCGAGCACAAGGAGATGAGAAATGAGGTGCGTTTTACAAACCTGTCCCGATCACACGGTGTACCACCTTCTGGGTTTCTCATGCATGTTTTCGAGGTAGGAAGATGCCCTTGAACCTGGAGATTTGGGACCCATGGGATGAGTAACAGGCAGTATTTCTTTAAAGGCTCTGTGTTTGCTCCCCCAACCTCACCAAACCTCTCAGCCCCGAGAATGTCCACCCTTATGTCTCCTCCAGCTGTGGGTCTAGATATGTTCAATCCAGGTTGCATCACAGCCCCTGAACGAATTTTGTAAGAATTTCTCTCTCTTTCACTGTCTTTGTTTCACGGGTTTTTAAAAGGAATTTATTTTTATAATGGGGTTTAGCTGTTTTTCACGGCTGTGTTTCTGCCGCTTTACACGCACTTGACTCACTTCCAGAGAGATATCAATACATAGGTTTTAAGATTCTTACTAGTCAGATATATTCTTGTGCGGTGAATAGGGGGTGTTGAGTCCAGTTCACTGAGCAAGGAGTAGGTCTTTCTATTACATATTGGGTTTATGGAACGGTATCTGAGCTCATTTGAAACCCTTGTTTTATGCATCACCCCACCCCACCTTTCCCGTTACGCAGCCATAGTGTGTCTTCTAAACGTGTGACTCTGTTCTGTTTTGTAATTCAGTTCAAGTGTAGCGGTTTTTACATTCCCTCTATAAGTGATAGCTTATGATAAGTGTCTTTTTCTGTGTGACTTATTTCACTTAGAATCGTCGTAGCTAAAGCCACTCATCATGCTGCTACTAGCCTTATGACATTGATTTCATGGCTGAGGGATATTCCATTGTACATAAGGACCACCACTTCTTTATCCATTTTTCTCTTTCCTGGGATATTTAAGGTGTCATGAAGTGGAGGTTCTTGTCAACAGAGCAGCCCTAAACTTTCGGGTGCCTGTGTCTTGCTGATTTTTAGTTTTCCCAATTTATATGCCCATGAGTGGAAGTGCCCTATGCGCTCTAAGCTGTGTTTTTTCGATGTTTCAGGACACACCGTACACTTCTCCAGAGTGGCTGTTGGCAATTTACATCCCGCCCATCAGCATAGCAAGGCTCCCATTTCTCCATGGCCTATTCTGCATTTCTGGTTTTGACACTTTTTTCCGCATGGCCCTTTTGACCGATGGGAAGCGAGACTTCTTTGTAGCGCTGATTTGCCTTTCCAGGTTGCTTGGTTGGCCAAAAAGGGCGTATGCGTTTTTTCCTGAATATATTCAGGAAAAAACGCATACGCCCTTTTTGGCCAAGGGCATCATTGTCGACGTTTTGCTGCTTTTCATGTGCTTTAAAGGCGATTCGAATCGACCTCCTGAAATCTGTTTCCTGCAATTCTGCCTTGCTTTCAGATCCTCTTCGTTGCCTTCCCTCAATATATTTGTGGACGAGAGTTATCATTTATAACTCTGCAGGTTTGTGAATTGCAGTGCCCCTGAGCTCCATTTTTCAACTCGCTTTTTTGGGAGCTGGCCACAAAAGCGCAGGATTGCCTCAGGCCCTATTCTGCTTCCCGGCGGCAGGCTGAGCCTGTGGTTAATTCTTCTTCCTGATGGGAAAATATAGTGACCTGTGCCTGTCCCAACACCTAGAGCTAGTCTCTCATTGGCTCCCCCTCTTCCCGTTCATCCTCAGGACAAATTGCAAGCTGTAGGGAACGGGAGGTTAAAGGTGCTGATTCTCCAAGGAGGGAGATTGCTAGTAAAGCGGCTGGAATGGCGAACCCGAGCACAAGGAGATGAGAAATGAGGTGCGTTTTAGAAACCTTTCCCGATCACACGGTGTACCACCTTCTGGGTTTCTCATGCATGTTTTCGAGGTAGGAAGATGCCCTTGAACCTGGAGATTTGGGACCCATGGGATGGGTAACAGGCAGTATTACTTTAAAGGCTCTGCGTTTGCTCCCCCAACCTCACCAAACCTCTCAGCCCCGAGAATGTCCACCCTTATGTCTCCTCCAGCTGTGGGTCTAGATATGGTCAATCCAGGTTGCATCACAGCCCCTGAACGAATTTTGTAAGAATTTCTCTCTCTTTCACTGTCTTTGTTTCACGGGTTTTTAAAAGGAATTTATTTTTATAATGGGGTTTAGCTGCTTTTCACGGCTGTGTTTCTGCCGCTTTACAGCCACTTGACTCACTTCCAGAGAGATATCAATACATAGGTTTTAAGATTCTTAATAGTCAGATATATTCTTGTGCGGTGAATAGGGGGTGTTGAGTCCAGTTCACTGAGCAAGGAGTAGGTCTTTCTATTACATATTGGGTTTATGGAACGGTATCTGAGCTCATTTGAAACCCTTCTTTTATGCATCACCCCACCCCACCTTTCCCGTTAAGCAGCCATAGTGTGTTTTGTAAACGTGTGACTCTGTTCTGTTTTGTAATTCAGTTCAAGTGTAGCGGTTTTTACATTCCCTCTATAAGTGATAGCTTATGATAAGTGTCTTTTTCTGTGTGACTTATTTCACTTAGAATCGTCGTAGCTAAAGCCACTCATCATGCTGCTACTAGCCTTATGACATTGATTTCATGGCTGAGGGATATTCCATTGTACATAAGGACCACCACTTCTTTATCCATTTTTCTCTTTCCTGGGATATTTAAGGTGTCATGAAGTGGAGGTTCTTGTCAACAGAGCAGCCCTAAACTTTCGGGTGCCTGTGTCTTGCTGATTTTTAGTTTTCCCAATTTATATGCCCATGAGTGGAAGTGCCCTATGCGCTCTAAGCTGTGTTTTTTCGATGTTTCAGGACACACCGTACACTTCTCCAGAGTGGCTGTTGGCAATTTACATCCCGCCCATCAGCATAGCAAGGCTCCCATTTCTCCATGGCCTATTCTGCATTTCTGGTTTTGACACTTTTTTCCGCATGGCCCTTTTGACCGATGGGAAGCGAGACTTCTTTGTAGCGCTGATTTGCCTTTCCAGGTTGCTTGGTTGGCCAAAAAGGGCGTATGCGTTTTTTCCTGAATATATTCAGGAAAAAACGCATACGCCCTTTTTGGCCAAGGGCATCATTGTCGACGTTTTGCTGCTTTTCATGTGCTTTAAAGGCGATTCGAATCGACCTCCTGAAATCTGTTTCCTGCAATTCTGCCTTGCTTTCAGATCCTCTTCGTTGCCTTCCCTCAATATATTTGTGGACGAGAGTTATCATTTATAACTCTGCAGGTTTGTGAATTGCAGTGCCCCTGAGCTCCATTTTTCAACTCGCTTTTTTGGGAGCTGGCCACAAAAGCGCAGGATTGCCTCAGGCGCTATTCTGCTTCCCGGCGGCAGGCTGAGCCTGTGGTTAATTCTTCTTCCTGATGGGAAAATATAGTGACCTGTGCCTGTCCCAACACCTAGAGCTAGTCTCTCATTGGCTCCCCCTCTTCCCGTTCATCCTCAGGACAAATTGCAAGCTGTAGGGAACGGGAGGTTAAAGGTGCTGATTCTCCAAGGAGGGAGATTGCTAGTAAAGCGGCTGGAATGGTGAACCCGAGCACAAGGAGATGAGAAATGAGGTGCGTTTTAGAAACCTTTCCCGATCACACGGTGTACCACCTTCTGGGTTTCTCATGCATGTTTTCGAGGTAGGAAGATGCCCTTGAACCTGGAGATTTGGGACCCATGGGATGGGTAACAGGCAGTATTACTTTAAAGGCTCTGCGTTTGCTCCCCCAACCTCACCAAACCTCTCAGCCCCGAGAATGTCCACCCTTATGTCTCCTCCAGCTGTGGGTCTAGATATGGTCAATCCAGGTTGCATCACAGCCCCTGAACGAATTTTGTAAGAATTTCTCTCTCTTTCACTGTCTTTGTTTCACGGGTTTTTAAAAGTAATTTATTTTTATAATGGGGTTTAGCTGCTTTTCACGGCTGTGTTTCTGCCGCTTTACAGCCACTTGACTCACTTCCAGAGAGATATCAATACATAGGTTTTAAGATTCTTAATAGTCAGATATATTCTTGTGCGGTGAATAGGGGGTGTTGAGTCCAGTTCACTGAGCAAGGAGTAGGTCTTTCTATTACATATTGGGTTTATGGAACGGTATCTGAGCTCATTTGAAACCCTTCTTTTATGCATCACCCCACCCCACCTTTCCCGTTAAGCAGCCATAGTGTGTTTTGTAAACGTGTGACTCTGTTCTGTTTTGTAATTCAGTTCAAGTGTAGCGGTTTTTACATTCCCTCTATAAGTGATAGCTTATGATAAGTGTCTTTTTCTGTGTGACTTATTTCACTTAGAATCGTCGTAGCTAAAGCCACTCATCATGCTGCTACTAGCCTTATGACATTGATTTCATGGCTGAGGGATATTCCATTGTACATAAGGACCACCACTTCTTTATCCATTTTTCTCTTTCCTGGGATATTTAAGGTGTCATGAAGTGGAGGTTCTTGTCAACAGAGCAGCCCTAAACTTTCGGGTGCCTGTGTCTTGCTGATTTTTAGTTTTCCCAATTTATATGCCCATGAGTGGAAGTGCCCTATGCGCTCTAAGCTGTGTTTTTTCGATGTTTCAGGACACACCGTACACTTCTCCAGAGTGGCTGTTGGCAATTTACATCCCGCCCATCAGCGTAGCAAGGCTCCCATTTCTCCATGGCCTATTCTGCATTTCTGGTTTTGACACTTTTTTCCGCATGGCCCTTTTGACCGATGGGAAGCGAGACTTCTTTGTAGCGCTGATTTGCCTTTCCAGGTTGCTTGGTTGGCCAAAAAGGGCGTATGCGTTTTTTCCTGAATATATTCAGGAAAAAACGCATACGCCCTTTTTGGCCAAGGGCATCATTGTCGACGTTTTGCTGCTTTTCATGTGCTTTAAAGGCGATTCGAATCGACCTCCTGAAATCTGTTTCCTGCAATTCTGCCTTGCTTTCAGATCCTCTTCGTTGCCTTCCCTCAATATATTTGTGGACGAGAGTTATCATTTATAACTCTGCAGGTTTGTGAATTGCAGTGCCCCTGAGCTCCATTTTTCAACTCGCTTTTTTGGGAGCTGGCCACAAAAGCGCAGGATTGCCTCAGGCGCTATTCTGCTTCCCGGCGGCAGGCTGAGCCTGTGGTTAATTCTTCTTCCTGATGGGAAAATATAGTGACCTGTGCCTGTCCCAACACCTAGAGCTAGTCTCTCATTGGCTCCCCCTCTTCCCGTTCATCCTCAGGACAAATTGCAAGCTGTAGGGAACGGGAGGTTAAAGGTGCTGATTCTCCAAGGAGGGAGATTGCTAGTAAAGCGGCTGGAATGGTGAACCCGAGCACAAGGAGATGAGAAATGAGGTGCGTTTTAGAAACCTTTCCCGATCACACGGTGTACCACCTTCTGGGTTTCTCATGCATGTTTTCGAGGTAGGAAGATGCCCTTGAACCTGGAGATTTGGGACCCATGGGATGGGTAACAGGCAGTATTACTTTAAAGGCTCTGCGTTTGCTCCCCCAACCTCACCAAACCTCTCAGCCCCGAGAATGTCCACCCTTATGTCTCCTCCAGCTGTGGGTCTAGATATGGTCAATCCAGGTTGCATCACAGCCCCTGAACGAATTTTGTAAGAATTTCTCTCTCTTTCACTGTCTTTGTTTCACGGGTTTTTAAAAGGAATTTATTTTTATAATGGGGTTTAGCTGCTTTTCACGGCTGTGTTTCTGCCGCTTTACAGCCACTTGACTCACTTCCAGAGAGATATCAATACATAGGTTTTAAGATTCTTAATAGTCAGATATATTCTTGTGCGGTGAATAGGGGGTGTTGAGTCCAGTTCACTGAGCAAGGAGTAGGTCTTTCTATTACATATTGGGTTTATGGAACGGTATCTGAGCTCATTTGAAACCCTTCTTTTATGCATCACCCCACCCCACCTTTCCCGTTAAGCAGCCATAGTGTGTTTTGTAAACGTGTGACTCTGTTCTGTTTTGTAATTCAGTTCAAGTGTAGCGGTTTTTACATTCCCTCTATAAGTGATAGCTTATGATAAGTGTCTTTTTCTGTGTGACTTATTTCACTTAGAATCGTCGTAGCTAAAGCCACTCATCATGCTGCTACTAGCCTTATGACATTGATTTCATGGCTGAGGGATATTCCATTGTACATAAGGACCACCACTTCTTTATCCATTTTTCTCTTTCCTGGGATATTTAAGGTGTCATGAAGTGGAGGTTCTTGTCAACAGAGCAGCCCTAAACTTTCGGGTGCCTGTGTCTTGCTGATTTTTAGTTTTC
This sequence comes from Balaenoptera ricei, assembly GCF_028023285.1. Classification (NCBI taxonomy): domain Eukaryota; kingdom Metazoa; phylum Chordata; class Mammalia; order Artiodactyla; family Balaenopteridae; genus Balaenoptera; species Balaenoptera ricei. The sequence goes on from NW_026777509.1 coordinate 32,688, forward strand.
CCAATTTATATGCCCATGAGTGGAAGTGCCCTATGCGCTCTAAGCTGTGTTTTTTCGATGTTTCAGGACACACCGTACACTTCTCCAGAGTGGCTGTTGGCAATTTACATCCCGCCCATCAGCGTAGCAAGGCTCCCATTTCTCCATGGCCTATTCTGCATTTCTGGTTTTGACACTTTTTTCCGCATGGCCCTTTTGACCGATGGGAAGCGAGACTTCTTTGTAGCGCTGATTTGCCTTTCCAGGTTGCTTGGTTGGCCAAAAAGGGCGTATGCGTTTTTTCCTGAATATATTCAGGAAAAAACGCATACGCCCTTTTTGGCCAAGGGCATCATTGTCGACGTTTTGCTGCTTTTCATGTGCTTTAAAGGCGATTCGAATCGACCTCCTGAAATCTGTTTCCTGCAATTCTGCCTTGCTTTCAGATCCTCTTCGTTGCCTTCCCTCAATATATTTGTGGACGAGAGTTATCATTTATAACTCTGCAGGTTTGTGAATTGCAGTGCCCCTGAGCTCCATTTTTCAACTCGCTTTTTTGGGAGCTGGCCACAAAAGCGCAGGATTGCCTCAGGCGCTATTCTGCTTCCCGGCGGCAGGCTGAGCCTGTGGTTAATTCTTCTTCCTGATGGGAAAATAGAGTGACCTGTGCCTGTCCCAACACCTAGAGCTAGTCTCTCATTGGCTCCCCCTCTTCCCGTTCATCCTCAGGACAAATTGCAAGCTGTAGGGAACGGGAGGTTAAAGGTGCTGATTCTCCAAGGAGGGAGATTGCTAGTAAAGCGGCTGGAATGGTGAACCCGAGCACAAGGAGATGAGAAATGAGGTGCGTTTTAGAAACCTTTCCCGATCACACGGTGTACCACCTTCTGGGTTTCTCATGCATGTTTTCGAGGTAGGAAGATGCCCTTGAACCTGGAGATTTGGGACCCATGGGATGGGTAACAGGCAGTATTACTTTAAAGGCTCTGCGTTTGCTCCCCCAACCTCACCAAACCTCTCAGCCCCGAGAATGTCCACCCTTATGTCTCCTCCAGCTGTGGGTCTAGATATGGTCAATCCAGGTTGCATCACAGCCCCTGAACGAATTTTGTAAGAATTTCTCTCTCTTTCACTGTCTTTGTTTCACGGGTTTTTAAAAGGAATTTATTTTTATAATGGGGTTTAGCTGCTTTTCACGGCTGTGTTTCTGCCGCTTTACAGCCACTTGACTCACTTCCAGAGAGATATCAATACATAGGTTTTAAGATTCTTAATAGTCAGATATATTCTTGTGCGGTGAATAGGGGGTGTTGAGTCCAGTTCACTGAGCAAGGAGTAGGTCTTTCTATTACATATTGGGTTTATGGAACGGTATCTGAGCTCATTTGAAACCCTTCTTTTATGCATCACCCCACCCCACCTTTCCCGTTAAGCAGCCATAGTGTGTTTTGTAAACGTGTGACTCTGTTCTGTTTTGTAATTCAGTTCAAGTGTAGCGGTTTTTACATTCCCTCTATAAGTGATAGCTTATGATAAGTGTCTTTTTCTGTGTGACTTATTTCACTTAGAATCGTCGTAGCTAAAGCCACTCATCATGCTGCTACTAGCCTTATGACATTGATTTCATGGCTGAGGGATATTCCATTGTACATAAGGACCACCACTTCTTTATCCATTTTTCTCTTTCCTGGGATATTTAAGGTGTCATGAAGTGGAGGTTCTTGTCAACAGAGCAGCCCTAAACTTTCGGGTGCCTGTGTCTTGCTGATTTTTAGTTTTCCCAATTTATATGCCCATGAGTGGAAGTGCCCTATGCGCTCTAAGCTGTGTTTTTTCGATGTTTCAGGACACACCGTACACTTCTCCAGAGTGGCTGTTGGCAATTTACATCCCGCCCATCAGCGTAGCAAGGCTCCCATTTCTCCATGGCCTATTCTGCATTTCTGGTTTTGACACTTTTTTCCGCATGGCCCTTTTGACCGATGGGAAGCGAGACTTCTTTGTAGCGCTGATTTGCCTTTCCAGGTTGCTTGGTTGGCCAAAAAGGGCGTATGCGTTTTTTCCTGAATATATTCAGGAAAAAACGCATACGCCCTTTTTGGCCAAGGGCATCATTGTCGACGTTTTGCTGCTTTTCATGTGCTTTAAAGGCGATTCGAATCGACCTCCTGAAATCTGTTTCCTGCAATTCTGCCTTGCTTTCAGATCCTCTTCGTTGCCTTCCCTCAATATATTTGTGGACGAGAGTTATCATTTATAACTCTGCAGGTTTGTGAATTGCAGTGCCCCTGAGCTCCATTTTTCAACTCGCTTTTTTGGGAGCTGGCCACAAAAGCGCAGGATTGCCTCAGGCGCTATTCTGCTTCCCGGCGGCAGGCTGAGCCTGTGGTTAATTCTTCTTCCTGATGGGAAAATAGAGTGACCTGTGCCTGTCCCAACACCTAGAGCTAGTCTCTCATTGGCTCCCCCTCTTCCCGTTCATCCTCAGGACAAATTGCAAGCTGTAGGGAACGGGAGGTTAAAGGTGCTGATTCTCCAAGGAGGGAGATTGCTAGTAAAGCGGCTGGAATGGTGAACCCGAGCACAAGGAGATGAGAAATGAGGTGCGTTTTAGAAACCTTTCCCGATCACACGGTGTACCACCTTCTGGGTTTCTCATGCATGTTTTCGAGGTAGGAAGATGCCCTTGAACCTGGAGATTTGGGACCCATGGGATGGGTAACAGGCAGTATTACTTTAAAGGCTCTGCGTTTGCTCCCCCAACCTCACCAAACCTCTCAGCCCCGAGAATGTCCACCCTTATGTCTCCTCCAGCTGTGGGTCTAGATATGGTCAATCCAGGTTGCATCACAGCCCCTGAACGAATTTTGTAAGAATTTCTCTCTCTTTCACTGTCTTTGTTTCACGGGTTTTTAAAAGGAATTTATTTTTATAATGGGGTTTAGCTGCTTTTCACGGCTGTGTTTCTGCCGCTTTACAGCCACTTGACTCACTTCCAGAGAGATATCAATACATAGGTTTTAAGATTCTTAATAGTCAGATATATTCTTGTGCGGTGAATAGGGGGTGTTGAGTCCAGTTCACTGAGCAAGGAGTAGGTCTTTCTATTACATATTGGGTTTATGGAACGGTATCTGAGCTCATTTGAAACCCTTCTTTTATGCATCACCCCACCCCACCTTTCCCGTTAAGCAGCCATAGTGTGTTTTGTAAACGTGTGACTCTGTTCTGTTTTGTAATTCAGTTCAAGTGTAGCGGTTTTTACATTCCCTCTATAAGTGATAGCTTATGATAAGTGTCTTTTTCTGTGTGACTTATTTCACTTAGAATCGTCGTAGCTAAAGCCACTCATCATGCTGCTACTAGCCTTATGACATTGATTTCATGGCTGAGTGATATTCCATTGTACATAAGGACCACCACTTCTTTATCCATTTTTCTCTTTCCTGGGATATTTAAGGTGTCATGAAGTGGAGGTTCTTGTCAACAGAGCAGCCCTAAACTTTCGGGTGCCTGTGTCTTGCTGATTTTTAGTTTTCCCAATTTATACGCCCATGAGTGGAAGTGCCCTATGCGCTCTAAGCTGTGTTTTTTCGATGTTTCAGGACACACCGTACACTTCTCCAGAGTGGCTGTTGGCAATTTACATCCCGCCCTTCAGCGTAGCAAGGCTCCCATTTCTCCATGGCCTATTCTGCATTTCTGGTTTTGACACTTTTTTCCGCATGGCCCTTTTGACCGATGGGAAGCCAGACTTCTTTGTAGCGCTGATTTGCCTTTCCAGGTTGCTTGGTTGGCCAAAAAGGGCGTATGCGTTTTTTCCTGAATATATTCAGGAAAAAACGCATACGCCCTTTTTGGCCAAGGGCATCATTGTCGACGTTTTGCCGCTTTTCATGTGCTTTAAAGGCGATTCGAATCGACCTCCTGAAATCTGTTTCCTGCAATTCTGCCTTGCTTTCAGATCCTCTTCGTTGCCTTCCCTCAATATATTTGTGGACGAGAGTTATCATTTATAACTCTGCAGGTTTGTGAATTGCAGTGCCCCTGAGCTCCATTTTTCAACTCGCTTTTTTGGGAGCTGGCCACAAAAGCGCAGGATTGCCTCAGGCCCTATTCTGCTTCCGGGCGGCAGGCTGAGCCTGTGGTTAATTCTTCTTCCTGATGGGAAAATAGAGTGACCTGTGCCTGTCCCAACACCTAGAGCTAGTCTCTCATTGGCTCCCCCTCTTCCCGTTCATCCTCAGGACAAATTGCAAGCTGTACGGAACGGGAGGTTAAAGGTGCTGATTCTCCAAGGAGGGAGATTGCTAGTAAAGCGGCTGGAATGGCGAACCCGAGCACAAGGAGATGAGAAATGAGGTGCGTTTTAGAAACCTTTCCCGATCACACGGTGTACCACCTTCTGGGTTTCTCATGCATGTTTTCGAGGTAGGAAGATGCCCTTGAACCTGGAGATTTGGGACCCATGGGATGGGTAACAGGCAGTATTACTTTAAAGGCTCTGCGTTTGCTCCCCCAACCTCACCAAACCTCTCAGCCCCGAGAATGTCCACCCTTATGTCTCCTCCAGCTGTGGGTCTAGATATGGTCAATCCAGGTTGCATCACAGCCCCTGAACGAATTTTGTAAGAATTTCTCTCTCTTTCACTGTCTTTGTTTCACGGGTTTTTAAAAGTAATTTATTTTTATAATGGGGTTTAGCTGCTTTTCACGGCTGTGTTTCTGCCGCTTTACAGCCACTTGACTCACTTCCAGAGAGATATCAATACATAGGTTTTAAGATTCTTAATAGTCAGATATATTCTTGTGCGGTGAATAGGGGGTGTTGAGTCCAGTTCACTGAGCAAGGAGTAGGTCTTTCTATTACATATTGGGTTTATGGAACGGTATCTGAGCTCATTTGAAACCCTTCTTTTATGCATCACCCCACCCCACCTTTCCCGTTAAGCAGCCATAGTGTGTTTTGTAAACGTGTGACTCTGTTCTGTTTTGTAATTCAGTTCAAGTGTAGCGGTTTTTACATTCCCTCTATAAGTGATAGCTTATGATAAGTGTCTTTTTCTGTGTGACTTATTTCACTTAGAATCGTCGTAGCTAAAGCCACTCATCATGCTGCTACTAGCCTTATGACATTGATTTCATGGCTGAGTGATATTCCATTGTACATAAGGACCACCACTTCTTTATCCATTTTTCTCTTTCCTGGGATATTTAAGGTGTCATGAAGTGGAGGTTCTTGTCAACAGAGCAGCCCTAAACTTTCGGGTGCCTGTGTCTTGCTGATTTTTAGTTTTCCCAATTTATACGCCCATGAGTGGAAGTGCCCTATGCGCTCTAAGCTGTGTTTTTTCGATGTTTCAGGACACACCGTACACTTCTCCAGAGTGGCTGTTGGCAATTTACATCCCGCCCTTCAGCGTAGCAAGGCTCCCATTTCTCCATGGCCTATTCTGCATTTCTGGTTTTGACACTTTTTTCCGCATGGCCCTTTTGACCGATGGGAAGCGAGACTTCTTTGTAGCGCTGATTTGCCTTTCCAGGTTGCTTGGTTGGCCAAAAAGGGCGTATGCGTTTTTTCCTGAATATATTCAGGAAAAAACGCATACGCCCTTTTTGGCCAAGGGCATCATTGTCGACGTTTTGCCGCTTTTCATGTGCTTTAAAGGCGATTCGAATCGACCTCCTGAAATCTGTTTCCTGCAATTCTGCCTTGCTTTCAGATCCTCTTCGTTGCCTTCCCTCAATATATTTGTGGACGAGAGTTATCATTTATAACTCTGCAGGTTTGTGAATTGCAGTGCCCCTGAGCTCCATTTTTCAACTCGCTTTTTTGGGAGCTGGCCACAAAAGCGCAGGATTGCCTCAGGCCCTATTCTGCTTCCGGGCGGCAGGCTGAGCCTGTGGTTAATTCTTCTTCCTGATGGGAAAATAGAGTGACCTGTGCCTGTCCCAACACCTAGAGCTAGTCTCTCATTGGCTCCCCCTCTTCCCGTTCATCCTCAGGACAAATTGCAAGCTGTAGGGAACGGGAGGTTAAAGGTGCTGATTCTCCAAGGAGGGAGATTGCTAGTAAAGCGGCTGGAATGGTGAACCCGAGCACAAGGAGATGAGAAATGAGGTGCGTTTTAGAAACCTTTCCCGATCACACGGTGTACCACCTTCTGGGTTTCTCATGCATGTTTTCGAGGTAGGAAGATGCCCTTGAACCTGGAGATTTGGGACCCATGGGATGGGTAACAGGCAGTATTACTTTAAAGGCTCTGCGTTTGCTCCCCCAACCTCACCAAACCTCTCAGCCCCGAGAATGTCCACCCTTATGTCTCCTCCAGCTGTGGGTCTAGATATGGTCAATCCAGGTTGCATCACAGCCCCTGAACGAATTTTGTAAGAATTTCTCTCTCTTTCACTGTCTTTGTTTCACGGGTTTTTAAAAGGAATTTATTTTTATAATGGGGTTTAGCTGCTTTTCACGGCTGTGTTTCTGCCGCTTTACAGCCACTTGACTCACTTCCAGAGAGATATCAATACATAGGTTTTAAGATTCTTAATAGTCAGATATATTCTTGTGCGGTGAATAGGGGGTGTTGAGTCCAGTTCACTGAGCAAGGAGTAGGTCTTTCTATTACATATTGGGTTTATGGAACGGTATCTGAGCTCATTTGAAACCCTTCTTTTATGCATCACCCCACCCCACCTTTCCCGTTAAGCAGCCATAGTGTGTTTTGTAAACGTGTGACTCTGTTCTGTTTTGTAATTCAGTTCAAGTGTAGCGGTTTTTACATTCCCTCTATAAGTGATAGCTTATGATAAGTGTCTTTTTCTGTGTGACTTATTTCACTTAGAATCGTCGTAGCTAAAGCCACTCATCATGCTGCTACTAGCCTTATGACATTGATTTCATGGCTGAGTGATATTCCATTGTACATAAGGACCACCACTTCTTTATCCATTTTTCTCTTTCCTGGGATATTTAAGGTGTCATGAAGTGGAGGTTCTTGTCAACAGAGCAGCCCTAAACTTTCGGGTGCCTGTGTCTTGCTGATTTTTAGTTTTCCCAATTTATACGCCCATGAGTGGAAGTGCCCTATGCGCTCTAAGCTGTGTTTTTTCGATGTTTCAGGACACACCGTACACTTCTCCAGAGTGGCTGTTGGCAATTTACATCCCGCCCTTCAGCGTAGCAAGGCTCCCATTTCTCCATGGCCTATTCTGCATTTCTGGTTTTGACACTTTTTTCCGCATGGCCCTTTTGACCGATGGGAAGCGAGACTTCTTTGTAGCGCTGATTTGCCTTTCCAGGTTGCTTGGTTGGCCAAAAAGGGCGTATGCGTTTTTTCCTGAATATATTCAGGAAAAAACGCATACGCCCTTTTTGGCCAAGGGCATCATTGTCGACGTTTTGCCGCTTTTCATGTGCTTTAAAGGCGATTCGAATCGACCTCCTGAAATCTGTTTCCTGCAATTCTGCCTTGCTTTCAGATCCTCTTCGTTGCCTTCCCTCAATATATTTGTGGACGAGAGTTATCATTTATAACTCTGCAGGTTTGTGAATTGCAGTGCCCCTGAGCTCCATTTTTCAACTTGCTTTTTTGGGAGCTGGCCACAAAAGCGCAGGATTGCCTCAGGCCCTATTCTGCTTCCGGGCGGCAGGCTGAGCCTGTGGTTAATTCTTCTTCCTGATGGGAAAATAGAGTGACCTGTGCCTGTCCCAACACCTAGAGCTAGTCTCTCATTGGCTCCCCCTCTTCCCGTTCATCCTCAGGACAAATTGCAAGCTGTAGGGAACGGGAGGTTAAAGGTGCTGATTCTCCAAGGAGGGAGATTGCTAGTAAAGCGGCTGGAATGGTGAACCCGAGCACAAGGAGATGAGAAATGAGGTGCGTTTTACAAACCTGTCCCGATCACACGGTGTACCACCTTCTGGGTTTCTCATGCATGTTTTCGAGGTAGGAAGATGCCCTTGAACCTGGAGATTTGGGACCCATGGGATGGGTAACAGGCAGTATTACTTTAAAGGCTCTGCGTTTGCTCCCCCAACCTCACCAAACCTCTCAGCCCCGAGAATGTCCACCCTTATGTCTCCTCCAGCTGTGGGTCTAGATATGGTCAATCCAGGTTGCATCACAGCCCCTGAACGAATTTTGTAAGAATTTCTCTCTCTTTCACTGTCTTTGTTTCACGGGTTTTTAAAAGGAATTTATTTTTATAATGGGGTTTAGCTGCTTTTCACGGCTGTGTTTCTGCCGCTTTACAGCCACTTGACTCACTTCCAGAGAGATATCAATACATAGGTTTTAAGATTCTTAATAGTCAGATATATTCTTGTGCGGTGAATAGGGGGTGTTGAGTCCAGTTCACTGAGCAAGGAGTAGGTCTTTCTATTACATATTGGGTTTATGGAACGGTATCTGAGCTCATTTGAAACCCTTCTTTTATGCATCACCCCACCCCACCTTTCCCGTTAAGCAGCCATAGTGTGTTTTGTAAACGTGTGACTCTGTTCTGTTTTGTAATTCAGTTCAAGTGTAGCGGTTTTTACATTCCCTCTATAAGTGATAGCTTATGATAAGTGTCTTTTTCTGTGTGACTTATTTCACTTAGAATCGTCGTAGCTAAAGCCACTCATCATGCTGCTACTAGCCTTATGACATTGATTTCATGGCTGAGTGATATTCCATTGTACATAAGGACCACCACTTCTTTATCCATTTTTCTCTTTCCTGGGATATTTAAGGTGTCATGAAGTGGAGGTTCTTGTCAACAGAGCAGCCCTAAACTTTCGGGTGCCTGTGTCTTGCTGATTTTTAGTTTTCCCAATTTATACGCCCATGAGTGGAAGTGCCCTATGCGCTCTAAGCTGTGTTTTTTCGATGTTTCAGGACACACCGTACACTTCTCCAGAGTGGCTGTTGGCAATTTACATCCCGCCCTTCAGCGTAGCAAGGCTCCCATTTCTCCATGGCCTATTCTGCATTTCTGGTTTTGACACTTTTTTCCGCATGGCCCTTTTGACCGATGGGAAGCGAGACTTCTTTGTAGCGCTGATTTGCCTTTCCAGGTTGCTTGGTTGGCCAAAAAGGGCGTATGCGTTTTTTCCTGAATATATTCAGGAAAAAACGCATACGCCCTTTTTGGCCAAGGGCATCATTGTCGACGTTTTGCCGCTTTTCATGTGCTTTAAAGGCGATTCGAATCGACCTCCTGAAATCTGTTTCCTGCAATTCTGCCTTGCTTTCAGATCCTCTTCGTTGCCTTCCCTCAATATATTTGTGGACGAGAGTTATCATTTATAACTCTGCAGGTTTGTGAATTGCAGTGCCCCTGAGCTCCATTTTTCAACTCGCTTTTTTGGGAGCTGGCCACAAAAGCGCAGGATTGCCTCAGGCTCTATTCTGCTTCCAGGCGGCAGGCTGGGCCTGTGGTTAATTCTTCTTCCTGATGGGAAAATAGAGTGACCTGTGCCTGTCCCAACACCTAGAGCTAGTCTCTCATTGGCTCCCCCTCTTCCCGTTCATCCTCAGGACAAATTGCAAGCTGTACGGAACGGGAGGTTAAAGGTGCTGATTCTCCAAGGAGGGAGATTGCTAGTAAAGCGGCTGGAATGGCGAACCCGAGCACAAGGAGATGAGAAATGAGGTGCGTTTTACAAACCTGTCCCGATCACACGGTGTACCACCTTCTGGGTTTCTCATGCATGTTTTCGAGGTAGGAAGATGCCCTTGAACCTGGAGATTTGGGACCCATGGGATGAGTAACAGGCAGTATTTCTTTAAAGGCTCTGTGTTTGCTCCCCCAACCTCACCAAACCTCTCAGCCCCGAGAATGTCCACCCTTATGTCTCATCCAGCTGTGGGTCTAGATATGTTCAATCCAGGTTGCATCACAGCCCCTGAACGAATTTTGTAAGAATTTCTCTCTCTTTCACTGTCTTTGTTTCACGGGTTTTTAAAAGTAATTTATTTTTATAATGGGGTTTAGCTGCTTTTCACGGCTGTGTTTCTGCCGCTTTACAGCCACTTGACTCACTTCCAGAGAGATATCAATACATAGGTTTTAAGATTCTTACTAGTCAGATATATTCTTGTGCGGTGAATAGGGGGTGTTGAGTCCAGTTCACTGAGCAAGGAGTAGGTCTTTCTATTACATATTGGGTTTATGGAACGGTATCTGAGCTCATTTGAAACCCTTGTTTTATGCATCACCCCACCCCACCTTTCCCGTTACGCAGCCATAGTGTGTTTTCTAAACGTGTGACTCTGTTCTGTTTTGTAATTCAGTTCAAGTGTAGCGGTTTTTACATTCCCTCTATAAGTGATAGCTTACGATAAGTGTCTTTTTCTGTGTGACTTATTTCACTTAGAATCGTCGTAGCTAAAGCCACTCATTATGCTGCTACTAGCCTTATGACATTGATTTCATGGCTGAGTGATATTCCATTGTACATAAGGACCACCACTTCTTTATCCATTTTTCTCTTTCCTGGGATATTTAAGGTGTCACGAAGTGGAGGTTCTTGTCAACAGAGCAGCCCCAAACTTTGGGGTGCCTGTGTCTTGCTGATTTTTAGTTTTCCCAATTTATACGCCCATGAGTGGAAGTGCCCTATGCGCTCTAAGCTGTGTTTCTTCGATGTTTCAGGACACACCGTACACTTCTCCAGAGTGGCTGTTGGCAATTTACATCCCGCCCATCAGCATAGCAAGGCTACCATTTCTCCATGGCCTGTTCTGCATTTCTGGTTTTGACACTTTTTTCCGCATGTCCCTTTTGACTGATGGGAAGCGAGACTTCTTTGTAGCGCTGATTTGCCTTTCCAGGTTGCTTGGTTGGCCAAAAAGGGCGTATGCGTTTTTTCCTGAATATATTCAGGAAAAAACGCATACGCCCTTTTTGGCCAAGGGCATCATTGTCGACGTTTTGCTGCTTTTCATGTGCTTTAAAGGCGATTCGAATCGACCTCCTGAAATCTGTTTCCTGCAATTCTGCCTTGCTTTCAGATCCTCTTCGTTGCCTTCCCTCAATATATTTGTGGACGAGAGTTATCATTTATAACTCTGCAGGTTTGTGAATTGCAGTGCCCCTGAGCTCCCTTTTTCAACTCGCTTTTTTGGGAGCTGGCCACAAAAGCGCAGGATTGCCTCAGGCCCTATTCTGCTTCCGGGCGGCAGGCTGAGCCTGTGGTTAATTCTTTTTCCTGATGGGAAAATATAGTTACCTGTGCCTGTCCCAACACCTAGAGCTAGTCTCTCATTGGCTCCCCCTCTTCCCGTTCATCCTCAGGACAAATTGCAAGCTGTACGGAACGGGAGGTTAAAGGTGCTGATTCTCCAAGGAGGGAGATTGCTAGTAAAGCGGCTGGAATGGTGAACCCGAGCACAAGGAGATGAGAAATGAGGTGCGTTTTAGAAACCTTTCCCGATCACACGGTGTACCACCTTCTGGGTTTCTCATGCATGTTTTCGAGGTAGGAAGATGCCCTTGAACCTGGAGATTTGGGACCCATGGGATGGGTAACAGGCAGTATTACTTTAAAGGCTCTGCGTTTGCTCCCCCAACCTCACCAAACCTCTCAGCCCCGAGAATGTCCACCCTTATGTCTCCTCCAGCTGTGGGTCTAGATATGGTCAATCCAGGTTGCATCACAGCCCCTGAACGAATTTTGTAAGAATTTCTCTCTCTTTCACTGTCTTTGTTTCACGGGTTTTTAAAAGTAATTTATTTTTATAATGGGGTTTAGCTGCTTTTCACGGCTGTGTTTCTGCCGCTTTACAGCCACTTGACTCACTTCCAGAGAGATATCAATACATAGGTTTTAAGATTCTTAATAGTCAGATATATTCTTGTGCGGTGAATAGGGGGTGTTGAGTCCAGTTCACTGAGCAAGGAGTAGGTCTTTCTATTACATATTGGGTTTATGGAACGGTATCTGAGCTCATTTGAAACCCTTCTTTTATGCATCACCCCACCCCACCTTTCCCGTTAAGCAGCCATAGTGTGTTTTGTAAACGTGTGACTCTGTTCTGTTTTGTAATTCAGTTCAAGTGTAGCGGTTTTTACATTCCCTCTATAAGTGATAGCTTATGATAAGTGTCTTTTTCTGTGTGACTTATTTCACTTAGAATCGTCGTAGCTAAAGCCACTCATCATGCTGCTACTAGCCTTATGACATTGATTTCATGGCTGAGGGATATTCCATTGTACATAAGGACCACCACTTCTTTATCCATTTTTCTCTTTCCTGGGATATTTAAGGTGTCATGAAGTGGAGGTTCTTGTCAACAGAGCAGCCCTAAACTTTCGGGTGCCTGTGTCTTGCTGATTTTTAGTTTTCCCAATTTATATGCCCATGAGTGGAAGTGCCCTATGCGCTCTAAGCTGTGTTTTTTCGATGTTTCAGGACACACCGTACACTTCTCCAGAGTGGCTGTTGGCAATTTACATCCCGCCCATCAGCGTAGCAAGGCTCCCATTTCTCCATGGCCTATTCTGCATTTCTGGTTTTGACACTTTTTTCCGCATGGCCCTTTTGACCGATGGGAAGCGAGACTTCTTTGTAGCGCTGATTTGCCTTTCCAGGTTGCTTGGTTGGCCAAAAAGGGCGTATGCGTTTTTTCCTGAATATATTCAGGAAAAACGCATACGCCCTTTTTGGCCAAGGGCATCATTGTCGACGTTTTGCTGCTTTTCATGTGCTTTAAAGGCGATTCGAATCGACCTCCTGAAATCTGTTTCCTGCAATTCTGCCTTGCTTTCAGATCCTCTTCGTTGCCTTCCCTCAATATATTTGTGGACGAGAGTTATCATTTATAACTCTGCAGGTTTGTGAATTGCAGTGCCCCTGAGCTCCATTTTTCAACTCGCTTTTTTGGGAGCTGGCCACAAAAGCGCAGGATTGCCTCAGGCGCTATTCTGCTTCCCGGCGGCAGGCTGAGCCTGTGGTTAATTCTTCTTCCTGATGGGAAAATAGAGTGACCTGTGCCTGTCCCAACACCTAGAGCTAGTCTCTCATTGGCTCCCCTCTTCCCGTTCATCCTCAGGACAAATTGCAAGCTGTACGGAACGGGAGGTTAAAGGTGCTGATTCTCCAAGGAGGGAGATTGCTAGTAAAGCGGCTGGAATGGCGAACCCGAGCACAAGGAGATGAGAAATGAGGTGCGTTTTAGAAACCTTTCCCGATCACACGGTGTACCACCTTCTGGGTTTCTCATGCATGTTTTCGAGGTAGGAAGATGCCCTTGAACCTGGAGATTTGGGACCCATGGGATGGGTAACAGGCAGTATTACTTTAAAGGCTCTGCGTTTGCTCCCCCAACCTCACCAAACCTCTCAGCCCCGAGAATGTCCACCCTTATGTCTCCTCCAGCTGTGGGTCTAGATATGGTCAATCCAGGTTGCATCACAGCCCCTGAACGAATTTTGTAAGAATTTCTCTCTCTTTCACTGTCTTTGTTTCACGGGTTTTTAAAAGGAATTTATTTTTATAATGGGGTTTAGCTGCTTTTCACGGCTGTGTTTCTGCCGCTTTACAGCCACTTGACTCACTTCCAGAGAGATATCAATACATAGGTTTTAAGATTCTTAATAGTCAGATATATTCTTTGTGCGGTGAATAGGGGGTGTTGAGTCCAGTTCACTGAGCAAGGAGTAGGTCTTTCTATTACATATTGGGTTTATGGAACGGTATCTGAGCTCATTTGAAACCCTTCTTTTATGCATCACCCCACCCCACCTTTCCCGTTAAGCAGCCATAGTGTGTTTTGTAAACGTGTGACTCTGTTCTGTTTTGTAATTCAGTTCAAGTGTAGCGGTTTTTACATTCCCTCTATAAGTGATAGCTTATGATAAGTGTCTTTTTCTGTGTGACTTATTTCACTTAGAATCGTCGTAGCTAAAGCCACTCATCATGCTGCTACTAGCCTTATGACATTGATTTCATGGCTGAGGGATATTCCATTGTACATAAGGACCACCACTTCTTTATCCATTTTTCTCTTTCCTGGGATATTTAAGGTGTCATGAAGTGGAGGTTCTTGTCAACAGAGCAGCCCTAAACTTTCGGGTGCCTGTGTCTTGCTGATTTTTAGTTTTCCCAATTTATATGCCCATGAGTGGAAGTGCCCTATGCGCTCTAAGCTGTGTTTTTTCGATGTTTCAGGACACACCGTACACTTCTCAGAGTGGCTGTTGGCAATTTACATCCCGCCCATCAGCGTAGCAAGGCTCCCATTTCTCCATGGCCTATTCTGCATTTCTGGTTTTGACACTTTTTTCCGCATGGCCCTTTTGACCGATGGGAAGCGAGACTTCTTTGTAGCGCTGATTTGCCTTTCCAGGTTGCTTGGTTGGCCAAAAAGGGCGTATGCGTTTTTTCCTGAATATATTCAGGAAAAAACGCATACGCCCTTTTTGGCCAAGGGCATCATTGTCGACGTTTTGCTGCTTTTCATGTGCTTTAAAGGCGATTCGAATCGACCTCTCCTGAAATCTGTTTCCTGCAATTCTGCCTTGCTTTCAGATCCTCTTCGTTGCCTTCCCTCAATATATTTGTGGACGAGAGTTATCATTTATAACTCTGCAGGTTTGTGAATTGCAGTGCCCCTGAGCTCCATTTTTCAACTCGCTTTTTTGGGAGCTGGCCACAAAAGCGCAGGATTGCCTCAGGCGCTATTCTGCTTCCCGGCGGCAGGCTGAGCCTGTGGTTAATTCTTCTTCCTGATGGGAAAATAGAGTGACCTGTGCCTGTCCCAACACCTAGAGCTAGTCTCTCATTGGCTCCCCCTCTTCCCGTTCATCCTCAGGACAAATTGCAAGCTGTACGGAACGGGAGGTTAAAGGTGCTGATTCTCCAAGGAGGGAGATTGCTAGTAAAGCGGCTGGAATGGCGAACCCGAGCACAAGGAGATGAGAAATGAGGTGCGTTTTAGAAACCTTTCCCGATCACACGGTGTACCACCTTCTGGGTTTCTCATGCATGTTTTCGAGGTAGGAAGATGCCCTTGAACCTGGAGATTTGGGACCCATGGGATGGGTAACAGGCAGTATTACTTTAAAGGCTCTGCGTTTGCTCCCCCAACCTCACCAAACCTCTCAGCCCCGAGAATGTCCACCCTTATGTCTCCTCCAGCTGTGGGTCTAGATATGGTCAATCCAGGTTGCATCACAGCCCCTGAACGAATTTTGTAAGAATTTCTCTCTCTTTCACTGTCTTTGTTTCACGGGTTTTTAAAAGGAATTTATTTTTATAATGGGGTTTAGCTGCTTTTCACGGCTGTGTTTCTGCCGCTTTACAGCCACTTGACTCACTTCCAGAGAGATATCAATACATAGGTTTTAAGATTCTTAATAGTCAGATATATTCTTGTGCGGTGAATAGGGGGTGTTGAGTCCAGTTCACTGAGCAAGGAGTAGGTCTTTCTATTACATATTGGGTTTATGGAACGGTATCTGAGCTCATTTGAAACCCTTCTTTTATGCATCACCCCACCCCACCTTTCCCGTTAAGCAGCCATAGTGTGTTTTGTAAACGTGTGACTCTGTTCTGTTTTGTAATTCAGTTCAAGTGTAGCGGTTTTTACATTCCCTCTATAAGTGATAGCTTATGATAAGTGTCTTTTTCTGTGTGACTTATTTCACTTAGAATCGTCGTAGCTAAAGCCACTCATCATGCTGCTACTAGCCTTATGACATTGATTTCATGGCTGAGGGATATTCCATTGTACATAAGGACCACCACTTCTTTATCCATTTTTCTCTTTCCTGGGATATTTAAGGTGTCATGAAGTGGAGGTTCTTGTCAACAGAGCAGCCCTAAACTTTCGGGTGCCTGTGTCTTGCTGATTTTTAGTTTTCCCAATTTATATGCCCATGAGTGGAAGTGCCCTATGCGCTCTAAGCTGTGTTTTTTCGATGTTTCAGGACACACCGTACACTTCTCCAGAGTGGCTGTTGGCAATTTACATCCCGCCCATCAGCGTAGCAAGGCTCCCATTTCTCCATGGCCTATTCTGCATTTCTGGTTTTGACACTTTTTTCCGCATGGCCCTTTTGACCGATGGGAAGCGAGACTTCTTTGTAGCGCTGATTTGCCTTTCCAGGTTGCTTGGTTGGCCAAAAAGGGCGTATGCGTTTTTTCCTGAATATATTCAGGAAAAAACGCATACGCCCTTTTTGGCCAAGGGCATCATTGTCGACGTTTTGCTGCTTTTCATGTGCTTTAAAGGCGATTCGAATCGACCTCCTGAAATCTGTTTCCTGCAATTCTGCCTTGCTTTCAGATCCTCTTCGTTGCCTTCCCTCAATATATTTGTGGACGAGAGTTATCATTTATAACTCTGCAGGTTTGTGAATTGCAGTGCCCCTGAGCTCCATTTTTCAACTCGCTTTTTTGGGAGCTGGCCACAAAAGCGCAGGATTGCCTCAGGCGCTATTCTGCTTCCCGGCGGCAGGCTGAGCCTGTGGTTAATTCTTCTTCCTGATGGGAAAATAGAGTGACCTGTGCCTGTCCCAACACCTAGAGCTAGTCTCTCATTGGCTCCCCCTCTTCCCGTTCATCCTCAGGACAAATTGCAAGCTGTACGGAACGGGAGGTTAAAGGTGCTGATTCTCCAAGGAGGGAGATTGCTAGTAAAGCGGCTGGAATGGCGAACCCGAGCACAAGGAGATGAGAAATGAGGTGCGTTTTAGAAACCTTTCCCGATCACACGGTGTACCACCTTCTGGGTTTCTCATGCATGTTTTCGAGGTAGGAAGATGCCCTTGAACCTGGAGATTTGGGACCCATGGGATGGGTAACAGGCAGTATTACTTTAAAGGCTCTGCGTTTGCTCCCCCAACCTCACCAAACCTCTCAGCCCCGAGAATGTCCACCCTTATGTCTCCTCCAGCTGTGGGTCTAGATATGGTCAATCCAGGTTGCATCACAGCCCCTGAACGAATTTTGTAAGAATTTCTCTCTCTTTCACTGTCTTTGTTTCACGGGTTTTTAAAAGGAATTTATTTTTATAATGGGGTTTAGCTGCTTTTCACGGCTGTGTTTCTGCCGCTTTACAGCCACTTGACTCACTTCCAGAGAGATATCAATACATAGGTTTTAAGATTCTTAATAGTCAGATATATTCTTGTGCGGTGAATAGGGGGTGTTGAGTCCAGTTCACTGAGCAAGGAGTAGGTCTTTCTATTACATATTGGGTTTATGGAACGGTATCTGAGCTCATTTGAAACCCTTCTTTTATGCATCACCCCACCCCACCTTTCCCGTTAAGCAGCCATAGTGTGTTTTGTAAACGTGTGACTCTGTTCTGTTTTGTAATTCATTTCAAGTGTAGCGGTTTTTACATTCCCTCTATAAGTGATAGCTTATGATAAGTGTCTTTTTCTGTGTGACTTATTTCACTTAGAATCGTTGTAGCTAAAGCCACTCATCATGCTGCTACTAGCCTTATGACATTGATTTCATGGCTGAGTGATATTCCATTGTACATAAGGACCACCACTTCTTTATCCATTTTTCTCTTTCCTGGGATATTTAAGGTGTCATGAAGTGGAGGTTCTTGTCAACAGAGCAGCCCTAAACTTTCGGGTGCCTGTGTCTTGCTGATTTTTAGTTTTCCCAATTTATACGCCCATGAGTGGAAGTGCCCTATGCGCTCTAAGCTGTGTTTTTTCGATGTTTCAGGACACACCGTACACTTCTCCAGAGTGGCTGTTGGCAATTTACATCCCGCCCTTCAGCGTAGCAAGGCTCCCATTTCTCCATGGCCTATTCTGCATTTCTGGTTTTGACACTTTTTTCCGCATGGCCCTTTTGACCGATGGGAAGCGAGACTTCTTTGTAGCGCTGATTTGCCTTTCCAGGTTGCTTGGTTGGCCAAAAAGGGCGTATGCGTTTTTTCCTGAATATATTCAGGAAAAAACGCATACGCCCTTTTTGGCCAAGGGCATCATTGTCGACGTTTTGCCGCTTTTCATGTGCTTTAAAGGCGATTCGAATCGACCTCCTGAAATCTGTTTCCTGCAATTCTGCCTTGCTTTCAGATCCTCTTCGTTGCCTTCCCTCAATATATTTGTGGACGAGAGTTATCATTTATAACTCTGCAGGTTTGTGAATTGCAGTGCCCCTGAGCTCCATTTTTCAACTCGCTTTTTTGGGAGCTGGCCACAAAAGCGCAGGATTGCCTCAGGCCCTATTCTGCTTCCGGGCGGCAGGCTGAGCCTGTGGTTAATTCTTCTTCCTGATGGGAAAATAGAGTGACCTGTGCCTGTCCCAACACCTAGAGCTAGTCTCTCATTGGCTCCCCCTCTTCCCGTTCATCCTCAGGACAAATTGCAAGCTGTACGGAACGGGAGGTTAAAGGTGCTGATTCTCCAAGGAGGGAGATTGCTAGTAAAGCGGCTGGAATGGCGAACCCGAGCACAAGGAGATGAGAAATGAGGTGCGTTTTAGAAACCTTTCCCGATCACACGGTGTACCACCTTCTGGGTTTCTCATGCATGTTTTCGAGGTAGGAAGATGCCCTTGAACCTGGAGATTTGGGACCCATGGGATGGGTAACAGGCAGTATTACTTTAAAGGCTCTGCGTTTGCTCCCCCAACCTCACCAAACCTCTCAGCCCCGAGAATGTCCACCCTTATGTCTCCTCCAGCTGTGGGTCTAGATATGGTCAATCCAGGTTGCATCACAGCCCCTGAACGAATTTTGTAAGAATTTCTCTCTCTTTCACTGTCTTTGTTTCACGGGTTTTTAAAAGTAATTTATTTTTATAATGGGGTTTAGCTGCTTTTCACGGCTGTGTTTCTGCCGCTTTACAGCCACTTGACTCACTTCCAGAGAGATATCAATACATAGGTTTTAAGATTCTTAATAGTCAGATATATTCTTGTGCGGTGAATAGGGGGTGTTGAGTCCAGTTCACTGAGCAAGGAGTAGGTCTTTCTATTACATATTGGGTTTATGGAACGGTATCTGAGCTCATTTGAAACCCTTCTTTTATGCATCACCCCACCCCACCTTTCCCGTTAAGCAGCCATAGTGTGTTTTGTAAACGTGTGACTCTGTTCTGTTTTGTAATTCAGTTCAAGTGTAGCGGTTTTTACATTCCCTCTATAAGTGATAGCTTATGATAAGTGTCTTTTTCTGTGTGACTTATTTCACTTAGAATCGTCGTAGCTAAAGCCACTCATCATGCTGCTACTAGACTTATGACATTGATTTCATGGCTGAGTGATATTCCATTGTACATAAGGACCACCACTTCTTTATCCATTTTTCTCTTTCCTGGGATATTTAAGGTGTCATGAAGTGGAGGTTCTTGTCAACAGAGCAGCCCTAAACTTTCGGGTGCCTGTGTCTTGCTGATTTTTAGTTTTCCCAATTTATACGCCCATGAGTGGAAGTGCCCTATGCGCTCTAAGCTGTGTTTTTTCGATGTTTCAGGACACACCGTACACTTCTCCAGAGTGGCTGTTGCCAATTTACATCCCGCCCTTCAGCGTAGCAAGGCTCCCATTTCTCCATGGCCTATTCTGCATTTCTGGTTTTGACACTTTTTTCCGCATGGCCCTTTTGACCGATGGGAAGCGAGACTTCTTTGTAGCGCTGATTTGCCTTTCCAGGTTGCTTGGTTGGCCAAAAAGGGCGTATGCGTTTTTTCCTGAATATATTCAGGAAAAAACGCATACGCCCTTTTTGGCCAAGGGCATCATTGTCGACGTTTTGCCGCTTTTCATGTGCTTTAAACGCGATTCGAATCGACCTCCTGAAATCTGTTTCCTGCAATTCTGCCTTGCTTTCAGATCCTCTTCGTTGCCTTCCCTCAATATATTTGTGGACGAGAGTTATCATTTATAACTCTGCAGGTTTGTGAATTGCAGTGCCCCTGAGCTCCATTTTTCAACTCGCTTTTTTGGGAGCTGGCCACAAAAGCGCAGGATTGCCTCAGGCTCTATTCTGCTTCCAGGCGGCAGGCTGGGCCTGTGGTTAATTCTTCTTCCTGATGGGAAAATAGAGTGACCTGTGCCTGTCCCAACACCTAGAGCTAGTCTCTCATTGGCTCCCCCTCTTCCCGTTCATCCTCAGGACAAATTGCAAGCTGTACGGAACGGGAGGTTAAAGGTGCTGATTCTCCAAGGAGGGAGATTGCTAGTAAAGCGGCTGGAATGGCGAACCCGAGCACAAGGAGATGAGAAATGAGGTGCGTTTTACAAACCTGTCCCGATCACACGGTGTACCACCTTCTGGGTTTCTCATGCATGTTTTCGAGGTAGGAAGATGCCCTTGAACCTGGAGATTTGGGACCCATGGGATGAGTAACAGGCAGTATTTCTTTAAAGGCTCTGTGTTTGCTCCCCCAACCTCACCAAACCTCTCAGCCCCGAGAATGTCCACCCTTATGTCTCCTCCAGCTGTGGGTCTAGATATGTTCAATCCAGGTTGCATCACAGCCCCTGAACGAATTTTGTAAGAATTTCTCTCTCTTTCACTGTCTTTGTTTCACGGGTTTTTAAAAGGAATTTATTTTTATAATGGGGTTTAGCTGTTTTTCACGGCTGTGTTTCTGCCGCTTTACACGCACTTGACTCACTTCCAGAGAGATATCAATACATAGGTTTTAAGATTCTTACTAGTCAGATATATTCTTGTGCGGTGAATAGGGGGTGTTGAGTCCAGTTCACTGAGCAAGGAGTAGGTCTTTCTATTACATATTGGGTTTATGGAACGGTATCTGAGCTCATTTGAAACCCTTGTTTTATGCATCACCCCACCCCACCTTTCCCGTTACGCAGCCATAGTGTGTCTTCTAAACGTGTGACTCTGTTCTGTTTTGTAATTCAGTTCAAGTGTAGCGGTTTTTACATTCCCTCTATAAGTGATAGCTTATGATAAGTGTCTTTTTCTGTGTGACTTATTTCACTTAGAATCGTCGTAGCTAAAGCCACTCATCATGCTGCTACTAGCCTTATGACATTGATTTCATGGCTGAGGGATATTCCATTGTACATAAGGACCACCACTTCTTTATCCATTTTTCTCTTTCCTGGGATATTTAAGGTGTCATGAAGTGGAGGTTCTTGTCAACAGAGCAGCCCTAAACTTTCGGGTGCCTGTGTCTTGCTGATTTTTAGTTTTCCCAATTTATATGCCCATGAGTGGAAGTGCCCTATGCGCTCTAAGCTGTGTTTTTTCGATGTTTCAGGACACACCGTACACTTCTCCAGAGTGGCTGTTGGCAATTTACATCCCGCCCATCAGCATAGCAAGGCTCCCATTTCTCCATGGCCTATTCTGCATTTCTGGTTTTGACACTTTTTTCCGCATGGCCCTTTTGACCGATGGGAAGCGAGACTTCTTTGTAGCGCTGATTTGCCTTTCCAGGTTGCTTGGTTGGCCAAAAAGGGCGTATGCGTTTTTTCCTGAATATATTCAGGAAAAAACGCATACGCCCTTTTTGGCCAAGGGCATCATTGTCGACGTTTTGCTGCTTTTCATGTGCTTTAAAGGCGATTCGAATCGACCTCCTGAAATCTGTTTCCTGCAATTCTGCCTTGCTTTCAGATCCTCTTCGTTGCCTTCCCTCAATATATTTGTGGACGAGAGTTATCATTTATAACTCTGCAGGTTTGTGAATTGCAGTGCCCCTGAGCTCCATTTTTCAACTCGCTTTTTTGGGAGCTGGCCACAAAAGCGCAGGATTGCCTCAGGCCCTATTCTGCTTCCCGGCGGCAGGCTGAGCCTGTGGTTAATTCTTCTTCCTGATGGGAAAATATAGTGACCTGTGCCTGTCCCAACACCTAGAGCTAGTCTCTCATTGGCTCCCCCTCTTCCCGTTCATCCTCAGGACAAATTGCAAGCTGTAGGGAACGGGAGGTTAAAGGTGCTGATTCTCCAAGGAGGGAGATTGCTAGTAAAGCGGCTGGAATGGCGAACCCGAGCACAAGGAGATGAGAAATGAGGTGCGTTTTAGAAACCTTTCCCGATCACACGGTGTACCACCTTCTGGGTTTCTCATGCATGTTTTCGAGGTAGGAAGATGCCCTTGAACCTGGAGATTTGGGACCCATGGGATGGGTAACAGGCAGTATTACTTTAAAGGCTCTGCGTTTGCTCCCCCAACCTCACCAAACCTCTCAGCCCCGAGAATGTCCACCCTTATGTCTCCTCCAGCTGTGGGTCTAGATATGGTCAATCCAGGTTGCATCACAGCCCCTGAACGAATTTTGTAAGAATTTCTCTCTCTTTCACTGTCTTTGTTTCACGGGTTTTTAAAAGGAATTTATTTTTATAATGGGGTTTAGCTGCTTTTCACGGCTGTGTTTCTGCCGCTTTACAGCCACTTGACTCACTTCCAGAGAGATATCAATACATAGGTTTTAAGATTCTTAATAGTCAGATATATTCTTGTGCAGTGAATAGGGGGTGTTGAGTCCAGTTCACTGAGCAAGGAGTAGGTCTTTCTATTACATATTGGGTTTATGGAACGGTATCTGAGCTCATTTGAAACCCTTCTTTTATGCATCACCCCACCCCACCTTTCCCGTTAAGCAGCCATAGTGTGTTTTGTAAACGTGTGACTCTGTTCTGTTTTGTAATTCAGTTCAAGTGTAGCGGTTTTTACATTCCCTCTATAAGTGATAGCTTATGATAAGTGTCTTTTTCTGTGTGACTTATTTCACTTAGAATCGTCGTAGCTAAAGCCACTCATCATGCTGCTACTAGCCTTATGACATTGATTTCATGGCTGAGGGATATTCCATTGTACATAAGGACCACCACTTCTTTATCCATTTTTCTCTTTCCTGGGATATTTAAGGTGTCATGAAGTGGAGGTTCTTGTCAACAGAGCAGCCCTAAACTTTCGGGTGCCTGTGTCTTGCTGATTTTTAGTTTTCCCAATTTATATGCCCATGAGTGGAAGTGCCCTATGCGCTCTAAGCTGTGTTTTTTCGATGTTTCAGGACACACCGTACACTTCTCCAGAGTGGCTGTTGGCAATTTACATCCCGCCCATCAGCATAGCAAGGCTCCCATTTCTCCATGGCCTATTCTGCATTTCTGGTTTTGACACTTTTTTCCGCATGGCCCTTTTGACCGATGGGAAGCGAGACTTCTTTGTAGCGCTGATTTGCCTTTCCAGGTTGCTTGGTTGGCCAAAAAGGGCGTATGCGTTTTTTCCTGAATATATTCAGGAAAAAACGCATACGCCCTTTTTGGCCAAGGGCATCATTGTCGACGTTTTGCTGCTTTTCATGTGCTTTAAAGGCGATTCGAATCGACCTCCTGAAATCTGTTTCCTGCAATTCTGCCTTGCTTTCAGATCCTCTTCGTTGCCTTCCCTCAATATATTTGTGGACGAGAGTTATCATTTATAACTCTGCAGGTTTGTGAATTGCAGTGCCCCTGAGCTCCATTTTTCAACTCGCTTTTTTGGGAGCTGGCCACAAAAGCGCAGGATTGCCTCAGGCGCTATTCTGCTTCCCGGCGGCAGGCTGAGCCTGTGGTTAATTCTTCTTCCTGATGGGAAAATATAGTGACCTGTGCCTGTCCCAACACCTAGAGCTAGTCTCTCATTGGCTCCCCCTCTTCCCGTTCATCCTCAGGACAAATTGCAAGCTGTAGGGAACGGGAGGTTAAAGGTGCTGATTCTCCAAGGAGGGAGATTGCTAGTAAAGCGGCTGGAATGGTGAACCCGAGCACAAGGAGATGAGAAATGAGGTGCGTTTTAGAAACCTTTCCCGATCACACGGTGTACCACCTTCTGGGTTTCTCATGCATGTTTTCGAGGTAGGAAGATGCCCTTGAACCTGGAGATTTGGGACCCATGGGATGGGTAACAGGCAGTATTACTTTAAAGGCTCTGCGTTTGCTCCCCCAACCTCACCAAACCTCTCAGCCCCGAGAATGTCCACCCTTATGTCTCCTCCAGCTGTGGGTCTAGATATGGTCAATCCAGGTTGCATCACAGCCCCTGAACGAATTTTGTAAGAATTTCTCTCTCTTTCACTGTCTTTGTTTCACGGGTTTTTAAAAGTAATTTATTTTTATAATGGGGTTTAGCTGCTTTTCACGGCTGTGTTTCTGCCGCTTTACAGCCACTTGACTCACTTCCAGAGAGATATCAATACATAGGTTTTAAGATTCTTAATAGTCAGATATATTCTTGTGCGGTGAATAGGGGGTGTTGAGTCCAGTTCACTGAGCAAGGAGTAGGTCTTTCTATTACATATTGGGTTTATGGAACGGTATCTGAGCTCATTTGAAACCCTTCTTTTATGCATCACCCCACCCCACCTTTCCCGTTAAGCAGCCATAGTGTGTTTTGTAAACGTGTGACTCTGTTCTGTTTTGTAATTCAGTTCAAGTGTAGCGGTTTTTACATTCCCTCTATAAGTGATAGCTTATGATAAGTGTCTTTTTCTGTGTGACTTATTTCACTTAGAATCGTCGTAGCTAAAGCCACTCATCATGCTGCTACTAGCCTTATGACATTGATTTCATGGCTGAGGGATATTCCATTGTACATAAGGACCACCACTTCTTTATCCATTTTTCTCTTTCCTGGGATATTTAAGGTGTCATGAAGTGGAGGTTCTTGTCAACAGAGCAGCCCTAAACTTTCGGGTGCCTGTGTCTTGCTGATTTTTAGTTTTCCCAATTTATATGCCCATGAGTGGAAGTGCCCTATGCGCTCTAAGCTGTGTTTTTTCGATGTTTCAGGACACACCGTACACTTCTCCAGAGTGGCTGTTGGCAATTTACATCCCGCCCATCAGCGTAGCAAGGCTCCCATTTCTCCATGGCCTATTCTGCATTTCTGGTTTTGACACTTTTTTCCGCATGGCCCTTTTGACCGATGGGAAGCGAGACTTCTTTGTAGCGCTGATTTGCCTTTCCAGGTTGCTTGGTTGGCCAAAAAGGGCGTATGCGTTTTTTCCTGAATATATTCAGGAAAAAACGCATACGCCCTTTTTGGCCAAGGGCATCATTGTCGACGTTTTGCTGCTTTTCATGTGCTTTAAAGGCGATTCGAATCGACCTCCTGAAATCTGTTTCCTGCAATTCTGCCTTGCTTTCAGATCCTCTTCGTTGCCTTCCCTCAATATATTTGTGGACGAGAGTTATCATTTATAACTCTGCAGGTTTGTGAATTGCAGTGCCCCTGAGCTCCATTTTTCAACTCGCTTTTTTGGGAGCTGGCCACAAAAGCGCAGGATTGCCTCAGGCGCTATTCTGCTTCCCGGCGGCAGGCTGAGCCTGTGGTTAATTCTTCTTCCTGATGGGAAAATATAGTGACCTGTGCCTGTCCCAACACCTAGAGCTAGTCTCTCATTGGCTCCCCCTCTTCCCGTTCATCCTCAGGACAAATTGCAAGCTGTAGGGAACGGGAGGTTAAAGGTGCTGATTCTCCAAGGAGGGAGATTGCTAGTAAAGCGGCTGGAATGGTGAACCCGAGCACAAGGAGATGAGAAATGAGGTGCGTTTTAGAAACCTTTCCCGATCACACGGTGTACCACCTTCTGGGTTTCTCATGCATGTTTTCGAGGTAGGAAGATGCCCTTGAACCTGGAGATTTGGGACCCATGGGATGGGTAACAGGCAGTATTACTTTAAAGGCTCTGCGTTTGCTCCCCCAACCTCACCAAACCTCTCAGCCCCGAGAATGTCCACCCTTATGTCTCCTCCAGCTGTGGGTCTAGATATGGTCAATCCAGGTTGCATCACAGCCCCTGAACGAATTTTGTAAGAATTTCTCTCTCTTTCACTGTCTTTGTTTCACGGGTTTTTAAAAGGAATTTATTTTTATAATGGGGTTTAGCTGCTTTTCACGGCTGTGTTTCTGCCGCTTTACAGCCACTTGACTCACTTCCAGAGAGATATCAATACATAGGTTTTAAGA
Source organism: Balaenoptera ricei (assembly GCF_028023285.1). Classification (NCBI taxonomy): domain Eukaryota; kingdom Metazoa; phylum Chordata; class Mammalia; order Artiodactyla; family Balaenopteridae; genus Balaenoptera; species Balaenoptera ricei. The sequence continues at coordinate 58,560 of NW_026777509.1, forward strand.
TTCTTAATAGTCAGATATATTCTTGTGCGGTGAATAGGGGGTGTTGAGTCCAGTTCACTGAGCAAGGAGTAGGTCTTTCTATTACATATTGGGTTTATGGAACGGTATCTGAGCTCATTTGAAACCCTTCTTTTATGCATCACCCCACCCCACCTTTCCCGTTAAGCAGCCATAGTGTGTTTTGTAAACGTGTGACTCTGTTCTGTTTTGTAATTCAGTTCAAGTGTAGCGGTTTTTACATTCCCTCTATAAGTGATAGCTTATGATAAGTGTCTTTTTCTGTGTGACTTATTTCACTTAGAATCGTCGTAGCTAAAGCCACTCATCATGCTGCTACTAGCCTTATGACATTGATTTCATGGCTGAGGGATATTCCATTGTACATAAGGACCACCACTTCTTTATCCATTTTTCTCTTTCCTGGGATATTTAAGGTGTCATGAAGTGGAGGTTCTTGTCAACAGAGCAGCCCTAAACTTTCGGGTGCCTGTGTCTTGCTGATTTTTAGTTTTCCCAATTTATATGCCCATGAGTGGAAGTGCCCTATGCGCTCTAAGCTGTGTTTTTTCGATGTTTCAGGACACACCGTACACTTCTCCAGAGTGGCTGTTGGCAATTTACATCCCGCCCATCAGCGTAGCAAGGCTCCCATTTCTCCATGGCCTATTCTGCATTTCTGGTTTTGACACTTTTTTCCGCATGGCCCTTTTGACCGATGGGAAGCGAGACTTCTTTGTAGCGCTGATTTGCCTTTCCAGGTTGCTTGGTTGGCCAAAAAGGGCGTATGCGTTTTTTCCTGAATATATTCAGGAAAAAACGCATACGCCCTTTTTGGCCAAGGGCATCATTGTCGACGTTTTGCTGCTTTTCATGTGCTTTAAAGGCGATTCGAATCGACCTCCTGAAATCTGTTTCCTGCAATTCTGCCTTGCTTTCAGATCCTCTTCGTTGCCTTCCCTCAATATATTTGTGGACGAGAGTTATCATTTATAACTCTGCAGGTTTGTGAATTGCAGTGCCCCTGAGCTCCATTTTTCAACTCGCTTTTTTGGGAGCTGGCCACAAAAGCGCAGGATTGCCTCAGGCGCTATTCTGCTTCCCGGCGGCAGGCTGAGCCTGTGGTTAATTCTTCTTCCTGATGGGAAAATAGAGTGACCTGTGCCTGTCCCAACACCTAGAGCTAGTCTCTCATTGGCTCCCCCTCTTCCCGTTCATCCTCAGGACAAATTGCAAGCTGTAGGGAACGGGAGGTTAAAGGTGCTGATTCTCCAAGGAGGGAGATTGCTAGTAAAGCGGCTGGAATGGTGAACCCGAGCACAAGGAGATGAGAAATGAGGTGCGTTTTAGAAACCTTTCCCGATCACACGGTGTACCACCTTCTGGGTTTCTCATGCATGTTTTCGAGGTAGGAAGATGCCCTTGAACCTGGAGATTTGGGACCCATGGGATGGGTAACAGGCAGTATTACTTTAAAGGCTCTGCGTTTGCTCCCCCAACCTCACCAAACCTCTCAGCCCCGAGAATGTCCACCCTTATGTCTCCTCCAGCTGTGGGTCTAGATATGGTCAATCCAGGTTGCATCACAGCCCCTGAACGAATTTTGTAAGAATTTCTCTCTCTTTCACTGTCTTTGTTTCACGGGTTTTTAAAAGGAATTTATTTTTATAATGGGGTTTAGCTGCTTTTCACGGCTGTGTTTCTGCCGCTTTACAGCCACTTGACTCACTTCCAGAGAGATATCAATACATAGGTTTTAAGATTCTTAATAGTCAGATATATTCTTGTGCGGTGAATAGGGGGTGTTGAGTCCAGTTCACTGAGCAAGGAGTAGGTCTTTCTATTACATATTGGGTTTATGGAACGGTATCTGAGCTCATTTGAAACCCTTCTTTTATGCATCACCCCACCCCACCTTTCCCGTTAAGCAGCCATAGTGTGTTTTGTAAACGTGTGACTCTGTTCTGTTTTGTAATTCAGTTCAAGTGTAGCGGTTTTTACATTCCCTCTATAAGTGATAGCTTATGATAAGTGTCTTTTTCTGTGTGACTTATTTCACTTAGAATCGTCGTAGCTAAAGCCACTCATCATGCTGCTACTAGCCTTATGACATTGATTTCATGGCTGAGTGATATTCCATTGTACATAAGGACCACCACTTCTTTATCCATTTTTCTCTTTCCTGGGATATTTAAGGTGTCATGAAGTGGAGGTTCTTGTCAACAGAGCAGCCCTAAACTTTCGGGTGCCTGTGTCTTGCTGATTTTTAGTTTTCCCAATTTATACGCCCATGAGTGGAAGTGCCCTATGCGCTCTAAGCTGTGTTTTTTCGATGTTTCAGGACACACCGTACACTTCTCCAGAGTGGCTGTTGGCAATTTACATCCCGCCCTTCAGCGTAGCAAGGCTCCCATTTCTCCATGGCCTATTCTGCATTTCTGGTTTTGACACTTTTTTCCGCATGGCCCTTTTGACCGATGGGAAGCCAGACTTCTTTGTAGCGCTGATTTGCCTTTCCAGGTTGCTTGGTTGGCCAAAAAGGGCGTATGCGTTTTTTCCTGAATATATTCAGGAAAAAACGCATACGCCCTTTTTGGCCAAGGGCATCATTGTCGACGTTTTGCCGCTTTTCATGTGCTTTAAAGGCGATTCGAATCGACCTCCTGAAATCTGTTTCCTGCAATTCTGCCTTGCTTTCAGATCCTCTTCGTTGCCTTCCCTCAATATATTTGTGGACGAGAGTTATCATTTATAACTCTGCAGGTTTGTGAATTGCAGTGCCCCTGAGCTCCATTTTTCAACTCGCTTTTTTGGGAGCTGGCCACAAAAGCGCAGGATTGCCTCAGGCCCTATTCTGCTTCCGGGCGGCAGGCTGAGCCTGTGGTTAATTCTTCTTCCTGATGGGAAAATAGAGTGACCTGTGCCTGTCCCAACACCTAGAGCTAGTCTCTCATTGGCTCCCCCTCTTCCCGTTCATCCTCAGGACAAATTGCAAGCTGTACGGAACGGGAGGTTAAAGGTGCTGATTCTCCAAGGAGGGAGATTGCTAGTAAAGCGGCTGGAATGGCGAACCCGAGCACAAGGAGATGAGAAATGAGGTGCGTTTTAGAAACCTTTCCCGATCACACGGTGTACCACCTTCTGGGTTTCTCATGCATGTTTTCGAGGTAGGAAGATGCCCTTGAACCTGGAGATTTGGGACCCATGGGATGGGTAACAGGCAGTATTACTTTAAAGGCTCTGCGTTTGCTCCCCCAACCTCACCAAACCTCTCAGCCCCGAGAATGTCCACCCTTATGTCTCCTCCAGCTGTGGGTCTAGATATGGTCAATCCAGGTTGCATCACAGCCCCTGAACGAATTTTGTAAGAATTTCTCTCTCTTTCACTGTCTTTGTTTCACGGGTTTTTAAAAGTAATTTATTTTTATAATGGGGTTTAGCTGCTTTTCACGGCTGTGTTTCTGCCGCTTTACAGCCACTTGACTCACTTCCAGAGAGATATCAATACATAGGTTTTAAGATTCTTAATAGTCAGATATATTCTTGTGCGGTGAATAGGGGGTGTTGAGTCCAGTTCACTGAGCAAGGAGTAGGTCTTTCTATTACATATTGGGTTTATGGAACGGTATCTGAGCTCATTTGAAACCCTTCTTTTATGCATCACCCCACCCCACCTTTCCCGTTAAGCAGCCATAGTGTGTTTTGTAAACGTGTGACTCTGTTCTGTTTTGTAATTCAGTTCAAGTGTAGCGGTTTTTACATTCCCTCTATAAGTGATAGCTTATGATAAGTGTCTTTTTCTGTGTGACTTATTTCACTTAGAATCGTCGTAGCTAAAGCCACTCATCATGCTGCTACTAGCCTTATGACATTGATTTCATGGCTGAGTGATATTCCATTGTACATAAGGACCACCACTTCTTTATCCATTTTTCTCTTTCCTGGGATATTTAAGGTGTCATGAAGTGGAGGTTCTTGTCAACAGAGCAGCCCTAAACTTTCGGGTGCCTGTGTCTTGCTGATTTTTAGTTTTCCCAATTTATACGCCCATGAGTGGAAGTGCCCTATGCGCTCTAAGCTGTGTTTTTTCGATGTTTCAGGACACACCGTACACTTCTCCAGAGTGGCTGTTGGCAATTTACATCCCGCCCTTCAGCGTAGCAAGGCTCCCATTTCTCCATGGCCTATTCTGCATTTCTGGTTTTGACACTTTTTTCCGCATGGCCCTTTTGACCGATGGGAAGCGAGACTTCTTTGTAGCGCTGATTTGCCTTTCCAGGTTGCTTGGTTGGCCAAAAAGGGCGTATGCGTTTTTTCCTGAATATATTCAGGAAAAAACGCATACGCCCTTTTTGGCCAAGGGCATCATTGTCGACGTTTTGCCGCTTTTCATGTGCTTTAAAGGCGATTCGAATCGACCTCCTGAAATCTGTTTCCTGCAATTCTGCCTTGCTTTCAGATCCTCTTCGTTGCCTTCCCTCAATATATTTGTGGACGAGAGTTATCATTTATAACTCTGCAGGTTTGTGAATTGCAGTGCCCCTGAGCTCCATTTTTCAACTCGCTTTTTTGGGAGCTGGCCACAAAAGCGCAGGATTGCCTCAGGCCCTATTCTGCTTCCGGGCGGCAGGCTGAGCCTGTGGTTAATTCTTCTTCCTGATGGGAAAATAGAGTGACCTGTGCCTGTCCCAACACCTAGAGCTAGTCTCTCATTGGCTCCCCCTCTTCCCGTTCATCCTCAGGACAAATTGCAAGCTGTAGGGAACGGGAGGTTAAAGGTGCTGATTCTCCAAGGAGGGAGATTGCTAGTAAAGCGGCTGGAATGGTGAACCCGAGCACAAGGAGATGAGAAATGAGGTGCGTTTTAGAAACCTTTCCCGATCACACGGTGTACCACCTTCTGGGTTTCTCATGCATGTTTTCGAGGTAGGAAGATGCCCTTGAACCTGGAGATTTGGGACCCATGGGATGGGTAACAGGCAGTATTACTTTAAAGGCTCTGCGTTTGCTCCCCCAACCTCACCAAACCTCTCAGCCCCGAGAATGTCCACCCTTATGTCTCCTCCAGCTGTGGGTCTAGATATGGTCAATCCAGGTTGCATCACAGCCCCTGAACGAATTTTGTAAGAATTTCTCTCTCTTTCACTGTCTTTGTTTCACGGGTTTTTAAAAGGAATTTATTTTTATAATGGGGTTTAGCTGCTTTTCACGGCTGTGTTTCTGCCGCTTTACAGCCACTTGACTCACTTCCAGAGAGATATCAATACATAGGTTTTAAGATTCTTAATAGTCAGATATATTCTTGTGCGGTGAATAGGGGGTGTTGAGTCCAGTTCACTGAGCAAGGAGTAGGTCTTTCTATTACATATTGGGTTTATGGAACGGTATCTGAGCTCATTTGAAACCCTTCTTTTATGCATCACCCCACCCCACCTTTCCCGTTAAGCAGCCATAGTGTGTTTTGTAAACGTGTGACTCTGTTCTGTTTTGTAATTCAGTTCAAGTGTAGCGGTTTTTACATTCCCTCTATAAGTGATAGCTTATGATAAGTGTCTTTTTCTGTGTGACTTATTTCACTTAGAATCGTCGTAGCTAAAGCCACTCATCATGCTGCTACTAGCCTTATGACATTGATTTCATGGCTGAGTGATATTCCATTGTACATAAGGACCACCACTTCTTTATCCATTTTTCTCTTTCCTGGGATATTTAAGGTGTCATGAAGTGGAGGTTCTTGTCAACAGAGCAGCCCTAAACTTTCGGGTGCCTGTGTCTTGCTGATTTTTAGTTTTCCCAATTTATACGCCCATGAGTGGAAGTGCCCTATGCGCTCTAAGCTGTGTTTTTTCGATGTTTCAGGACACACCGTACACTTCTCCAGAGTGGCTGTTGGCAATTTACATCCCGCCCTTCAGCGTAGCAAGGCTCCCATTTCTCCATGGCCTATTCTGCATTTCTGGTTTTGACACTTTTTTCCGCATGGCCCTTTTGACCGATGGGAAGCGAGACTTCTTTGTAGCGCTGATTTGCCTTTCCAGGTTGCTTGGTTGGCCAAAAAGGGCGTATGCGTTTTTTCCTGAATATATTCAGGAAAAAACGCATACGCCCTTTTTGGCCAAGGGCATCATTGTCGACGTTTTGCCGCTTTTCATGTGCTTTAAAGGCGATTCGAATCGACCTCCTGAAATCTGTTTCCTGCAATTCTGCCTTGCTTTCAGATCCTCTTCGTTGCCTTCCCTCAATATATTTGTGGACGAGAGTTATCATTTATAACTCTGCAGGTTTGTGAATTGCAGTGCCCCTGAGCTCCATTTTTCAACTTGCTTTTTTGGGAGCTGGCCACAAAAGCGCAGGATTGCCTCAGGCCCTATTCTGCTTCCGGGCGGCAGGCTGAGCCTGTGGTTAATTCTTCTTCCTGATGGGAAAATAGAGTGACCTGTGCCTGTCCCAACACCTAGAGCTAGTCTCTCATTGGCTCCCCCTCTTCCCGTTCATCCTCAGGACAAATTGCAAGCTGTAGGGAACGGGAGGTTAAAGGTGCTGATTCTCCAAGGAGGGAGATTGCTAGTAAAGCGGCTGGAATGGTGAACCCGAGCACAAGGAGATGAGAAATGAGGTGCGTTTTACAAACCTGTCCCGATCACACGGTGTACCACCTTCTGGGTTTCTCATGCATGTTTTCGAGGTAGGAAGATGCCCTTGAACCTGGAGATTTGGGACCCATGGGATGGGTAACAGGCAGTATTACTTTAAAGGCTCTGCGTTTGCTCCCCCAACCTCACCAAACCTCTCAGCCCCGAGAATGTCCACCCTTATGTCTCCTCCAGCTGTGGGTCTAGATATGGTCAATCCAGGTTGCATCACAGCCCCTGAACGAATTTTGTAAGAATTTCTCTCTCTTTCACTGTCTTTGTTTCACGGGTTTTTAAAAGGAATTTATTTTTATAATGGGGTTTAGCTGCTTTTCACGGCTGTGTTTCTGCCGCTTTACAGCCACTTGACTCACTTCCAGAGAGATATCAATACATAGGTTTTAAGATTCTTAATAGTCAGATATATTCTTGTGCGGTGAATAGGGGGTGTTGAGTCCAGTTCACTGAGCAAGGAGTAGGTCTTTCTATTACATATTGGGTTTATGGAACGGTATCTGAGCTCATTTGAAACCCTTCTTTTATGCATCACCCCACCCCACCTTTCCCGTTAAGCAGCCATAGTGTGTTTTGTAAACGTGTGACTCTGTTCTGTTTTGTAATTCAGTTCAAGTGTAGCGGTTTTTACATTCCCTCTATAAGTGATAGCTTATGATAAGTGTCTTTTTCTGTGTGACTTATTTCACTTAGAATCGTCGTAGCTAAAGCCACTCATCATGCTGCTACTAGCCTTATGACATTGATTTCATGGCTGAGTGATATTCCATTGTACATAAGGACCACCACTTCTTTATCCATTTTTCTCTTTCCTGGGATATTTAAGGTGTCATGAAGTGGAGGTTCTTGTCAACAGAGCAGCCCTAAACTTTCGGGTGCCTGTGTCTTGCTGATTTTTAGTTTTCCCAATTTATACGCCCATGAGTGGAAGTGCCCTATGCGCTCTAAGCTGTGTTTTTTCGATGTTTCAGGACACACCGTACACTTCTCCAGAGTGGCTGTTGGCAATTTACATCCCGCCCTTCAGCGTAGCAAGGCTCCCATTTCTCCATGGCCTATTCTGCATTTCTGGTTTTGACACTTTTTTCCGCATGGCCCTTTTGACCGATGGGAAGCGAGACTTCTTTGTAGCGCTGATTTGCCTTTCCAGGTTGCTTGGTTGGCCAAAAAGGGCGTATGCGTTTTTTCCTGAATATATTCAGGAAAAAACGCATACGCCCTTTTTGGCCAAGGGCATCATTGTCGACGTTTTGCCGCTTTTCATGTGCTTTAAAGGCGATTCGAATCGACCTCCTGAAATCTGTTTCCTGCAATTCTGCCTTGCTTTCAGATCCTCTTCGTTGCCTTCCCTCAATATATTTGTGGACGAGAGTTATCATTTATAACTCTGCAGGTTTGTGAATTGCAGTGCCCCTGAGCTCCATTTTTCAACTCGCTTTTTTGGGAGCTGGCCACAAAAGCGCAGGATTGCCTCAGGCTCTATTCTGCTTCCAGGCGGCAGGCTGGGCCTGTGGTTAATTCTTCTTCCTGATGGGAAAATAGAGTGACCTGTGCCTGTCCCAACACCTAGAGCTAGTCTCTCATTGGCTCCCCCTCTTCCCGTTCATCCTCAGGACAAATTGCAAGCTGTACGGAACGGGAGGTTAAAGGTGCTGATTCTCCAAGGAGGGAGATTGCTAGTAAAGCGGCTGGAATGGCGAACCCGAGCACAAGGAGATGAGAAATGAGGTGCGTTTTACAAACCTGTCCCGATCACACGGTGTACCACCTTCTGGGTTTCTCATGCATGTTTTCGAGGTAGGAAGATGCCCTTGAACCTGGAGATTTGGGACCCATGGGATGAGTAACAGGCAGTATTTCTTTAAAGGCTCTGTGTTTGCTCCCCCAACCTCACCAAACCTCTCAGCCCCGAGAATGTCCACCCTTATGTCTCATCCAGCTGTGGGTCTAGATATGTTCAATCCAGGTTGCATCACAGCCCCTGAACGAATTTTGTAAGAATTTCTCTCTCTTTCACTGTCTTTGTTTCACGGGTTTTTAAAAGTAATTTATTTTTATAATGGGGTTTAGCTGCTTTTCACGGCTGTGTTTCTGCCGCTTTACAGCCACTTGACTCACTTCCAGAGAGATATCAATACATAGGTTTTAAGATTCTTACTAGTCAGATATATTCTTGTGCGGTGAATAGGGGGTGTTGAGTCCAGTTCACTGAGCAAGGAGTAGGTCTTTCTATTACATATTGGGTTTATGGAACGGTATCTGAGCTCATTTGAAACCCTTGTTTTATGCATCACCCCACCCCACCTTTCCCGTTACGCAGCCATAGTGTGTTTTCTAAACGTGTGACTCTGTTCTGTTTTGTAATTCAGTTCAAGTGTAGCGGTTTTTACATTCCCTCTATAAGTGATAGCTTACGATAAGTGTCTTTTTCTGTGTGACTTATTTCACTTAGAATCGTCGTAGCTAAAGCCACTCATTATGCTGCTACTAGCCTTATGACATTGATTTCATGGCTGAGTGATATTCCATTGTACATAAGGACCACCACTTCTTTATCCATTTTTCTCTTTCCTGGGATATTTAAGGTGTCACGAAGTGGAGGTTCTTGTCAACAGAGCAGCCCCAAACTTTGGGGTGCCTGTGTCTTGCTGATTTTTAGTTTTCCCAATTTATACGCCCATGAGTGGAAGTGCCCTATGCGCTCTAAGCTGTGTTTCTTCGATGTTTCAGGACACACCGTACACTTCTCCAGAGTGGCTGTTGGCAATTTACATCCCGCCCATCAGCATAGCAAGGCTACCATTTCTCCATGGCCTGTTCTGCATTTCTGGTTTTGACACTTTTTTCCGCATGTCCCTTTTGACTGATGGGAAGCGAGACTTCTTTGTAGCGCTGATTTGCCTTTCCAGGTTGCTTGGTTGGCCAAAAAGGGCGTATGCGTTTTTTCCTGAATATATTCAGGAAAAAACGCATACGCCCTTTTTGGCCAAGGGCATCATTGTCGACGTTTTGCTGCTTTTCATGTGCTTTAAAGGCGATTCGAATCGACCTCCTGAAATCTGTTTCCTGCAATTCTGCCTTGCTTTCAGATCCTCTTCGTTGCCTTCCCTCAATATATTTGTGGACGAGAGTTATCATTTATAACTCTGCAGGTTTGTGAATTGCAGTGCCCCTGAGCTCCCTTTTTCAACTCGCTTTTTTGGGAGCTGGCCACAAAAGCGCAGGATTGCCTCAGGCCCTATTCTGCTTCCGGGCGGCAGGCTGAGCCTGTGGTTAATTCTTTTTCCTGATGGGAAAATATAGTTACCTGTGCCTGTCCCAACACCTAGAGCTAGTCTCTCATTGGCTCCCCCTCTTCCCGTTCATCCTCAGGACAAATTGCAAGCTGTACGGAACGGGAGGTTAAAGGTGCTGATTCTCCAAGGAGGGAGATTGCTAGTAAAGCGGCTGGAATGGTGAACCCGAGCACAAGGAGATGAGAAATGAGGTGCGTTTTAGAAACCTTTCCCGATCACACGGTGTACCACCTTCTGGGTTTCTCATGCATGTTTTCGAGGTAGGAAGATGCCCTTGAACCTGGAGATTTGGGACCCATGGGATGGGTAACAGGCAGTATTACTTTAAAGGCTCTGCGTTTGCTCCCCCAACCTCACCAAACCTCTCAGCCCCGAGAATGTCCACCCTTATGTCTCCTCCAGCTGTGGGTCTAGATATGGTCAATCCAGGTTGCATCACAGCCCCTGAACGAATTTTGTAAGAATTTCTCTCTCTTTCACTGTCTTTGTTTCACGGGTTTTTAAAAGGAATTTATTTTTATAATGGGGTTTAGCTGTTTTTCACGGCTGTGTTTCTGCCGCTTTACACCCACTTGACTCACTTCCAGAGAGATATCAATACATAGGTTTTAAGATTCTTACTAGTCAGATATATTCTTGTGCGGTGAATAGGGGGTGTTGAGTCCAGTTCACTGAGCAAGGAGTAGGTCTTTCTATTACATATTGGGTTTATGGAACGGTATCTGAGCTCATTTGAAACCCTTGTTTTATGCATCACCCCACCCCACCTTTCCCGTTAAGCAGCCATAGTGTGTTTTCTAAACGTGTGACTATGTTCTGTTTTGTAAACCTGTGACTCTGTTCTGTTTTGTAATTCAGTTCAATTGTAGCGGTTTTTACATTCCCTCTATAAGTGATAGCTTATGATAAGTGTCTTTTTCTGTGTGACTTATTTCACTTAGAATCGTCGTAGCTAAAGCCACTCATCATGCTGCTACTAGCCTTATGACATTGATTTCATGGCTGAGTGATATTCCATTGTACATAAGGACCACCACTTCTTTATCCATTTTTCTCTTTCCTGGGATATTTAAGGTGTCATGAAGTGGAGGTTCTTGTCAACAGAGCAGCCCTAAACTTTCGGGTGCCTGTGTCTTGCTGATTTTTAGTTTTCCCAATTTATATGCCCATGAGTGGAAGTGCCCTATGCGCTCTAAGCTGTGTTTTTTCGATGTTTCAGGACACACCGTACACTTCTCCAGAGTGGCTGTTGGCAATTTACATCCCGCCCATCAGCGTAGCAAGGCTCCCATTTCTCCATGGCCTATTCTGCATTTCTGGTTTTGACACTTTTTTCCGCATGGCCCTTTTGACCGATGGGAAGCGAGACTTCTTTGTAGCGCTGATTTGCCTTTCCAGGTTGCTTGGTTGGCCAAAAAGGGCGTATGCGTTTTTTCCTGAATATATTCAGGAAAAAACGCATACGCCCTTTTTGGCCAAGGGCATCATTGTCGACGTTTTGCTGCTTTTCATGTGCTTTAAAGGCGATTCGAATCGACCTCCTGAAATCTGTTTCCTGCAATTCTGCCTTGCTTTCAGATCCTCTTCGTTGCCTTCCCTCAATATATTTGTGGACGAGAGTTATCATTTATAACTCTGCAGGTTTGTGAATTGCAGTGCCCCTGAGCTCCATTTTTCAACTCGCTTTTTTGGGAGCTGGCCACAAAAGCGCAGGATTGCCTCAGGCCCTATTCTGCTTCCGGGCGGCAGGCTGAGCCTGTGGTTAATTCTTCTTCCTGATGGGAAAATATAGTGACCTGTGCCTGTCCCAACACCTAGAGCTAGTCTCTCATTGGCTCCCCCTCTTCCCGTTCATCCTCAGGACAAATTGCAAGCTGTAGGGAACGGGAGGTTAAAGGTGCTGATTCTCCAAGGAGGGAGATTGCTAGTAAAGCGGCTGGAATGGTGAACCCGAGCACAAGGAGATGAGAAATGAGGTGCGTTTTAGAAACCTTTCCCGATCACACGGTGTACCACCTTCTGGGTTTCTCATGCATGTTTTCGAGGTAGGAAGATGCCCTTGAACCTGGAGATTTGGGACCCATGGGATGGGTAACAGGCAGTATTACTTTAAAGGCTCTGCGTTTGCTCCCCCAACCTCACCAAACCTCTCAGCCCCGAGAATGTCCACCCTTATGTCTCCTCCAGCTGTGGGTCTAGATATGGTCAATCCAGGTTGCATCACAGCCCCTGAACGAATTTTGTAAGAATTTCTCTCTCTTTCACTGTCTTTGTTTCACGGGTTTTTAAAAGGAATTTATTTTTATAATGGGGTTTAGCTGCTTTTCACGGCTGTGTTTCTGCCGCTTTACAGCCACTTGACTCACTTCCAGAGAGATATCAATACATAGGTTTTAAGATTCTTACTAGTCAGATATATTCTTGTGCGGTGAATAGGGGGTGTTGAGTCCAGTTCACTGAGCAAGGAATAGGTCTTTCTATTACATATTGGGTTTATGGAACGGTATCTGAGCTCATTTGAAACCCTTCTTTTATGCATCACCCCACCCCACCTTTCCCGTTAAGCAGCCATAGTGTGTTTTGTAAACTTGTGACTCTGTTCTGTTTTGTAAACCTGTGACTCTGTTCTGTTTTGTAATTCAGTTCAAGTGTAGCGGTTTTTACATTCCCTCTATAAATGATAGCTTATGATAAGTGTCCTTTTCTGTGTGACTTATTTCACTTAGAATCGTCGTAGCTAAAGCCACTCATCATGCTGCTACTAGCCTTATGACATTGATTTCATGGCTGAGTGATATTCCATTGTACATAAGGACCACCACTTCTTTATCCATTTTTCTCTTTCCTGGGATATTTAAGGTGTCACAAAGTGGAGGTTCTTGTCAACAGAGCAGCCCCAAACTTTGGGGTGCCTGTGTCTTGCTGATTTTTAGTTTTCCCAATTTATACGCCCATGAGTGGAAGTGCCCTATGCGCTCTAAGCTGTGTTTCTTCGATGTTTCAGGACACACCGTACACTTCTCCAGAGTGGCTGTTGGCAATTTACATCCCGCCCATCAGCATAGCAAGGCTACCATTTCTCCATGGCCTGTTCTGCATTTCTGGTTTTGACACTTTTTTCCACATGGCCCTTTTGACTGATGGGAAGCGAGACTTCTTTGTAGCGCTGATTTGCCTTTCCAGGTTGCTTGGTTGGCCAAAAAGGGCGTATGCGTTTTTTCCTGAATATATTCAGGAAAAAACGCATACGCCCTTTTTGGCCAAGGGCATCATTGTCGACGTTTTGCCGCTTTTCATGTGCTTTAAAGGCGATTCGAATCGACCTCCTGAAATCTGTTTCCTGCAATTCTGCCTTGCTTTCAGATCCTCTTCGTTGCCTTCCCTCAATATATTTGTGGACGAGAGTTATCATTTATAACTCTGCAGGTTTGTGAATTGCAGTGCCCCTGAGCTCCATTTTTCAACTCGCTTTTTTGGGAGGTGGCCACAAAAGCGCAGGATTGCCTCAGGCCCTATTCTGCTTCCGGGCGGCAGGCTGAGCCTGTGGTTAATTCTTCTTCCTGATGGGAAAATAGAGTGACCTGTGCCTGTCCCAACACCTAGAGCTAGTCTCTCATTGGCTCCCCCTCTTCCCGTTCATCCTCAGGACAAATTGCAAGCTGTACGGAACGGGAGGTTAAAGGTGCTGATTCTCCAAGGAGGGAGATTGCTAGTAAAGCGGCTGGAATGGTGAACCCGAGCACAAGGAGATGAGAAATGAGGTACGTTTTAGAAACCTGTCCCGATCACACGGTGTACCACCTTCTGGGTTTCTCATGCATGTTTTCGAGGTAGGAAGATGCCCTTGAACCTGGAGATTTGGGACCCATGGGATGGGTAACAGGCAGTATTACTTTAAAGGCTCTGCGTTTGCTCCCCCAACCTCACCAAACCTCTCAGCCCCGAGAATGTCCACCCTTATGTCTCCTCCAGCTGTGGGTCTAGATATGGTCAATCCAGGTTGCATCACAGCCCCTGAACGAATTTTGTAAGAATTTCTCTCTCTTTCACTGTCTTTGTTTCACGGGTTTTTAAAAGTAATTTATTTTTATAATGGGGTTTAGCTGCTTTTCACGGCTGTGTTTCTGCCGCTTTACAGCCACTTGACTCACTTCCAGAGAGATATCAATACATAGGTTTTAAGATTCTTAATAGTCAGATATATTCTTGTGCGGTGAATAGGGGGTGCTGAGTCCAGTTCACTGAGCAAGGAGTAGGTCTTTCTATTACATATTGGGTTTATGGAACGGTATCTGAGCTCATTTGAAACCCTTGTTTTATGCATCACCCCACCCCACCTTTCCCGTTAAGCAGCCATAGTGTGTTTTGTAAACGTGTGACTCTGTTCTGTTTTGTAATTCAGTTCAAGTGTAGCGGTTTTTACATTCCCTCTATAAGTGATAGCTTATAATAAGTGTGTTTTTCTGTGTGACTTATTTCACTTAGAATCGTCGAAGCTAAAGCCACTCATCATGCTGCTACTAGCCTTATGACATTGATTTCATGGCTGAGTGATATTCCATTGTACATAAGGACCACCACTTCTTTATCCATTTTTCTCTTTCCTGGGATATTTAAGGTGTCATGAAGTGGAGGTTCTTGTCAACAGAGCAGCCCCAAACTTTGGGGTGCCTGTGTCTTGCTGATTTTTAGTTTTCCCAATTTATACGCCCATGAGTGGAAGTGCCCTATGCGCTCTAAGCTGTGTTTTTTTGATGTTTCAGGACACACCGTACACTTCTCCAGAGTGGCTGTTGGCAATTTACATCCCGCCCATCAGTGTAGCAAGGCTCCCATTTCTCCATGGCCTGTCCGGCATTTCTGGTTTTGAGACTTTTTTAAGCATGGCTCTTTTGACCGATGGGTAGCGAGTCTTCTTTGTAGCGCTGATTTGCCTTTCCAGGTTGCTTTGTTGGCCAAAAAGGGCGTATGCGTTTTTTCCTGAATATATTCAGGAAAAAACGCATACGCCCTTTTTGGCCAAGGGCATCATTGTCAACGTTTTGCCGCTTTTCATGTGCTTTAAAGGCGATTCGAATCTACCACCTGAAATCTGTTTCCTGCAATTCGGCCTTGATTTCAAATCCTCTTCTTTGCCTTCCCTCAATATATTTGTGGACGAGAGTTATCATTTATAACTCTGCAGGTTTGTGAATTGCAGTGCCCTGAAGCTCCATTTTACAACTCGCTTTTTTGGGAGCTGGCCGCAAAAGCGCAGGATGGCTTCAGGCCCTGTTCTGGTTCCGGGGGGGAGGATGAGCCTGTGGTTAATTCTTCTTCCTGATGGGAAAATAGAGTGACCTGTGCCTGTCCCAACACCAAGAGCTAGTCTCTCACTGGTTCCCCATGTACCCGTTCATCCTCAGGACAAATTGCAACCTGTACGGAACAGGAGGTTAAAGGTGCTGATGCTCCAAGTAGGGAGATTGTTAGTAAAGCGGCTGGAATGGCGAACCCGGGCACAAGGAGAAGAGAAATGAGGTGCGTTTTAGAAACCTTTCCCCATCACATGGTGTACCATCTTTTTGTTTTCTCATGCATGATTTCGATGTAGGAAGATCCCCTTGAACCTGGAGATTTGGGACGCATGCGATGGGTACCACGCAGTATTACTTTAAAGGGTCTGCGTTTGCTCACCCAACCTCACCAAACCTCTCAGCCCCAAGAGTGTCCACCCTTATGTCTCATCCAGCTGTGGGTCTAGATATGGTCAATCCAGGTTGCATCACAGCCCCTGAACGCATTGTGTAAGAATTTCTCTCTCTTTCACTGTCTTTGTTTCATGGGTTTTTCGAAGTAATTTATTTTTATAATGGGGTTTAGCTGCTTTTCACTGCTGTGTTTATGCCGCTTTACACCCACTTGACACACTAACAGAGAGATATCAATACATAGGTTTTAAGATTATTACTAGTCAGATATATTCTTGTGCGGTGAATAGGACGTGTTGAGTCCAGTTCTCTGAGCAAGGAGTAGGTTTTGTCTATTACATATTGGGTTTATGGAACGGTATCTGAGCTAATTTGAAACCCTTGTTTTATGTATCACCCCACCTCACCTTTCCCGTTAAGCAGCCATAGTGTGTTTTCTGCATGTGTGACTCTGTTCTGTTTTGTAATTCAGTTCAAGTGTAACGGTTTTGACATTCCCTCTATAAGTGATACCTTATGAGAAGTGTCCTTTTCTGTGTGACGTATTTCACTTAGAATCGTCGTACCTAAATCCACTCATCATGCTGCTACTAGCCTTATGACATTGATTTCATGGCTGAGTGATATTCCATTGTACATAAGGACCACAACTTCTTTATCCATTTTTCTCTTTCCTGGGATATTGAAGGTGGAATGAAGTGGAGGTCCTTGTCAACAGAGCAGCCCTAAACTTTGGGCTGCTTGTGTCTTGCTGATTTTTCATTTTCCCAATTTATACCCCCATGAGTGGAAGTGCCCTATGCTCTCTAAGCTGTGTTTTTTAGATGTTTCAGGACACACCGTACACTTCTCCAGAGTGGCTGTTGGCAATTTACATCCCGCCCATCAGTGTAGCAAGGCTCCCATTTCTCCATGGCCTGTCCTGCATTTCTGGTTTTGAGACTTTATTCAGCATGGCCCTTTTGACCGATGGGTAGCGAGTCTTCTTTGTAGCCCTGATTTACCTTTCCAGGTTGCTTGTTTGGCCAAAAAGGGCGTATGCGTTTTTTCCTGAATATATTCAGGAAAAAACACATACGCCCTTTTTGGCCAAGGGCATCATTGTCAACGTTTTGCTGCTTTTCATGTGCTTTAAAGGCGATTCGAATCTACCTCCTGAAATCTGTTTCCTGCAATTCGGCCTTGATTTCAAATCCTCTTCTTTGCCTTCCCTCAATATATTTGTGGACGAGAGTTATCATTTATAACTCTGCAGGTTTGTGAATTGCAGTGCCCTGAAGCTCCATTTTACAACTCGCATTTTTGGGAGCTGGCCTCAAAAGCGCAGGATGGCTTCAGGCCCTGTTCTGCTTCCGGGGGGGAGGATGAGCCTTTGTTTAATTCTTATTCCTGATTTGAAAATAGTGTGACCTGTGCCTGTCCCAACACCAAGAGCTAGTCTCTCACTGGTTCCCCGTCTACCCGTTCATCCTCAGGACAAATTGCAACCTGTACGGAACAGGAGGTTAAAGGTGCTGATGCTCCAAGTAGGGAGATTGTTAGTAAAGCGGCTGGAATGGCGAACCCGGGCACAAGGAGAAGAGAAATGAGGTGCGTTTTAGAAACCTTTCCCCATCACATGGTGTACCATCTTTTTGTTTTCTCATGCATGATTTCGATGTAGGAAGATCCCCTTGAACCTGGAGATTTGGGACGCATGCGATGGGTACCACGCAGTATTACTTTAAAGGGTCTGCGTTTGCTCACCCAACCTCACCAAACCTCTCAGCCCCAAGAGTGTCCACCCTTATGTCTCATCCAGCTGTGGGTCTAGATATGGTCAATCCAGGTTGCATCACAGCCCCTGAACGCATTGTGTAAGAATTTCTCTCTCTTTCACTGTCTTTGTTTATGGGTTTTTCGAAGTAATTTATTTTTATAATGGGGTTTAGCTGCTTTTCCCTGCTGTGTTTATGCCGCTTTACACCCACTTGACACACTAACAGAGAGATATCAATACATAGGTTTTAAGATTGTTACTAGTCAGATATATTCTTGTGCGGTGAATAGGACGTGTTGAGTCCAGTTCTCTGAGCAAGGAGTAGGTTTTGTCTATTACATATTGGGTTTATGGAACGGTATCTGAGCTAATTTGAAACCCTTGTTTTATGTATCACCCAACCTCACCTTTCCCGTTAAGTAGCCATAGTGTGTTTTCTGCATGTGTGACTCTGTTCTGTTTTGTAATTCAGTTCAAGTGTAACGGTTTTGACATTCCCTCTATAAGTGATACCTTATGAGAAGTGTCCTTTTCTGTGTGACTTATTTCACTTAGAATCGTCGTACCTAAATCTACTCATCATGCTGCTACTAGCCTTATGACATTGATTTCATGGCTGAGTGATATTCCATTGTACATAAGGACCACAACTTCTTTATCCATTTTTCTCTTTCCTGGGATATTGAAGGTGGAATGAAGTGGAGGTCCTTGTCAACAGAGCAGCCCTAAACTTTGGGCTGCTTGTGTCTTGCTGATTTTTCATTTTCCCAATTTATACCCCCATGAGTGGAAGTGCCCTATGCTCTCTAAGCTGTGTTTTTTAGATGTTTCAGGACACACCGTACACTTCTCCAGAGTGGCTGTTGGCAATTTACATCCCGCCCATCAGTGTAGCAAGGCTCCCATTTCTCCATGGCCTGTCCTGCATTTCTGGTTTTGAGACTTTATTCAGCATGGCCCTTTTGACCGATGGGTAGCGAGTCTTCTTTGTAGCCCTGATTTACCTTTCCAGGTTGCTTGTTTGGCCAAAAAGGGCGTATGCGTTTTTTCCTGAATATATTCAGGAAAAAACGCATACGCCCTTTTTGGCCAAGGGCATCATTGTCAACGTTTTGCTGCTTTTAATGTGCTTTAAAGGCGATTCGAATCTACCTCCTGAAATCTGTTTCCTGCAATTCGGCCTTGATTTCAAATCCTCTTCTTTGCCTTCCCTCAATATATTTGTGGACGAGAGTTATCATTTATAACTCTGCAGGTTTGTGAATTGCAGTGCCCTGAAGCTCCATTTTACAACTCGCTTTTTTGGGAGCTGGCCGCAAAAGCGCAGGATGGCTTCAGACCCTGTTCTGCTTTCGGGGGCGATGATTAGCCTGTGGTTAATTCTTCTTCCTGATGGGAAAATAGAGTGACCTGTGCCTGTCCCAACACCAAGAGCTAGTCTCTCACTGGTTCCCCGTGTACCCGTTCATCCTCAGGACAAATTGCAACCTGTACAGAACAGGAGGTTAAAGGTGCTGATGCTCCAAGTAGGGAGATTGTTAGTAAAGCGGCTGGAATGGCGAACGCGGGCACAAGGAGAAGAGAAATGAGGTGCGTTTTAGAAACCTTTCCCCATCACATGGTGTACCATCTTTTTGTTTTCTCATGCATGTTTTCGATGTAGGAAGATGCCCTTGAACCTGGAGATTTGGGTCCCATGGGATGGGTACCACGCAGTAGTACTTTAAAGGGTCTGCGTTAGCTCACCCAACCTCACCAAACCTCTCAGCCCCAAGAGTGTCCACCCTTATGTCTCATCCAGCTGTGGGTCTAGATATGGTCAATCCAGGTTGCATCACAGCCCCTGAACGCATTGTGTAAGAATTTCTCTCTCTTTCACTGTCTTTGTTTCATGGGTTTTTCGAAGTAATTTATTTTTATAATGGGGTTTAGCTGCTTTTCACTGCTGTGTTTATGCCGCTTTACACCCACTTGACACACTAACAGAGAGATATCAATACATAGGTTTTAAGATTATTACTAGTCAGCTATATTCTTGTGCGGTGAATAGGGTGTGTTGAGTCCAGTTCTCTGAGCAAGCAGTAGGTCTTGTCTATTACATATTGGGTTTATGGAACGGTATCTGAGCTAATTTGAAACCCTTGTTTTATGTATCACCCCACCTCACCTTTCCCGTTAAGCAGCCATAGTGTGTTTTCTGCATGTGTGACTCTGTTCTGTTTTGTAATTCAGTTCAAGTGTGACGCTTTTTACATTCCCTCTATAAGTGATACCTTATGAGAAGTGTCCTTTTCTGTGTGACTTATTTCACTTAGAATCGTCGTGGCTAAAGCCACTCATCATGCTGCTACTAGCCTTATGACATTGATTTCATGGCTGAGTGATATTCCATTGTACATAAGGACCACCACTTCTTTATCCATTTTTCTCTTTCCTGGGATATTTAAGGTGTCACGAAGTGGAAGTTCTTGTCAACAGAGCAGCCCCAAACTTTGGGGTGCCTGTGTCTTGCTGATTTTTAGTTTTCCCAATTTATACGCCCATGAGTGGAAGTGCCCTATGCGCTCTAAGCTGTGTTTTTTTGATGTTTCAGGACACACCGTACACTTCTCCAGAGTGGCTGTTGGCAATTTACATCCCGCCCATCAGTGTAGCAAGGCTCCCATTTCTCCATGGCCTGTCCGGCATTTCTGGTTTTGAGACTTTTTTAAGCATGGCTCTTTTGACCGATGGGTAGCGAGTCTTCTTTGTAGCGCTGATTTGCCTTTCCAGGTTGCTTTGTTGGCCAAAAAGGGCGTATGCGTTTTTTCCTGAATATATTCAGGAAAAAACGCATACGCCCGTTTTGGCCAAGGGCATCATTGTCAACGTTTTGCCGCTTTTCATGTGCTTTAAAGGCGATTCGAATCTACCACCTGAAATCTGTTTCCTGCAATTCGGCCTTGATTTCAAATCCTCTTCTTTGCCTTCCCTCAATATATTTGTGGACGAGAGTTATCATTTATAACTCTGCAGGTTTGTGAATTGCAGTGCCCTGAAGCTCCATTTTACAACTCGCTTTTTTGGGAGCTGGCCGCAAAAGCGCAGGATGGCTTCAGGCCCTGTTCTGGTTCCGGGGGGGAGGATGAGCCTGTGGTTAATTCTTCTTCCTGATGGGAAAATAGAGTGACCTGTGCCTGTCCCAACACCAAGAGCTAGTCTCTCACTGGTTCCCCATGTACCCGTTCATCCTCAGGACAAATTGCAACCTGTACGGAACAGGAGGTTAAAGGTGCTGATGCTCCAAGTAGGGAGATTGTTAGTAAAGCGGCTGGAATGGCGAACGCGGGCACAAGGAGAAGAGAAATGAGGTGCGTTTTAGAAACCTTTCCCCATCACATGGTGTACCATCTTTTTGTTTTCTCATGCATGATTTCGATGTAGGAAGATCCCCTTGAACCTGGAGATTTGGGACGCATGCGATGGGTACCACGCAGTATTACTTTAAAGGGTCTGCGTTTGCTCACCCAACCTCACCAAACCTCTCAGCCCCAAGAGTGTCCACCCTTATGTCTCATCCAGCTGTGGGTCTAGATATGGTCAATCCAGGTTGCATCACAGCCCCTGAACGCATTGTGTAAGAATTTCTCTCTCTTTCACTGTCTTTGTTTCATGGGTTTTTCGAAGTAATTTATTTTTATAATGGGGTTTAGCTGCTTTTCCCTGCTGTGTTTATGCCGCTTTACACCCACTTGACACACTAACAGAGAGATATCAATACATAGGTTTTAAGATTATTACTAGTCAGATATATTCTTGTGCGGTGAATAGGACGTGTTGAGTCCAGTTCTCTGAGCAAGGAGTAGGTTTTGTCTATTACATATTGGGTTTATGGAACGGTATCTGAGCTAATTTGAAACCCTTGTTTTATGTATCACCCCACCTCACCTTTCCCGTTAAGCAGCCATAGTGTGTTTTCTGCATGTGTGACTCTGTTCTGTTTTGTAATTCAGTTCAAGTGTGACGCTTTTTACATTCCCTCTATAAGTGATACCTTATGAGAAGTGTCCTTTTCTGTGTGACTTATTTCACTTAGAATCGTCGTACCTAAATCCACTCATCATGCTGCTACTAGCCTTATGACATTGATTTCATGGCTGAGTGATATTCCATTGTACATAAGGACCACAACTTCTTTATCCATTTTTCTCTTTCCTGGGATATTGAAGGTGGAATGAAGTGGAGGTCCTTGTCAACAGAGCAGCCCTAAACTTTGGGCTGCTTGTGTCTTGCTGATTTTTCATTTTCCCAATTTATACCCCCATGAGTGGAAGTGCCCTATGCTCTCTAAGCTGTGTTTTTTAGATGTTTCAGGACACACCGTACACTTCTCCAGAGTGGCTGTTGGCAATTTACATCCCGCCCATCAGTGTAGCAAGGCTCCCATTTCTCCATGGCCTGTCCTGCATTTCTGGTTTTGAGACTTTATTCAGCATGGCCCTTTTGACCGATGGGTAGCGAGTCTTCTTTGTAGCCCTGATTTACCTTTCCAGGTTGCTTGTTTGGCAAAAAAGGGCGTATGCGTTTTTTCCTGAATATATTCAGGAAAAAACGCATACGCCCTTTTTGGCCAAGGGCATCATTGTCAACGTTTTGCCGCTTTTCATGTGCTTTAAAGGCGATTCGAATCTACCTCCTGAAATCTGTTTCCTGCAATTCGGCCTTGATTTCAAATCCTCTTCTTTGCCTTCCCTCAATATATTTGTGGACGAGAGTTATCATTTATAACTCTGCAGGTTTGTGAATTGCAGTGCCCTGAAGCTCCATTTTACAACTCGCTTTTTTGGGAGCTGGCCGCAAAAGCGCAGGATGGCTTCAGGCCCTGTTCTGCTTTCGGGGGCAATGATTAGCCTGTGGTTAATTCTTCTTCCTGATGGGAAAATAGAGTGACCTGTGCCTGTCCCAACACCAAGAGCTAGTCTCTCACTGGTTCCCCGTGTACCCGTTCATCCTCAGGACAAATTGCAACCTGTACAGAACAGGAGGTTAAAGGTGCTGATGCTCCAAGTAGGGAGATTGTTAGTAAAGCGGCTGGAATGGCGAACGCGGGCACAAGGAGAAGAGAAATGAGGTGCGTTTTAGAAACCTTTCCCCATCACATGGTGTACCATCTTTTTGTTTTCTCATGCATGTTTTCGATGTAGGAAGATGCCCTTGAACCTGGAGATTTGGGTCCCATGGGATGGGTACCACGCAGTAGTACTTTAAAGGGTCTGCGTTAGCTCACCCAACCTCACCAAACCTCTCAGCCCCAAGAGTGTCCACCCTTATGTCTCATCCAGCTGTGGGTCTAGATATGGTCAATCCAGGTTGCATCACAGCCCCTGAACGCATTGTGTAAGAATTTCTCTCTCTTTCACTGTCTTTGTTTCATGGGTTTTTCGAAGTAATTTATTTTTATAATGGGGTTTAGCTGCTTTTCACTGCTGTGTTTATGCCGCTTTACACCCACTTGACACACTAACAGAGAGATATCAATACATAGGTTTTAAGATTATTACTAGTCAGCTATATTCTTGTGCGGTGAATAGGGTGTGTTGAGTCCAGTTCTCTGAGCAAGGAGTAGGTCTTGTCTATTACATATTGGGTTTATGGAACGGTATCTGAGCTAATTTGAAACCCTTGTTTTATGTATCACCCCACCTCACCTTTCCCGTTAATCAGCCATAGTGTGTTTTCTGCATGTGTGACTCTGTTCTGTTTTGTAATTCAGTTCAATTGTGACGCTTTTTACATTCCCTCTATAAGTGATACCTTATGAGAAGTGTCCTTTTCTGTGTGACTTATTTCACTTAGAATCGTCGTACCTAAATCCACTCATCATGCTGCTACTAGCCTTATGACATTGATTTCATGGCTGAGTGATATTCCATTGTACATAAGGACCACAACTTCTTTATCCATTTTTCTCTTTCCTGGGATATTGAAGGTGGAATGAAGTGGAGGTCCTTGTCAACAGAGCAGCCCTAAACTTTGAGGTGCTTGTGTCTTGCTGATTTTTCATTTTCCCAATTTATACCCCCATGAGTGGAAGTGCCCTATGCTCTCTAAGCTGTGTTTTTTAGATGTTTCAGGACACACCGTACACTTCTCCAGAGTGGCTGTTGGCAATTTACATCCCGCCCATCAGTGTAGCAAGGCTCCCATTTCTCCATGGCCTGTCCTGCATTTCTGGTTTTGAGACTTTATTCAGCATGGCCCTTTTGACCGATGGGTAGCGAGTCTTCTTTGTAGCCCTGATTTACCTTTCCAGGTTGCTTGTTTGGCCAAAAAGGGCGTATGCGTTTTTTCCTGAATATATTCAGGAAAAAACGCATACGCCCTTTTTGGCCAAGGGCATCATTGTCAACGTTTTGCCGCTTTTCATGTGCTTTAAAGGCGATTCGAATCTACCTCCTGAAATCTGTTTCCTGCAATTCGGCCTTGATTTCAAATCCTCTTCTTTGCCTTCCCTCAACATATTTGTGGACGAGAGTTATCATTTATAACTCTGCAGGTTTGTGAATTGCAGTGCCCTGAAGCTCCATTTTACAACTCGCTTTTTTGGGAGCTGGCCGCAAAAGCGCAGGATGGCTTCAGGCCCTGTTCTGCTTTCGGGGGCGATGATTAGCCTGTGGTTAATTCTTCTTCCTGATGGGAAAATAGAGTGACCTGTGCCTGTCCCAACACCAAGAGCTAGTCTCTCACTGGTTCCCCGTGTACCCGTTCATCCTCAGGACAAATTGCAACCTGTACAGAACAGGAGGTTAAAGGTGCTGATGCTCCAAGTAGGGAGATTGTTAGTAAAGCGGCTGGAATGGCGAACCCGGGCACAAGGAGAAGAGAAATGAGGTGCGTTTTAGAAACCTTTCCCCATCACATGGTGTACCATCTTTTTGTTTTCTCATGCATGTTTTCGATGTAGGAAGATGCCCTTGAACCTGGAGATTTGCGACCCATGCGATGGGGACCACGCAGTATTACTTTAAAGGGTCTGCGTTTGCTCACCCAACCTCACCAAACCTCTCAGCCCCAAGAGTGTCCACCCTTATGTCTCATCCAGCTGTGGGTCTAGATATGGCCAATCCAGGTTGCATCACAGCCCCTGAACGCATTGTGTAAGAATTTCTCTCTCTTTCACTGTCTTTGTTTCATGGGTTTGTAAAAGTAATTTATTTTTATAATGGGGTTTAGCTGCTTTTCACTGCTGTGTTTATGCCGCTTTACACCCACTTGACACACTAACAGAGAGATATCAATACATAGGTTTTAAGATTATTACTAGTCAGATATATTCTTGTGCGGTGAATAGGACGTGTTGAGTCCAGTTCTCTGAGCAAGGAGTAGGTTTTGTCTATTACATATTGGGTTTATGGAACGGTATCTGAGCTAATTTGAAACCCTTGTTTTATGTATCACCCCACCTCACCTTTCCCGTTAAGCAGCCATAGTGTGTTTTCTGCATGTGTGACTCTGTTCTGTTTTGTAATTCAGTTCAAGTGTAACGGTTTTGACATTCCCTCTATAAGTGATACCTTATGAGAAGTGTCCTTTTCTGTGTGACTTATTTCACTTAGAATCGTCGTACCTAAATCCACTCATCATGCTGCTACTAGCCTTATGACATTGATTTCATGGCTGAGTGATATTCCATTGTACATAAGGACCACAACTTCTTTATCCATTTTTCTCTTTCCTGGGATATTGAAGGTGGAATGAAGTGGAGGTCCTTGTCAACAGAGCAGCCCTAAACTTTGGGCTGCTTGTGTCTTGCTGATTTTTCATTTTCCCAATTTATACCCCCATGAGTGGAAGTGCCCTATGCTCTCTAAGCTGTGTTTTTTAGATGTTTCAGGACACACCGTACACTTATCCAGAGTGGCTGTTGGCAATTTACATCCCGCCCATCAGTGTAGCAAGGCTCCCATTTCTCCATGGCCTGTCCGGCATTTCTGGTTTTGAGACTTTTTTAAGCATGGCTCTTTTGACCGATGGGTAGCGAGTCTTCTTTGTAGCGCTGATTTGCCTTTCCAGGTTGCTTGGTTGGCCAAAAAGGGCGTATGCGTTTTTTCCTGAATATATTCAGGAAAAAACGCATACGCCCTTTTTGGCCAAGGGCATCATTGTCAACGTTTTGACGCTTTTCATGTGCTTTAAAGGCGATTCGAATCTACCTCCTGAAATCTGTTTCCTGCAATTCTGCCTTGATTTCAAATCCTCTTCTTTGCCTTCCCTCAATATATTTGTGGACGAGAGTTATCATTTATAACTCTGCAGGTTTGTGAATTGCAGTGCCCTGAAGCTCCATTTTACAACTCGCTTTTTTGGGAGCTGGCCTCAAAAGCGCAGGATGGCTTCAGGCCCTGATCTGCTTCTGGGGGGGAGGATGAGCCTGTGGTTAATTCTTCTTCCTGATGGGAAAATAGAGTGACCTGTGCCTGTCCCAACACCAAGAGCTAGTCTCTCACTGGTTCCCCATGTACCCGTTCATCCTCAGGACAAATTGCAGCCTGTACGGAACAGGAGGTTAAAGGTGCTGATGCTCCAAGTAGGGAGATTGTTAGTAAAGCGGCTGGAATGGCGAACCCGGGCACAAGGAGAAGAGAAATGAGGTGCGTTTTAGAAACCTTTCCCCATCACATGGTGTACCATCTTTTTGTTTTCTCATGCATGATTTCGATGTAGGAAGATCCCCTTGAACCTGGAGATTTGGGACGCATGCGATGGGTACCACGCAGTATTACTTTAAAGGGTCTGCGTTTGCTCACCCAACCTCACCAAAACTCTCAGCCCCAAGAGTGTCCACCCTTATGTCTCATCCAGCTGTGGGTCTAGATATGGTCAATCCAGGTTGCATCACAGCCCCTGAACGCATTGTGTAAGAATTTCTCTCTCTTTCACTGTCTTTGTTTCATGGGTTTTTCGAAGTAATTTATTTTTATAATGGGGTTTAGCTGCTTTTCACTGCTGTGTTTATGCCGCTTTACACCCACTTGACACACTAACAGAGAGATATCAATACATAGGTTTTAAGATTATTACTAGTCAGATATATTCTTGTGCGGTGAATAGGACGTGTTGAGTCCAGTTCTCTGAGCAAGGAGTAGGTTTTGTCTATTACATATTGGGTTTATGGAACGGTATCTGAGCTAATTTGAAACCCTTGTTTTATGTATCACCCCACCTCACCTTTCCCGTTAAGTAGCCATAGTGTGTTTTCTGCATGTGTGACTCTGTTCTGTTTTGTAATTCAGTTCAAGTGTAACGGTTTTGACATTCCCTCTATAAGTGATACCTTATGAGAAGTGTCCTTTTCTGTGTGACTTATTTCACTTAGAATCGTCGTACCTAAATCCACTCATCATGCTGCTACTAGCCTTATGACATTGATTTCATGGCTGAGTGATATTCCATTGTACATAAGGACCACAACTTCTTTATCCATTTTTCTCTTTCCTGGGATATTGAAGGTGGAATGAAGTGGAGGTCCTTGTCAACAGAGCAGCCCTAAACTTTGGGGTGCTTGTGTCTTGCTGATTTTTCATTTTCCCAATTTATACCCCCATGAGTGGAAGTGCCCTATGCTCTCTAAGCTGTGTTTTTTAGATGTTTCAGGACACACCGTACACTTCTCCAGAGTGGCTGTTGGCAATTTACATCCCGCCCATCAGTGTAGCAAGGCTCCAATTTCTACATGGCCTGTCCTGCATTTCTGGTTTTGAGACTTTATTCAGCATGGCCCTTTTAACCGATGGGTAGCGAGTCTTCTTTGTAGCCCTGATTTACCTTTCCAGGTTGCTTTGTTGGCCATAAAGGGCGTATGCGTTTTTTCCTGAATATATTCAGGAAAAAACGCATACGCCCTTTTTGGCCAAGGGCATCATTGTCAACGTTTTGCCGCTTTTCATGTGCTTTAAAGGCGATTCGAATCTACCTCCTGAAATCTGTTTCCTGCAATTCTGCCTTGATTTCAAATCCTCTTCTTTGCCTTCCCTCAATATATTTGTGGACGAGAGTTATCATTTATAACTCTGCAGGTTTGTGAATTGCAGTGCCCTGAAGCTCCATTTTACAACTCGCTTTTTTGGGAGCTGGCCTCAAAAGCGCAGGATGGCTTCAGGCCCTGTTCTGCTTCCGGGGGGGAGGATGAGCCTGTGGTTAATTCTTCTTCCTGATGGGAAAATAGAGTGACCTGTGCCTGTCCCAACACCAAGAGCTAGTCTCTCACTGGTTCCCCATGTACCCGTTCATCCTCAGGACAAATTGCAACCTGTACGGAACAGGAGGTTAAAGGAGCTGATGCTCCAAGTAGGGAGATTGTTAGTAAAGCAGCTGGAATGGCGAACCCGGGCACAAGGAGAAGAGAAATGAGGTGCGTTTTAGAAACCTTTCCCCATCACATGGTGTACCATCTTTTTGTTTTCTCATGCATGATTTTGATGTAGGAAGATCCCCTTGAACCTGGAGATTTGGGACGCATGCGATGGGTACCACGCAGTCTTACTTTAAAGGGTCTGCGTTTGCTCACCCAACCTCACCAAACCTCTCAGCCCCAAGAGTGTCCACCCTTATGTCTCATCCAGCTGTGGGCCTAGATATGGTCAATCCAGGTTGCATCACAGCCCCTGAACGCATTGTGTAAGAATTTCTCTCTCTTTCACTGTCTTTGTTTCATGGGTTTTTCGAAGTAATTTATTTTTATAATGGGGTTTAGCTGCTTTTCACTGCTGTGTTTATGCCGCTTTACACCCACTTGACACACTAACAGAGAGATATCAATACATAGGTTTTAAGATTATTACTAGTCAGATATATTCTTGTGCGGTGAATAGGGTTTGTTGAGTCCAGTTCTCTGAGCAAGGAGTAGGTCTTGTCTATTACATATTGGGTTTATGGAACGGTATCTGAGCTAATTTGAAACGCTTGTTTTATGTATCACCCCACCTCACCTTTCCCGTTAAGCAGCCATAGTGTGTTTTCTGCATGTGTGACTCTGTTCTGTTTTGTAATTCAGTTCAAGTGTAACGGTTTTTACATTCCCTCTATAAGTGATACCTTATGAGAAGTGTCCTTTTCTGTGTGACTTATTTCACTTAGAATCGTCGTACCTAAATCCACTCATCATGCTGCTACTAGCCTTATGACATTGATTTCATGGCTGAGTGATATTCCATTGTACATAAGGACCACAACTTCTTTATCCATTTTTCTCTTTCCTGGGATATTGAAGATGGAATGAAGTGGAGGTCCTGGTCAACAGAGCAGCCCTAAACTTTGGGGTGCTTGTGTCTTGCTGATTTTTCATTTTCCCAATTTATACCCCCATGAGTGGAAGTGCCCTATGCTCTCTAAGCTGTGTTTTTTGGATGTTTCCGGACACACCGTACACTTCTCCAGAGTGGCTGTTGGCAATTTACATCCCGCCCATCAGTGTAGCAAGGCTCCCATTTCTCCATGGCCTGTCCTGCATTTCTGGTTTTGAGACATTTTTCAGCATGGCCCTTTTGACCGATGGGTAGCGAGTCTTCTTTGTAGCGCTGATTTGCCTTTCCAGGTTGCTTGGTTGGCCAAAAAGGGCGTATGCGTTTTTTCCTGAATATATTCAGGAAAAAACGCATACGCCCTTTTTGGCCAAGGGCATCATTGTCAACGTTTTGTCGCTTTTCATGTGCTTTAAAGGCGATTCGAATCTACCTCCTGAAATCTGTTTCCTGCAATTCTGCCTTGATTTCAAATCCTCTTCTTTGCCTTCCCTCAATATATTTGTGGACGAGAGTTATCATTTATAACTCTGCAGGTTTGTGAATTGCAGTGCCCTGAAGCTCCATTTTACAACTCGCTTTTTTGGGAGCTGGCCGCAAAAGCGCAGGATGGCTTCAGGCCCTGTTCTGGTTCCGGGGGGGAGGATGAGCCTGTGGTTAATTCTTCTTCCTGATGGGAAAATAGAGTGACCTCTGCCTGTCCCAACACCAAGAGCTAGTCTCTCACTGGTTCCCCGTCTACCCGTTCATCCTCAGGACAAATTGCAACCTGTACGGAACAGGAGGTTAAAGGTGCTGATGCTCCAAGTAGGGAGATTATTAGTAAAGCGGCTGGAATGGCGAACCCGGGCACAAGGAGAAGAGAAATGAGGTGCGTTTTAGAAACCTTTCCCCATCACATGGTGTACCATCTTTTTGTTTTCTCATGCATGTTTTCGATGTAGGAAGATGCCCTTGAACCTGGAGATTTGCGACCCATGCGATGGGGACCACGCAGTATTACTTTAAAGGGTCTGCGTTTGCTCACCCAACCTCACCAAACCTCTCAGCCCCAAGAGTGTCCACCCTTATGTCTCATCCAGCTGTGGGTCTAGATATGGTCAATCCAGGTTGCATCACAGCCCCTGAACGCATTGTGTAAGAATTTCTCTCTCTTTCACTGTCTTTGTTTCATGGGTTTGTAAAAGTAATTTATTTTTATAATGGGGTTTAGCTGCTTTTCACTGCTGTGTTTATGCCGCTTTACACCCACTTGACACACTAACAGAGAGATATCAATACATAGGTTTTAAGATTATTACTAGTCAGATATATTCTTGTGCGGTGAATAGGGCGTGTTGAGTCCAGTTCTCTGAGCAAGGAGTAGGTTTTGTCTATTACATATTGGGTTTATGGAACGGTATCTGAGCTAATTTGAAACCCTTGTTTTATGTATCACCCCACCTCACCTTTCCCGTTAAGCAGCCATAGTGTGTTTTCTGCATGTGTGACTCTGTTCTGTTTTGTAATTCAGTTCAAGTGTAACGGTTTTGACATTCCCTCTATAAGTGATACCTTATGAGAAGTGTCCTTTTCTGTGTGACTTATTTCACTTAGAATCGTCGTATCTAAATCCACTCATCATGCTGCTATTAGCCTTATGACATTGATTTCATGGCTGAGTGATATTCCATTGTACATAAGGACCACAACTTCTTTATCCATTTTTCTCTTTCTTGGGATATTGAAGGTGGAATGAAGTGGAGGTCCTTGTCAACAGAGCAGCCCTAAACTTTGGGCTGCTTGTGTCTTGCTGATTTTTCATTTTCCCAATTTATACCCCCATGAGTGGAAGTGCCCTATGCTCTCTAAGCTGTGTTTTTTAGATGTTTCAGGACACACCGTACACTTCTCCAGAGTGGCTGTTGGCAATTTACATCCCGCCCATCAGTGTAGCAAGGCTCCCATTTCTCCATGGCCTGTCCGGCATTTCTGGTTTTGAGACTTTTTTAAGCATGGCTCTTTTGACCGATGGGTAGCGAGTCTTCTTTGTAGCGCTGATTTGCCTTTCCAGGTTGCTTTGTTGGCCAAAAAGGGCGTATGCGTTTTTTCCTGAATATATTCAGGAAAAAACGCATACGCCCTTTTTGGCCAAGGGCATCATTGTCAACGTTTTGCCGCTTTTCATGTGCTTTAAAGGCGATTCGAATCTACCTCCTGAAATCTGTTTCCTGCAATTCGGCCTTGATTTCAAATCCTCTTCTTTGCCTTCCCTCAATATATTTGTGGACGAGAGTTATCATTTATAACTCTGCAGGTTTGTGAATTGCAGTGCCCTGAAGCTCCATTTTACAACTCGCTTTTTTGGGAGCTGGCCTCAAAAGCGCAGGATGGCTTCAGGCCCTGTTCTGCTTCCGGGGGGGAGGATGAGCCTGTGGTTAATTCTTCTTCCTGATGGGAAAATAGAGTGACCTGTGCCTGTCCCAACACCAAGAGCTAGTCTCTCACTGGTTCCCCATGTACCCGTTCATCCTCAGGACAAATTGCAACCTGTACGGAACAGGAGGTTAAAGGTGCTGATGCTCCAAGTAGGGAGAATGTTAGTAAAGCGGCTGGAATGGCGAACCCGGGCACAAGGAGAAGAGAAATGAGGTGCGTTTTAGAAACCTTTCCCCATCACATGGTGTACCATCTTTTTGTTTTCTCATGCATGATTTCGATGTAGGAAGATCCCCTTGAACCTGGAGATTTGGGACGCATGCGATGGGTACCACGCAGTATTACTTTAAAGGGTCTGCGTTTGCTCACCCAACCTCACCAAACCTCTCAGCCCCAAGAGTGTCCACCCTTATGTCTCATCCAGCTGTGGGTCTAGATATGGTCAATCCAGGTTGCATCACAGCCCCTGAACGCATTGTGTAAGAATTTCTCTCTCTTTCACTGTCTTTGTTTCATGGGTTTTTCGAAGTAATTTATTTTTATAATGGGGTTTAGCTGCTTTTCACTGCTGTGTTTATGCCGCTTTACACCCACTTGACACACTAACAGAGAGATATCAATACATAGGTTTTAAGATTATTACTAGTCAGATATATTCTTGTGCGGTGAATAGGACGTGTTGAGTCCAGTTCTCTGAGCAAGGAGTAGGTTTTGTCTATTACATATTGGGTTTACGGAACGGTATCTGAGCTAATTTGAAACCCTTGTTTTATGTATCACCCCACCTCACCTTTCCCGTTAAGCAGCCATAGTGTGTTTTCTGCATGTGTGACTCTGTTCTGTTTTGTAATTCAGTTCAAGTGTAACGGTTTTGACATTCCCTCTATAAGTGATACCTTATGAGAAGTGTCCTTTTCTGTGTGACTTATTTCACTTAGAATCGTCGTACCTAAATCCACTCATCATGCTGCTACTAGCCTTATGACATTGATTTCATGGCTGAGTGATATTCCATTGTACATAAGGACCACAACTTCTTTATCCATTTTTCTCTTTCCTGGGATATTGAAGGTGGAATGAAGTGGAGGTCCTTGTCAACAGAGCAGCCCTAAACTTTGGGCTGCTTGTGTCTTGCTGATTTTTCATTTTCCCAATTTATACCCCCATGAGTGGAAGTGCCCTATGCTCTCTAAGCTGTGTTTTTTAGATGTTTCAGGACACACCGTACACTTCTCCAGAGTGGCTGTTGGCAATTTACATCCCGCCCATCAGTGTAGCAAGGCTCCCATTTCTCCATGGCCTGTCCGGCATTTCTGGTTTTGAGACTTTTTTAAGCATGGCTCTTTTGACCGATGGGTAGCGAGTCTTCTTTGTAGCGCTGATTTGCCTTTCCAGGTTGCTTGGTTGGCCAAAAAGGGCGTATGCGTTTTTTCCTGAATATATTCAGGAAAAAACGCATACGCCCTTTTTGTCCAAGGGCATCATTGTCAACGTTTTGACGCTTTTCATGTGCTTTAAAGGCGATTCGAATCTACCTCCTGAAATCTGTTTCCTGCAATTCTGCCTTGATTTCAAATCCTCTTCTTTGCCTTCCCTCAATATATTTGTGGACGAGAGTTATCATTTATAACTCTGCAGGTTTGTGAATTGCAGTGCCCTGAAGCTCCATTTTACAACTCGCTTTTTTGGGAGCTGGCCTCAAAAGCGCAGGATGGCTTCAGACCCTGATCTGCTTCCGGGGGGGAGGATGAGCCTGTGGTTAATTCTTCTTCCTGATGGGAAAATAGAGTGACCTGTGCCTGTCCCAACACCAAGAGCTAGTCTCTCACTGGTTCCCCATGTACCCGTTCATCCTCAGGACAAATTGCAGCCTGTACGGAACAGGAGGTTAAAGGTGCTGATGCTCCAAGTAGGGAGATTGTTAGTAAAGCGGCTGGAATGGCGAACCCGGGCACAAGGAGAAGAGAAATGAGGTGCGTTTTAGAAACCTTTCCCCATCACATGGTGTACCATCTTTTTGTTTTCTCATGCATGATTTCGATGTAGGAAGATCCCCTTGAACCTGGAGATTTGGGACGCATGCGATGGGTACCACGCAGTATTACTTTAAAGGGTCTGCGTTTGCTCACCCAACCTCACCAAAACTCTCAGCCCCAAGAGTGTCCACCCTTATGTCTCATCCAGCTGTGGGTCTAGATATGGTCAATCCAGGTTGCATCACAGCCCCTGAACGCATTGTGTAAGAATTTCTCTCTCTTTCACTGTCTTTGTTTCATGGGTTTTTCGAAGTAATTTATTTTTATAATGGGGTTTAGCTGCTTTTCACTGCTGTGTTTATGCCGCTTTACACCCACTTGACACACTAACAGAGAGATATCAATACATAGGTTTTAAGATTATTACTAGTCAGATATATTCTTGTGCGGTGAATAGGACGTGTTGAGTCCAGTTCTCTGAGCAAGGAGTAGGTTTTGTCTATTACATATTGGGTTTATGGAACGGTATCTGAGCTAATTTGAAACCCTTGTTTTATGTATCACCCCACCTCACCTTTCCCGTTAAGCAGCCATAGTGTGTTTTCTGCATGTGTGACTCTGTTCTGTTTTGTAATTCAGTTCAAGTGTAACGGTTTTGACATTCCCTCTATAAGTGATACCTTATGAGAAGTGTCCTTTTCTGTGTGACTTATTTCACTTAGAATCGTCGTACCTAAATCCACTCATCATGCTGCTACTAGCCTTATGACATTGATTTCATGGCTGAGTGATATTCCATTGTACATAAGGACCACAACTTCTTTATCCATTTTTCTCTTTCCTGGGATATTGAAGGTGGAATGAAGTGGAGGTCCTTGTCAACAGAGCAGCCCTAAACTTTGGGGTGCTTGTGTCTTGCTGATTTTTCATTTTCCCAATTTATACCCCCATGAGTGGAAGTGCCCTATGCTCTCTAAGCTGTGTTTTTTAGATGTTTCAGGACACACCGTACACTTCTCCAGAGTGGCTGTTGGCAATTTACATCCCGCCCATCAGTGTAGCAAGGCTCCAATTTCTACATGGCCTGTCCTGCATTTCTGGTTTTGAGACTTTATTCAGCATGGCCCTTTTAACCGATGGGTAGCGAGTCTTCTTTGTAGCCCTGATTTACCTTTCCAGGTTGCTTTGTTGGCCATAAAGGGCGTATGCGTTTTTTCCTGAATATATTCAGGAAAAAACGCATACGCCCTTTTTGGCCAAGGGCATCATTGTCAACGTTTTGCCGCTTTTCATGTGCTTTAAAGGCGATTCGAATCTACCTCCTGAAATCTGTTTCCTGCAATTCTGCCTTGATTTCAAATCCTCTTCTTTGCCTTCCCTCAATATATTTGTGGACGAGAGTTATCATTTATAACTCTGCAGGTTTGTGAATTGCAGTGCCCTGAAGCTCCATTTTACAACTCGCTTTTTTGGGAGCTGGCCTCAAAAGCGCAGGATGGCTTCAGGCCCTGTTCTGCTTCCGGGGGGGAGGATGAGCCTGTGGTTAATTCTTCTTCCTGATGGGAAAATAGAGTGACCTGTGCCTGTCCCAACACCAAGAGCTAGTCTCTCACTGGTTCCCCATGTACCCGTTCATCCTCAGGACAAATTGCAACCTGTACGGAACAGGAGGTTAAAGGAGCTGATGCTCCAAGTAGGGAGATTGTTAGTAAAGCAGCTGGAATGGCGAACCCGGGCACAAGGAGAAGAGAAATGAGGTGCGTTTTAGAAACCTTTCCCCATCACATGGTGTACCATCTTTTTGTTTTCTCATGCATGATTTTGATGTAGGAAGATCCCCTTGAACCTGGAGATTTGGGACGCATGCGATGGGTACCACGCAGTCTTACTTTAAAGGGTCTGCGTTTGCTCACCCAACCTCACCAAACCTCTCAGCCCCAAGAGTGTCCACCCTTATGTCTCATCCAGCTGTGGGCCTAGATATGGTCAATCCAGGTTGCATCACAGCCCCTGAACGCATTGTGTAAGAATTTCTCTCTCTTTCACTGTCTTTGTTTCATGGGTTTTTCGAAGTAATTTATTTTTATAATGGGGTTTAGCTGCTTTTCACTGCTGTGTTTATGCCGCTTTACACCCACTTGACACACTAACAGAGAGATATCAATACATAGGTTTTAAGATTATTACTAGTCAGATATATTCTTGTGCGGTGAATAGGGTTTGTTGAGTCCAGTTCTCTGAGCAAGGAGTAGGTCTTGTCTATTACATATTGGGTTTATGGAACGGTATCTGAGCTAATTTGAAACGCTTGTTTTATGTATCACCCCTCCTCACCTTTCCCGTTAAGCAGCCATAGTGTGTTTTCTGCATGTGTGACTCTGTTCTGTTTTGTAATTCAGTTCAAGTGTAACGGTTTTTACATTCCCTCTATAAGTGATACCTTATGAGAAGTGTCCTTTTCTGTGTGACTTATTTCACTTAGAATCGTCGTACCTAAATCCACTCATCATGCTGCTACTAGCCTTATGACATTGATTTCATGGCTGAGTGATATTCCATTGTACATAAGGACCACAACTTCTTTATCCATTTTTCTCTTTCCTGGGATATTGAAGATGGAATGAAGTGGAGGTCCTGGTCAACAGAGCAGCCCTAAACTTTGGGGTGCTTGTGTCTTGCTGATTTTTCATTTTCCCAATTTATACCCCCATGAGTGGAAGTGCCCTATGCTCTCTAAGCTGTGTTTTTTGGATGTTTCCGGACACACCGTACACTTCTCCAGAGTGGCTGTTGGCAATTTACATCCCGCCCATCAGTGTAGCAAGGCTCCCATTTCTCCATGGCCTGTCCTGCATTTCTGGTTTTGAGACATTTTTCAGCATGGCCCTTTTGACCGATGGGTAGCGAGTCTTCTTTGTAGCGCTGATTTGCCTTTCCAGGTTGCTTGGTTGGCCAAAAAGGGCGTATGCGTTTTTTCCTGAATATATTCAGGAAAAAACGCATACGCCCTTTTTGGCCAAGGGCATCATTGTCAACGTTTTGTCGCTTTTCATGTGCTTTAAAGGCGATTCGAATCTACCTCCTGAAATCTGTTTCCTGCAATTCTGCCTTGATTTCAAATCCTCTTCTTTGCCTTCCCTCAATATATTTGTGGACGAGAGTTATCATTTATAACTCTGCAGGTTTGTGAATTGCAGTGCCCTGAAGCTCCATTTTACAACTCGCTTTTTTGGGAGCTGGCCGCAAAAGCGCAGGATGGCTTCAGGCCCTGTTCTGGTTCCGGGGGGGAGGATGAGCCTGTGGTTAATTCTTCTTCCTGATGGGAAAATAGAGTGACCTGTGCCTGTCCCAACACCAAGAGCTAGTCTCTCACTGGTTCCCCGTCTACCCGTTCATCCTCAGGACAAATTGCAACCTGTACGGAACAGGAGGTTAAAGGTGCTGATGCTCCAAGTAGGGAGATTATTAGTAAAGCGGCTGGAATGGCGAACCCGGGCACAAGGAGAAGAGAAATGAGGTGCGTTTTAGAAACCTTTCCCCATCACATGGTGTACCATCTTTTTGTTTTCTCATGCATGTTTTCGATGTAGGAAGATGCCCTTGAACCTGGAGATTTGCGACCCATGCGATGGGGACCACGCAGTATTACTTTAAAGGGTCTGCGTTTGCTCACCCAACCTCACCAAACCTCTCAGGCCCAAGAGTGTCCACCCTTATGTCTCATCCAGCTGTGGGTCTAGATATGGTCAATCCAGGTTGCATCACAGCCCCTGAACGCATTGTGTAAGAATTTCTCTCTCTTTCACTGTCTTTGTTTCATGGGTTTGTAAAAGTAATTTATTTTTATAATGGGGTTTAGCTGCTTTTCACTGCTGTGTTTATGCCGCTTTACACCCACTTGACACACTAACAGAGAGATATCAATACATAGGTTTTAAGATTATTACTAGTCAGATATATTCTTGTGCGGTGAATAGGGCGTGTTGAGTCCAGTTCTCTGAGCAAGGAGTAGGTTTTGTCTATTACATATTGGGTTTATGGAACGGTATCTGAGCTAATTTGAAACCCTTGTTTTATGTATCACCCCACCTCACCTTTCCCGTTAAGCAGCCATAGTGTGTTTTCTGCATGTGTGACTCTGTTCTGTTTTGTAATTCAGTTCAAGTGTAACGGTTTTGACATTCCCTCTATAAGTGATACCTTATGAGAAGTGTCCTTTTCTGTGTGACTTATTTCACTTAGAATCGTCGTATCTAAATCCACTCATCATGCTGCTATTAGCCTTATGACATTGATTTCATGGCTGAGTGATATTCCATTGTACATAAGGACCACAACTTCTTTATCCATTTTTCTCTTTCTTGGGATATTGAAGGTGGAATGAAGTGGAGGTCCTTGTCAACAGAGCAGCCCTAAACTTTGGGCTGCTTGTGTCTTGCTGATTTTTCATTTTCCCAATTTATACCCCCATGAGTGGAAGTGCCCTATGCTCTCTAAGCTGTGTTTTTTAGATGTTTCAGGACACACCGTACACTTCTCCAGAGTGGCTGTTGGCAATTTACATCCCGCCCATCAGTGTAGCAAGGCTCCCATTTCTCCATGGCCTGTCCGGCATTTCTGGTTTTGAGACTTTTTTAAGCATGGCTCTTTTGACCGATGGGTAGCGAGTCTTCTTTGTAGCGCTGATTTGCCTTTCCAGGTTGCTTTGTTGGCCAAAAAGGGCGTATGCGTTTTTTCCTGAATATATTCAGGAAAAAACGCATACGCCCTTTTTGGCCAAGGGCATCATTGTCAACGTTTTGCCGCTTTTCATGTGCTTTAAAGGCGATTCGAATCTACCTCCTGAAATCTGTTTCCTGCAATTCTGCCTTGATTTCAAATCCTCTTCTTTGCCTTCCCTCAATATATTTGTGGACGAGAGTTATCATTTATAACTCTGCAGGTTTGTGAATTGCAGTGCCCTGAAGCTCCATTTTACAACTCGCTTTTTTGGGAGCTGGCCTCAAAAGCGCAGGATGGCTTCAGGCCCTGTTCTGCTTCCGGGGGGGAGGATGAGCCTGTGGTTAATTCTTCTTCCTGATGGGAAAATAGAGTGACCTGTGCCTGTCCCAACACCAAGAGCTAGTCTCTCACTGGTTCCCCATGTACCCGTTCATCCTCAGGACAAATTGCAACCTGTACGGAACAGGAGGTTAAAGGTGCTGATGCTCCAAGTAGGGAGAATGTTAGTAAAGCGGCTGGAATGGCGAACCCGGGCACAAGGAGAAGAGAAATGAGGTGCGTTTTAGAAACCTTTCCCCATCACATGGTGTACCATCTTTTTGTTTTCTCATGCATGATTTCGATGTAGGAAGATCCCCTTGAACCTGGAGATTTGGGACGCATGCGATGGGTACCACGCAGTATTACTTTAAAGGGTCTGCGTTTGCTCACCCAACCTCACCAAACCTCTCAGCCCCAAGAGTGTCCACCCTTATGTCTCATCCAGCTGTGGGTCTAGATATGGTCAATCCAGGTTGCATCACAGCCCCTGAACGCATTGTGTAAGAATTTCTCTCTCTTTCACTGTCTTTGTTTCATGGGTTTTTCGAAGTAATTTATTTTTATAATGGGGTTTAGCTGCTTTTCACTGCTGTGTTTATGCCGCTTTACACCCACTTGACACACTAACAGAGAGATATCAATACATAGGTTTTAAGATTATTACTAGTCAGATATATTCTTGTGCGGTGAATAGGACGTGTTGAGTCCAGTTCTCTGAGCAAGGAGTAGGTTTTGTCTATTACATATTGGGTTTATGGAACGGTATCTGAGCTAATTTGAAACCCTTGTTTTATGTATCACCCCACCTCACCTTTCCCGTTAAGCAGCCATAGTGTGTTTTCTGCATGTGTGACTCTGTTCTGTTTTGTAATTCAGTTCAAGTGTAACGGTTTTGACATTCCCTCTATAAGTGATACCTTATGAGAAGTGTCCTTTTCTGTGTGACTTATTTCACTTAGAATCGTCGTACCTAAATCCACTCATCATGCTGCTACTAGCCTTATGACATTGATTTCATGGCTGAGTGATATTCCATTGTACATAAGGACCACAACTTCTTTATCCATTTTTCTCTTTCCTGGGATATTGAAGGTGGAATGAAGTGGAGGTCCTTGTCAACAGAGCAGCCCTAAACTTTGGGCTGCTTGTGTCTTGCTGATTTTTCATTTTCCCAATTTATACCCCCAT
Source organism: Balaenoptera ricei (assembly GCF_028023285.1). NCBI lineage: Eukaryota > Metazoa > Chordata > Mammalia > Artiodactyla > Balaenopteridae > Balaenoptera > Balaenoptera ricei. The sequence goes on from NW_026777509.1 coordinate 97,853, forward strand.
GAGTGGAAGTGCCCTATGCTCTCTAAGCTGTGTTTTTTAGATGTTTCAGGACACACCGTACACTTCTCCAGAGTGGCTGTTGGCAATTTACATCCCGCCCATCAGTGTAGCAAGGCTCCCATTTCTCCATGGCCTGTCCGGCATTTCTGGTTTTGAGACTTTTTTAAGCATGGCTCTTTTGACCGATGGGTAGCGAGTCTTCTTTGTAGCGCTGATTTGCCTTTCCAGGTTGCTTGGTTGGCCAAAAAGGGCGTATGCGTTTTTTCCTGAATATATTCAGGAAAAAACGCATACGCCCTTTTTGGCCAAGGGCATCATTGTCAACGTTTTGACGCTTTTCATGTGCTTTAAAGGCGATTCGAATCTACCTCCTGAAATCTGTTTCCTGCAATTCTGCCTTGATTTCAAATCCTCTTCTTTGCCTTCCCTCAATATATTTGTGGACGAGAGTTATCATTTATAACTCTGCAGGTTTGTGAATTGCAGTGCCCTGAAGCTCCATTTTACAACTCGCTTTTTTGGGAGCTGGCCTCAAAAGCGCAGGATGGCTTCAGACCCTGATCTGCTTCCGGGGGGGAGGATGAGCCTGTGGTTAATTCTTCTTCCTGATGGGAAAATAGAGTGACCTGTGCCTGTCCCAACACCAAGAGCTAGTCTCTCACTGGTTCCCCATGTACCCGTTCATCCTCAGGACAAATTGCAGCCTGTACGGAACAGGAGGTTAAAGGTGCTGATGCTCCAAGTAGGGAGATTGTTAGTAAAGCGGCTGGAATGGCGAACCCGGGCACAAGGAGAAGAGAAATGAGGTGCGTTTTAGAAACCTTTCCCCATCACATGGTGTACCATCTTTTTGTTTTCTCATGCATGATTTCGATGTAGGAAGATCCCCTTGAACCTGGAGATTTGGGACGCATGCGATGGGTACCACGCAGTATTACTTTAAAGGGTCTGCGTTTGCTCACCCAACCTCACCAAAACTCTCAGCCCCAAGAGTGTCCACCCTTATGTCTCATCCAGCTGTGGGTCTAGATATGGTCAATCCAGGTTGCATCACAGCCCCTGAACGCATTGTGTAAGAATTTCTCTCTCTTTCACTGTCTTTGTTTCATGGGTTTTTCGAAGTAATTTATTTTTATAATGGGGTTTAGCTGCTTTTCACTGCTGTGTTTATGCCGCTTTACACCCACTTGACACACTAACAGAGAGATATCAATACATAGGTTTTAAGATTATTACTAGTCAGATATATTCTTGTGCGGTGAATAGGACGTGTTGAGTCCAGTTCTCTGAGCAAGGAGTAGGTTTTGTCTATTACATATTGGGTTTATGGAACGGTATCTGAGCTAATTTGAAACCCTTGTTTTATGTATCACCCCACCTCACCTTTCCCGTTAAGTAGCCATAGTGTGTTTTCTGCATGTGTGACTCTGTTCTGTTTTGTAATTCAGTTCAAGTGTAACGGTTTTGACATTCCCTCTATAAGTGATACCTTATGAGAAGTGTCCTTTTCTGTGTGACTTATTTCACTTAGAATCGTCGTACCTAAATCCACTCATCATGCTGCTACTAGCCTTATGACATTGATTTCATGGCTGAGTGATATTCCATTGTACATAAGGACCACAACTTCTTTATCCATTTTTCTCTTTCCTGGGATATTGAAGTTGGAATGAAGTGGAGGTCCTTGTCAACAGAGCAGCCCTAAACTTTGGGGTGCTTGTGTCTTGCTGATTTTTCATTTTCCCAATTTATACCCCCATGAGTGGAAGTGCCCTATGCTCTCTAAGCTGTGTTTTTTAGATGTTTCAGGACACACCGTACACTTCTCCAGAGTGGCTGTTGGCAATTTACATCCCGCCCATCAGTGTAGCAAGGCTCCAATTTCTACATGGCCTGTCCTGCATTTCTGGTTTTGAGACTTTATTCAGCATGGCCCTTTTAACCGATGGGTAGCGAGTCTTCTTTGTAGCCCTGATTTACCTTTCCAGGTTGCTTTGTTGGCCATAAAGGGCGTATGCGTTTTTTCCTGAATATATTCAGGAAAAAACGCATACGCCCTTTTTGGCCAAGGGCATCATTGTCAACGTTTTACCGCTTTTCATGTGCTTTAAAGGCGATTCGAATCTACCTCCTGAAATCTGTTTCCTGCAATTCTGCCTTGATTTCAAATCCTCTTCTTTGCCTTCCCTCAATATATTTGTGGACGAGAGTTATCATTTATAACTCTGCAGGTTTGTGAATTGCAGTGCCCTGAAGCTCCATTTTACAACTCGCTTTTTTGGGAGCTGGCCTCAAAAGCGCAGGATGGCTTCAGGCCCTGTTCTGCTTCCGGGGGGGAGGATGAGCCTGTGGTTAATTCTTCTTCCTGATGGGAAAATAGAGTGACCTGTGCCTGTCCCAACACCAAGAGCTAGTCTCTCACTGGTTCCCCATGTACCCGTTCATCCTCAGGACAAATTGCAACCTGTACGGAACAGGAGGTTAAAGGAGCTGATGCTCCAAGTAGGGAGATTGTTAGTAAAGCAGCTGGAATGGCGAACCCGGGCACAAGGAGAAGAGAAATGAGGTGCGTTTTAGAAACCTTTCCCCATCACATGGTGTACCATCTTTTTGTTTTCTCATGCATGATTTTGATGTAGGAAGATCCCCTTGAACCTGGAGATTTGGGACGCATGCGATGGGTACCACGCAGTCTTACTTTAAAGGGTCTGCGTTTGCTCACCCAACCTCACCAAACCTCTCAGCCCCAAGAGTGTCCACCCTTATGTCTCATCCAGCTGTGGGCCTAGATATGGTCAATCCAGGTTGCATCACAGCCCCTGAACGCATTGTGTAAGAATTTCTCTCTCTTTCACTGTCTTTGTTTCATGGGTTTTTCGAAGTAATTTATTTTTATAATGGGGTTTAGCTGCTTTTCACTGCTGTGTTTATGCCGCTTTACACCCACTTGACACACTAACAGAGAGATATCAATACATAGGTTTTAAGATTATTACTAGTCAGATATATTCTTGTGCGGTGAATAGGGTTTGTTGAGTCCAGTTCTCTGAGCAAGGAGTAGGTCTTGTCTATTACATATTGGGTTTATGGAACGGTATCTGAGCTAATTTGAAACGCTTGTTTTATGTATCACCCCACCTCACCTTTCCCGTTAAGCAGCCATAGTGTGTTTTCTGCATGTGTGACTCTGTTCTGTTTTGTAATTCAGTTCAAGTGTAACGGTTTTTACATTCCCTCTATAAGTGATACCTTATGAGAAGTGTCCTTTTCTGTGTGACTTATTTCACTTAGAATCGTCGTACCTAAATCCACTCATCATGCTGCTACTAGCCTTATGACATTGATTTCATGGCTGAGTGATATTCCATTGTACATAAGGACCACAACTTCTTTATCCATTTTTCTCTTTCCTGGGATATTGAAGATGGAATGAAGTGGAGGTCCTGGTCAACAGAGCAGCCCTAAACTTTGGGGTGCTTGTGTCTTGCTGATTTTTCATTTTCCCAATTTATACCCCCATGAGTGGAAGTGCCCTATGCTCTCTAAGCTGTGTTTTTTGGATGTTTCCGGACACACCGTACACTTCTCCAGAGTGGCTGTTGGCAATTTACATCCCGCCCATCAGTGTAGCAAGGCTCCCATTTCTCCATGGCCTGTCCTGCATTTCTGGTTTTGAGACATTTTTCAGCATGGCCCTTTTGACCGATGGGTAGCGAGTCTTCTTTGTAGCGCTGATTTGCCTTTCCAGGTTGCTTGGTTGGCCAAAAAGGGCGTATGCGTTTTTTCCTGAATATATTCAGGAAAAAACGCATACGCCCTTTTTGGCCAAGGGCATCATTGTCAACGTTTTGTCGCTTTTCATGTGCTTTAAAGGCGATTCGAATCTACCTCCTGAAATCTGTTTCCTGCAATTCTGCCTTGATTTCAAATCCTCTTCTTTGCCTTCCCTCAATATATTTGTGGACGAGAGTTATCATTTATAACTCTGCAGGTTTGTGAATTGCAGTGCCCTGAAGCTCCATTTTACAACTCGCTTTTTTGGGAGCTGGCCGCAAAAGCGCAGGATGGCTTCAGGCCCTGTTCTGGTTCCGGGGGGGAGGATGAGCCTGTGGTTAATTCTTCTTCCTGATGGGAAAATAGAGTGACCTCTGCCTGTCCCAACACCAAGAGCTAGTCTCTCACTGGTTCCCCGTCTACCCGTTCATCCTCAGGACAAATTGCAACCTGTACGGAACAGGAGGTTAAAGGTGCTGATGCTCCAAGTAGGGAGATTATTAGTAAAGCGGCTGGAATGGCGAACCCGGGCACAAGGAGAAGAGAAATGAGGTGCGTTTTAGAAACCTTTCCCCATCACATGGTGTACCATCTTTTTGTTTTCTCATGCATGTTTTCGATGTAGGAAGATGCCCTTGAACCTGGAGATTTGCGACCCATGCGATGGGGACCACGCAGTATTACTTTAAAGGGTCTGCGTTTGCTCACCCAACCTCACCAAACCTCTCAGCCCCAAGAGTGTCCACCCTTATGTCTCATCCAGCTGTGGGTCTAGATATGGTCAATCCAGGTTGCATCACAGCCCCTGAACGCATTGTGTAAGAATTTCTCTCTCTTTCACTGTCTTTGTTTCATGGGTTTGTAAAAGTAATTTATTTTTATAATGGGGTTTAGCTGCTTTTCACTGCTGTGTTTATGCCGCTTTACACCCACTTGACACACTAACAGAGAGATATCAATACATAGGTTTTAAGATTATTACTAGTCAGATATATTCTTGTGCGGTGAATAGGGCGTGTTGAGTCCAGTTCTCTGAGCAAGGAGTAGGTCTTGTCTATTACATATTGGGTTTATGGAACGGTATCTGAGCTAATTTGAAACCCTTGTTTTATGTATCACCCCACCTCACCTTTCCCGTTAAGCAGCCATAGTGTGTTTTCTGCATGTGTGACTCTGTTCTGTTTTGTAATTCAGTTCAAGTGTAACGGTTTTGACATTCCCTCTATAAGTGATACCTTATGAGAAGTGTCCTTTTCTGTGTGACTTATTTCACTTAGAATCGTCGTACCTAAATCCACTCATCATGCTGCTACTAGCCTTATGACATTGATTTCATGGCTGAGTGATATTCCATTGTACATAAGGACCACAACTTCTTTATCCATTTTTCTCTTTCCTGGGATATTGAAGGTGGAATGAAGTGGAGGTCCTTGTCAACAGAGCAGCCCTAAACTTTGGGCTGCTTGTGTCTTGCTGATTTTTCATTTTCCCAATTTATACCCCCATGAGTGGAAGTGCCCTATGCTCTCTAAGCTGTGTTTTTTAGATGTTTTAGGACACACCGTACACTTATCCAGAGTGGCTGTTGGCAATTTACATCCCGCCCATCAGTGTAGCAAGGCTCCCATTTCTCCATGGCCTGTCCGGCATTTCTGGTTTTGAGACTTTTTTAAGCATGGCTCTTTTGACCGATGGGTAGCGAGTCTTCTTTGTAGCGCTGATTTGCCTTTCCAGGTTGCTTGGTTGGCCAAAAAGGGCGTATGCGTTTTTTCCTGAATATATTCAGGAAAAAACGCATACGCCCTTTTTGGCCAAGGGCATCATTGTCAACGTTTTGCCGCTTTTCATGTGCTTTAAAGGCGATTCGAATCTACCTCCTGAAATCTGTTTCCTGCAATTCTGCCTTGATTTCAAATCCTCTTCTTTGCCTTCCCTCAATATATTTGTGGACGAGAGTTATCATTTATAACTCTGCAGGTTTGTGAATTGCAGTGCCCTTAAGCTCCATTTTACAACTCGCTTTTTTGGGAGCTGGCCTCAAAAGCGCAGGATGGCTTCAGGCCCTGATCTGCTTCCGGGGGGGAGGATGAGCCTGTGGTTAATTCTTCTTCCTGATGGGAAAATAGAGTGACCTGTGCCTGTCCCAACACCAAGAGCTAGTCTCTCACTGGTTCCCCATGTACCCGTTCATCCTCAGGACAAATTGCAGCCTGTACGGAACAGGAGGTTAAAGGTGCTGATGCTCCAAGTAGGGAGATTGTTAGTAAAGCGGCTGGAATGGCGAACCCGGGCACAAGGAGAAGAGAAATGAGGTGCGTTTTAGAAACCTTTCCCCATCACATGGTGTACCATCTTTTTGTTTTCTCATGCATGATTTCGATGTAGGAAGATCCCCTTGAACCTGGAGATTTGGGACGCATGCGCTGGGTACCACGCAGTATTACTTTAAAGGGTCTGCGTTTGCTCACCCAACCTCACCAAACCTCTCAGCCCCAAGAGTGTCCACCCTTATGTCTCATCCAGCTGTGGGTCTAGATATGGTCAATCCAGGTTGCATCACAGCCCCTGAACGCATTGTGTAAGAATTTCTCTCTCTTTCACTGTCTTTGTTTCATGGGTTTTTCGAAGTAATTTATTTTTATAATGGGGTTTAGCTGCTTTTCACTGCTGTGTTTATGCCGCTTTACACCCACTTGACACACTAACAGAGAGATATCAATACATAGGTTTTAAGATTATTACTAGTCAGATATATTCTTGTGCGGTGAATAGGACGTGTTGAGTCCAGTTCTCTGAGCAAGGAGTAGGTTTTGTCTATTACATATTGGGTTTATGGAACGGTATCTGAGCTAATTTGAAACCCTTGTTTTATGTATCACCCCACCTCACCTTTCCCGTTAAGTAGCCATAGTGTGTTTTCTGCATGTGTGACTCTGTTCTGTTTTGTAATTCAGTTCAAGTGTAACGGTTTTGACATTCCCTCTATAAGTGATACCTTATGAGAAGTGTCCTTTTCTGTGTGACTTATTTCACTTAGAATCGTCGTACCTAAATCCACTCATCATGCTGCTACTAGCCTTATGACATTGATTTCATGGCTGAGTGATATTCCATTGTACATAAGGACCACAACTTCTTTATCCATTTTTCTCTTTCCTGGGATATTGAAGGTGGAATGAAGTGGAGGTCCTTGTCAACAGAGCAGCCCTAAACTTTGGGGTGCTTGTGTCTTGCTGATTTTTCATTTTCCCAATTTATACCCCCATGAGTGGAAGTGCCCTATGCTCTCTAAGCTGTGTTTTTTAGATGTTTCAGGACACACCGTACACTTCTCCAGAGTGGCTGTTGGCAATTTACATCCCGCCCATCAGTGTAGCAAGGCTCCAATTTCTACATGGCCTGTCCTGCATTTCTGGTTTTGAGACTTTATTCAGCATGGCCCTTTTAACCGATGGGTAGCGAGTCTTCTTTGTAGCCCTGATTTACCTTTCCAGGTTGCTTTGTTGGCCATAAAGGGCGTATGCGTTTTTTCCTGAATATATTCAGGAAAAAACGCATACGCCCTTTTTGGCCAAGGGCATCATTGTCAACGTTTTGCCGCTTTTCATGTGCTTTAAAGGCGATTCGAATCTACCTCCTGAAATCTGTTTCCTGCAATTCTGCCTTGATTTCAAATCCTCTTCTTTGCCTTCCCTCAATATATTTGTGGACGAGAGTTATCATTTATAACTCTGCAGGTTTGTGAATTGCAGTGCCCTGAAGCTCCATTTTACAACTCGCTTTTTTGGGAGCTGGCCTCAAAAGCGCAGGATGGCTTCAGGCCCTGTTCTGCTTCCGGGGGGGAGGATGAGCCTGTGGTTAATTCTTCTTCCTGATGGGAAAATAGAGTGACCTGTGCCTGTCCCAACACCAAGAGCTAGTCTCTCACTGGTTCCCCATGTACCCGTTCATCCTCAGGACAAATTGCAACCTGTACGGAACAGGAGGTTAAAGGAGCTGATGCTCCAAGTAGGGAGATTGTTAGTAAAGCAGCTGGAATGGCGAACCCGGGCACAAGGAGAAGAGAAATGAGGTGCGTTTTAGAAACCTTTCCCCATCACATGGTGTACCATCTTTTTGTTTTCTCATGCATGATTTTGATGTAGGAAGATCCCCTTGAACCTGGAGATTTGGGACGCATGCGATGGGTACCACGCAGTCTTACTTTAAAGGGTCTGCGTTTGCTCACCCAACCTCACCAAACCTCTCAGCCCCAAGAGTGTCCACCCTTATGTCTCATCCAGCTGTGGGTCTAGATATGGTCAATCCAGGTTGCATCACAGCCCCTGAACGCATTGTGTAAGAATTTCTCTCTCTTTCACTGTCTTTGTTTCATGGGTTTTTCGAAGTAATTTATTTTTATAATGGGGTTTAGCTGCTTTTCACTGCTGTGTTTATGCCGCTTTACACCCACTTGACACACTAACAGAGAGATATCAATACATAGGTTTTAAGATTATTACTAGTCAGATATATTCTTGTGCGGTGAATAGGGTTTGTTGAGTCCAGTTCTCTGAGCAAGGAGTAGGTCTTGTCTATTACATATTGGGTTTATGGAACGGTATCTGAGCTAATTTGAAACGCTTGTTTTATGTATCACCCCACCTCACCTTTCCCGTTAAGCAGCCATAGTGTGTTTTCTGCATGTGTGACTCTGTTCTGTTTTGTAATTCAGTTCAAGTGTAACGGTTTTTACATTCCCTCTATAAGTGATACCTTATGAGAAGTGTCCTTTTCTGTGTGACTTATTTCACTTAGAATCGTCGTACCTAAATCCACTCATCATGCTGCTACTAGCCTTATGACATTGATTTCATGGCTGAGTGATATTCCATTGTACATAAGGACCACAACTTCTTTATCCATTTTTCTCTTTCCTGGGATATTGAAGATGGAATGAAGTGGAGGTCCTGGTCAACAGAGCAGCCCTAAACTTTGGGGTGCTTGTGTCTTGCTGATTTTTCATTTTCCCAATTTATACCCCCATGAGTGGAAGTGCCCTATGCTCTCTAAGCTGTGTTTTTTGGATGTTTCCGGACACACCGTACACTTCTCCAGAGTGGCTGTTGGCAATTTACATCCCGCCCATCAGTGTAGCAAGGCTCCCATTTCTCCATGGCCTGTCCTGCATTTCTGGTTTTGAGACATTTTTCAGCATGGCCCTTTTGACCGATGGGTAGCGAGTCTTCTTTGTAGCGCTGATTTGCCTTTCCAGGTTGCTTGGTTGGCCAAAAAGGGCGTATGCGTTTTTTCCTGAATATATTCAGGAAAAAACGCATACGCCCTTTTTGGCCAAGGGCATCATTGTCAACGTTTTGTCGCTTTTCATGTGCTTTAAAGGCGATTCGAATCTACCTCCTGAAATCTGTTTCCTGCAATTCTGCCTTGATTTCAAATCCTCTTCTTTGCCTTCCCTCAATATATTTGTGGACGAGAGTTATCATTTATAACTCTGCAGGTTTGTGAATTGCAGTGCCCTGAAGCTCCATTTTACAACTCGCTTTTTTGGGAGCTGGCCGCAAAAGCGCAGGATGGCTTCAGGCCCTGTTCTGGTTCCGGGGGGGAGGATGAGCCTGTGGTTAATTCTTCTTCCTGATGGGAAAATAGAGTGACCTCTGCCTGTCCCAACACCAAGAGCTAGTCTCTCACTGGTTCCCCGTCTACCCGTTCATCCTCAGGACAAATTGCAACCTGTACGGAACAGGAGGTTAAAGGTGCTGATGCTCCAAGTAGGGAGATTATTAGTAAAGCGGCTGGAATGGCGAACCCGGGCACAAGGAGAAGAGAAATGAGGTGCGTTTTAGAAACCTTTCCCCATCACATGGTGTACCATCTTTTTGTTTTCTCATGCATGTTTTCGATGTAGGAAGATGCCCTTGAACCTGGAGATTTGCGATCCATGCGATGGGGACCACGCAGTATTACTTTAAAGGGTCTGCGTTTGCTCACCCAACCTCACCAAACCTCTCAGCCCCAAGAGTGTCCACCCTTATGTCTCATCCAGCTGTGGGCCTAGATATGGTCAATCCAGGTTGCATCACAGCCCCTGAACGCATTGTGTAAGAATTTCTCTCTCTTTTACTGTCTTTGTTTCATGGGTTTGTAAAAGTAATTTATTTTTATAATGGGATTTAGCTGCTTTTCACTGCTGTGTTTATGCCGCTTTACACCCACTTGACACACTAACAGAGAGATATCAATACATAGGTTTTAAGATTATTACTAGTCAGATATATTCTTTTGCGGTGAATAGGGTGTGTTGAGTCCAGTTCTCTGAGCAAGGAGTAGGTCTTGTCTATTACATATTGGGTTTATGGAACGGTATCTGAGCTAATTTGAAACGCTTGTTTTATGTATCACCCCACCTCACCTTTCCCGTTAAACAGCCATAGTGTGTTTTCTGCATGTGTGACTCTGTTCTGTTTTGTAATTCAGTTCAAGTGTAACGGTTTTTACATTCCCTCTATAAGTGATACCTTATGAGAAGTGTCCTTTTCTGTGTGACTTATTTCACTTAGAATCGTCGTACCTAAATCCACTCATCATGCTGCTACTAGCCTTATGACATTGATTTCATGGCTGAGTGATATTCCATTGTACATAAGGACCACAACTTCTTTATCCATTTTTCTCTTTCCTGGGATATTGAAGGTGGAATGAAGTGGAGGTCCTGGTCAACAGAGCAGCCCTAAACTTTGGGGTGCTTGTGTCTTGCTGATTTTTCATTTTCCCAATTTATACCCCCATGAGTGGAAGTGCCCTATGCTCTCTAAGCTGTGTTTTTTGGATGTTTCCGGACACACCGTACACTTCTCCAGAGTGGCTGTTGGCAATTTACATCCCGCCCATCAGTGTAGCAAGGCTCCCATTTCTCCATGGCCTGTCCTGCATTTCTGGTTTTGAGACATTTTTCAGCATGGCCCTTTTGACCGATGGGTAGCGAGTCTTCTTTGTAGCGCTGATTTGCCTTTCCAGGTTGCTTGGTTGGCCAAAAAGGGCGTATGCGTTTTTTTCTGAATATATTCAGGAAAAAACGCATACGCCCTTTTTGGCCAAGGGCATCATTGTCAACGTTTTGTCGCTTTTCATGTGCTTTAAAGGCGATTCGAATCTACCTCCTGAAATCTGTTTCCTGCAATTCTGCCTTGATTTCAAATCCTCTTCTTTGCCTTCCCTCAATATATTTGTGGACGAGAGTTATCATTTATAACTCTGCAGGTTTGTGAATTGCAGTGCCCTGAAGCTCCATTTTACAACTCGCTTTTTTGGGAGCTGGCCGCAAAAGCGCAGGATGGCTTCAGGCCCTGTTCTGGTTCCGGGGGGGAGGATGAGCCTGTGGTTAATTCTTCTTCCTGATGGGAAAATAGAGTGACCTGTGCCTGTCCCAACACCAAGAGCTAGTCTCTCACTGGTTCCCCGTCTACCCGTTCATCCTCAGGACAAATTGCAACCTGTACGGAACAGGAGGTTAAAGGTGCTGATGCTCCAAGTAGGGAGATTATTAGTAAAGCGGCTGGAATGGCGAACCCGGGCACAAGGAGAAGAGAAATGAGGTGCGTTTTAGAAACCTTTCCCCATCACATGGTGTACCATCTTTTTGTTTTCTCATGCATGTTTTCGATGTAGGAATATGCCCTTGAACCTGTAGATTTGGGACCCATGCAATGGGTACCACGCAGTATTACTTTAAACGGTCTGCGTTTGCTCACCCAACCTCACCAAACCTCTCAGCCCCAAGAGTGTCCACCCTTATGTCTCATCCAGCTGTGGGTCTAGATATGGTCAATCCAGGTTGCATCACAGCCCCTGAACGCATTGTGTAAGAATTTCTCTCTCTTTCACTGTCTTTGTTTCATGGGTTTGTAAAAGTAATTTATTTTTATAATGGGGTTTAGCTGCTTTTCACTGCTGTGTTTATGCCGCTTTACACCCACTTGACACACTAACAGAGAGATATCAATACATAGGTTTTAAAATTATTACTAGTCAGATATATTCTTGTGCGGTGAATAGGGCGTGTTGAGTCCAGTTCTCTGAGCAAGGAGTAGGTCTTGTCTATTACATATTGGGTTTATGGAACGGTATCTGAGCTAATTTGAAACCCTTGTTTTATGTATCACCCCACCTCACCTTTCCCGTTAAGCAGCCATAGTGTGTTTTCTGCATGTGTGACTCTGTTCTGTTTTGTAATTCAGTTCAAGTGTAACGGTTTTTACATTCCCTCTATAAGTGATACCTTATGAGAAGTGTCCTTTTCTGTGTGACTTATTTCACTTAGAATCGTCGTACCTAAATCCACTCATCATGCTGCTACTAGCCTTATGACATTGATTTCATGGCTGAGTGATATTCCATTGTACATAAGGACCACAACTTCTTTATCCATTTTTCTCTTTCCTGGGATATTGAAGGTGGAATGAAGTGGAGGTCCTGGTCAACAGAGCAGCCCTAAACTTTGGGGTGCTTGTGTCTTGCTGATTTTTCATTTTCCCAATTTATACCCCCATGAGTGGAAGTGCCCTATGCTCTCTAAGCTGTGTTTTTTAGATGTTTCAGGACACACCGTACACTTCTCCAGAGTGGCTGTTGGCAATTTACATCCCGCTCATCAGTGTAGCAAGGCTCCCATTTCTCCATGGCCTGTCCTGCATTTCTGGTTTTGAGACTTTTTTCAGCATGGCCCTTTTGACCGATGGGTAGCGAGTCTTCTTTGTAGCGCTGATTTGCCTTTCCAGGTTGCTTGGTTGGCCAAAAAGGGCGTATGCGTTTTTTCCTGAATATATTCAGGAAAAAACGCATACGCCCTTTTTGGCCAAGGGCATCATTGTCAACGTTTTGCCGCTTTTCATGTGCTTTAAAGGCGATTCGAATCTACCTCCTGAAATCTGTTTCCTGCAATTCTGCCTTGATTTCAAATCCTCTTCTTTGCCTTCCCTCAATATATTTGTGGACGAGAGTTATCATTTATAACTCTGCAGGTTTGTGAATTGCAGTGCCCTGAAGCTCCATTTTACAACTCGCTTTTTTGGGAGCTGGCCGCAAAAGCGCAGGATGGCTTCAGGCCCTGTTCTGGTTCCGGGGGGGAGGATGAGCCTGTGGTTAATTCTTCTTCCTGATGGGAAAATAGAGTGACCTCTGCCTGTCCCAACACCAAGAGCTAGTCTCTCACTGGTTCCCCGTCTACCCGTTCATCCTCAGGACAAATTGCAACCTGTACGGAACAGGAGGTTAAAGGTGCTGATGCTCCAAGTAGGGAGATTATTAGTAAAGCGGCTGGAATGGCGAACCCGGGCACAAGGAGAAGAGAAATGAGGTGCGTTTTAGAAACCTTTCCCCATCACATGGTGTACCATCTTTTTGTTTTCTCATGCATGTTTTCGATGTAGGAAGATGCCCTTGAACCTGGAGATTTGCGACCCATGCGATGGGGACCACGCAGTATTACTTTAAAGGGTCTGCGTTTGCTCACCCAACCTCACCAAACCTCTCAGCCCCAAGAGTGTCCACCCTTATGTCTCATCCAGCTGTGGGCCTAGATATGGTCAATCCAGGTTGCATCACAGCCCCTGAACGCATTGTGTAAGAATTTCTCTCTCTTTTACTGTCTTTGTTTCATGGGTTTGTAAAAGTAATTTATTTTTATAATGGGATTTAGCTGCTTTTCACTGCTGTGTTTATGCCGCTTTACACCCACTTGACACACTAACAGAGAGATATCAATACATAGGTTTTAAGATTATTACTAGTCAGATATATTCTTGTGCGGTGAATAGGGTGTGTTGAGTCCAGTTCTCTGAGCAAGGAGTAGGTCTTGTCTATTACATATTGGGTTTATGGAACGGTATCTGAGCTAATTTGAAACGCTTGTTTTATGTATCACCCCACCTCACCTTTCCCGTTAAGCAGCCATAGTGTGTTTTCTGCATGTGTGACTCTGTTCTGTTTTGTAATTCAGTTCAAGTGTAACGGTTTTTACATTCCCTCTATAAGTAATACCTTATGAGAAGTGTCCTTTTCTGTGTGACTTATTTCACTTAGAATCGTCGTACCTAAATCCACTCATCATGCTGCTACTAGCCTTATGACATTGATTTCATGGCTGAGTGATATTCCATTGTACATAAGGACCACAACTTCTTTATCCATTTTTCTCTTTCCTGGGATATTGAAGGTGGAATGAAGTGGAGGTCCTGGTCAACAGAGCAGCCCTAAACTTTGGGGTGCTTGTGTCTTGCTGATTTTTCATTTTCCCAATTTATACCCCCATGAGTGGAAGTGCCCTATGCTCTCTAAGCTGTGTTTTTTGGATGTTTCCGGACACACCGTACACTTCTCCAGAGTGGCTGTTGGCAATTTACATCCCGCCCATCAGTGTAGCAAGGCTCCCATTTCTCCATGGCCTGTCCTGCATTTCTGGTTTTGAGACATTTTTCAGCATGGCCCTTTTGACCGATGGGTAGCGAGTCTTCTTTGTAGCGCTGATTTGCCTTTCCAGGTTGCTTGGTTGGCCAAAAAGGGCATATGCGTTTTTTCCTGAATATATTCAGGAAAAAACGCATATGCCCTTTTTGGCCAAGGGCATCATTGTCAACGTTTTGCCGCTTTTCATGTGCTTTAAAGGCGATTCGAATCTACCTCCTGAAATCTGTTTCCTGCAATTCTGCCTTGATTTCAAATCCTCTTCTTTGCCTTCCCTCAATATATTTGTGGACGAGAGTTATCATTTATAACTCTGCAGGTTTGTGAATTGCAGTGCCCTGAAGCTCCATTTTACAACTCGCTTTTTTGGGAGCTGGCCGCAAAAGCGCAGGATGGCTTCAGGCCCTGTTCTGGTTCCGGGGGGGAGGATGAGCCTGTGGTTAATTCTTCTTCCTGATGGGAAAATAGAGTGACCTGTGCCTGTCCCAACACCAAGAGCTAGTCTCTCACTGGTTCCCCGTCTACCCGTTCATCCTCAGGACAAATTGCAACCTGTACGGAACAGGAGGTTAAAGGTGCTGATGCTCCAAGTAGGGAGATTATTAGTAAAGCGGCTGGAATGGCGAACCCGGGCACAAGGAGAAGAGAAATGAGGTGCGTTTTAGAAACCTTTCCCCATCACATGGTGTACCATCTTTTTGTTTTCTCATGCATGTTTTCGATGTAGGAAGATGCCCTTGAACCTGGAGATTTGCGACCCATGCGATGGGGACCACGCAGTATTACTTTAAAGGGTCTGCGTTTGCTCACCCAACCTCACCAAACCTCTCAGCCCCAAGAGTGTCCACCCTTATGTCTCATCCAGCTGTGGGCCTAGATATGGTCAATCCAGGTTGCATCACAGCCCCTGAACGCATTGTGTAAGAATTTCTCTCTCTTTTACTGTCTTTGTTTCATGGGTTTGTAAAAGTAATTTATTTTTATAATGGGATTTAGCTGCTTTTCACTGCTGTGTTTATGCCGCTTTACACCCACTTGACACACTAACAGAGAGATATCAATACATAGGTTTTAAGATTATTACTAGTCAGATATATTCTTGTGCGGTGAATAGGGTGTGTTGAGTCCAGTTCTCTGAGCAAGGAGTAGGTCTTGTCTATTACATATTGGGTTTATGGAACGGTATCTGAGCTAATTTGAAACGCTTGTTTTATGTATCACCCCACCTCACCTTTCCCGTTAAGCAGCCATAGTGTGTTTTCTGCATGTGTGACTCTGTTCTGTTTTGTAATTCAGTTCAAGTGTAACGGTTTTTACATTCCCTCTATAAGTGATACCTTATGAGAAGTGTCCTTTTCTGTGTGACTTATTTCACTTAGAATCGTCGTACCTAAATCCACTCATCATGCTGCTACTAGCCTTATGACATTGATTTCATGGCTGAGTGATATTCCATTGTACATAAGGACCACAACTTCTTTATCCATTTTTCTCTTTCCTGGGATATTGAAGGTGGAATGAAGTGGAGGTCCTTGTCAAGAGAGCAGCCCTAAACTTTGGGGTGCTTGTGTCTTGCTGATTATTCATTTTCCCAATTTATACCCCCATGAGTGGAAGTGCCCTATGCTCTCTAAGCTGTGTTTTTTGGATGTTTCCGGACACACCGTACACTTCTCCAGAGTGGCTGTTGGCAATTTACATCCCGCCCATCAGTGTAGCAAGGCTCCCATTTCTCCATGGCCTGTCCTGCATTTCTGGTTTTGAGACATTTTTCAGCATGGCCCTTTTGACCGATGGGTAGCGAGTCTTCTTTGTAGCGCTGATTTGCCTTTCCAGGTTGCTTGGTTGGCCAAAAAGGGCGTATGCGTTTTTTCCTGAATATATTCAGGAAAAAACGCATACGCCCTTTTTGGCCAAGGGCATCATTGTCAACGTTTTGTCGCTTTTCATGTGCTTTAAAGGCGATTCGAATCTACCTCCTGAAATCTGTTTCCTGCAATTCTGCCTTGATTTCAAATCCTCTTCTTTGCCTTCCCTCAATATATTTGTGGACGAGAGTTATCATTTATAACTCTGCAGGTTTGTGAATTGCAGTGCCCTGAAGCTCCATTTTACAACTCGCTTTTTTGGGAGCAGGCCGCAAAAGCGCAGGATGGCTTCAGGCCCTGTTCTGGTTCCGGGGGGGAGGATGAGCCTGTGGTTAATTCTTCTTCCTGATGGGAAAATAGAGTGACCAGTGCCTGTCCCAACACCAAGAGCTAGTCTCTCACTGGTTCCCCGTCTACCCGTTCATCCTCAGGACAAATTGCAACCTGTACGGAACAGGAGGTTAAAGGTGCTGATGCTCCAAGTAGGGAGATTATTAGTAAAGCGGCTGGAATGGCGAACCCGGGCACAAGGAGAAGAGAAATGAGGTGCGTTTTAGAAACCTTTCCCCATCACATGGTGTACCATCTTTTTGTTTTCTCATGCATGTTTTCGATGTAGGAATATGCCCTTGAACCTGTAGATTTGGGACCCATGCGATGGGTACCACGCAGTATTACTTTAAAGGGTCTGCGTTTGCTCACCCAACCTCACCAAACCTCTCAGCCCCAAGAGTGTCCACCCTTATGTCTCATCCAGCTGTGGGTCTAGATATGGTCAATCCAGGTTGCATCACAGCCCCTGAACGCATTGTGTAAGAATTTCTCTCTCTTTCACTGTCTTTGTTTCATGGGTTTGTAAAAGTAATTTATTTTTATAATGGGGTTTAGCTGCTTTTCACTGCTGTGTTTATGCCGCTTTACACCCACTTGACACACTAACAGAGAGATATCAATACATAGGTTTTAAGATTATTACTAGTCAGATATATTCTTGTGCGGTGAATAGGGCGTGTTGAGTCCAGTTCTCTGAGCAAGGAGTAGGTCTTGTCTATTACATATTGGGTTTATGGAACGGTATCTGAGCTAATTTGAAACCCTTGTTTTATGTATCACCCCACCTCACCTTTCCCGTTAAGCAGCCATAGTGTGTTTTCTGCATGTGTGACTCTGTTCTGTTTTGTAATTCAGTTCAAGTGTAACGGTTTTTACATTCCCTCTATAAGTGATACCTTATGAGAAGTGTCCTTTTCTGTGTGACTTATTTCACTTAGAATCGTCGTACCTAAATCCACTCATCATGCTGCTACTAGCCTTATGACATTGATTTCATGGCTGAGTGATATTCCATTGTACATAAGGACCACAACTTCTTTATCCATTTTTCTCTTTCCTGGGATATTGAAGGTGGAATGAAGTGGAGGTCCTTGTCAACAGAGCAGCCCTAAACTTTGGGGTGCTTGTGTCTTGCTGATTTTTCATTTTCCCAATTTATACCCCCATGAGTGGAAGTGCCCTATGCTCTCTAAGCTGTGTTTTTTAGATGTTTCAGGACACACCGTACACTTCTCCAGAGTGGCTGTTGGCAATTTACATCCCGCCCATCAGTGTAGCAAGGCTCCCATTTCTCCATGGCCTGTCCTGCATTTCTGGTTTTGAGACTTTTTTCAGCATGGCCCTTTTGACCGATGGGTAGCGAGTCTTCTTTGTAGCGCTGATTTGCCTTTCCAGGTTGCTTGGTTGGCCAAAAAGGGCGTATGCGTTTTTTCCTGAATATATTCAGGAAAAAACGCATACGCCCTTTTTGGCCAAGGGCATCATTGTCAACGTTTTGCCGCTTTTCATGTGCTTTAAAGGCGATTCGAATCTACCTCCTGAAATCTGTTTCCTGCAATTCTGCCTTGATTTCAAATCCTCTTCTTTGCCTTCCCTCAATATATTTGTGGACGAGAGTTATCATTTATAACTCTGCAGGTTTGTGAATTGCAGTGCCCTGAAGCTCCATTTTACAACTCGCTTTTTTGGGAGCTGGCCGCAAAAGCGCAGGATGGCTTCAGGCCCTGTTCTGGTTCCGGGGGGGAGGATGAGCCTGTGGTTAATTCTTCTTCCTGATGGGAAAATAGAGTGACCTGTGCCTGTCCCAACACCAAGAGCTAGTCTCTCACTGGTTCCCCGTCTACCCGTTCATCCTCAGGACAAATTGCAACCTGTACGGAACAGGAGGTTAAAGGTGCTGATGCTCCAAGTAGGGAGATTATTAGTAAAGCGGCTGGAATGGCGAACCCGGGCACAAGGAGAAGAGAAATGAGGTGCGTTTTAGAAACCTTTCCCCATCACATGGTGTACCATCTTTTTGTTTTCTCATGCATGTTTTCGATGTAGGAATATGCCCTTGAACCTGTAGATTTGGGACCCATGCAATGGGTACCACGCAGTATTACTTTAAAGGGTCTGCGTTTGCTCACCCAACCTCACCAAACCTCTCAGCCCCAAGAGTGTCCACCCTTATGTCTCATCCAGCTGTGGGTCTAGATATGGTCAATCCAGGTTGCATCACAGCCCCTGAACGCATTGTGTAAGAATTTCTCTCTCTTTCACTGTCTTTGTTTCATGGGTTTGTAAAAGTAATTTATTTTTATAATGGGGTTTAGCTGCTTTTCACTGCTGTGTTTATGCCGCTTTACACCCACTTGACACACTAACAGAGAGATATCAATACATAGGTTTTAAGATTATTACTAGTCAGATATATTCTTGTGCGGTGAATAGGGCGTGTTGAGTCCAGTTCTCTGAGCAAGGAGTAGGTCTTGTCTATTACATATTGGGTTTATGGAACGGTATCTGAGCTAATTTGAAACCCTTGTTTTATGTATCACCCCACCTCACCTTTCCCGTTAAGCAGCCATAGTGTGTTTTCTGCATGTGTGACTCTGTTCTGTTTTGTAATTCAGTTCAAGTGTAACGGTTTTTACATTCCCTCTATAAGTGATACCTTATGAGAAGTGTCCTTTTCTGTGTGACTTATTTCACTTAGAATCGTCGTACCTAAATCCACTCATCATGCTGCTACTAGCCTTATGACATTGATTTCATGGCTGAGTGATATTCCATTGTACATAAGGACCACAACTTCTTTATCCATTTTTCTCTTTCCTGGGATATTGAAGGTGGAATGAAGTGGAGGTCCTGGTCAACAGAGCAGCCCTAAACTTTGGGGTGCTTGTGTCTTGCTGATTTTTCATTTTCCCAATTTATACCCCCATGAGTGGAAGTGCCCTATGCTCTCTAAGCTGTGTTTTTTAGATGTTTCAGGACACACCGTACACTTCTCCAGAGTGGCTGTTGGCAATTTACATCCCGCTCATCAGTGTAGCAAGGCTCCCATTTCTCCATGGCCTGTCCTGCATTTCTGGTTTTGAGACTTTTTTCAGCATGGCCCTTTTGACCGATGGGTAGCGAGTCTTCTTTGTAGCGCTGATTTGCCTTTCCAGGTTGCTTGGTTGGCCAAAAAGGGCGTATGCGTTTTTTCCTGAATATATTCAGGAAAAAACGCATACGCCCTTTTTGGCCAAGGGCATCATTGTCAACGTTTTGCCGCTTTTCATGTGCTTTAAAGGCGATTCGAATCTACCTCCTGAAATCTGTTTCCTGCAATTCTGCCTTGATTTCAAATCCTCTTCTTTGCCTTCCCTCAATATATTTGTGGACGAGAGTTATCATTTATAACTCTGCAGGTTTGTGAATTGCAGTGCCCTGAAGCTCCATTTTACAACTCGCTTTTTTGGGAGCTGGCCGCAAAAGCGCAGGATGGCTTCAGGCCCTGTTCTGGTTCCGGGGGGGAGGATGAGCCTGTGGTTAATTCTTCTTCCTGATGGGAAAATAGAGTGACCTCTGCCTGTCCCAACACCAAGAGCTAGTCTCTCACTGGTTCCCCGTCTACCCGTTCATCCTCAGGACAAATTGCAACCTGTACGGAACAGGAGGTTAAAGGTGCTGATGCTCCAAGTAGGGAGATTATTAGTAAAGCGGCTGGAATGGCGAACCCGGGCACAAGGAGAAGAGAAATGAGGTGCGTTTTAGAAACCTTTCCCCATCACATGGTGTACCATCTTTTTGTTTTCTCATGCATGTTTTCGATGTAGGAAGATGCCCTTGAACCTGGAGATTTGCGACCCATGCGATGGGGACCACGCAGTATTACTTTAAAGGGTCTGCGTTTGCTCACCCAACCTCACCAAACCTCTCAGCCCCAAGAGTGTCCACCCTTATGTCTCATCCAGCTGTGGGCCTAGATATGGTCAATCCAGGTTGCATCACAGCCCCTGAACGCATTGTGTAAGAATTTCTCTCTCTTTTACTGTCTTTGTTTCATGGGTTTGTAAAAGTAATTTATTTTTATAATGGGGTTTAGCTGCTTTTCACTGCTGTGTTTATGCCGCTTTACACCCACTTGACACACTAACAGAGAGATATCAATACATAGGTTTTAAGATTATTACTAGTCAGATATATTCTTGTGCGGTGAATAGGGCGTGTTGAGTCCAGTTCTCTGAGCAAGGAGTAGGTCTTGTCTATTACATATTGGGTTTATGGAACGGTATCTGAGCTAATTTGAAACGCTTGTTTTATGTATCACCCCACCTCACCTTTCCCGTTAAGCAGCCATAGTGTGTTTTCTGCATGTGTGACTCTGTTCTGTTTTGTAATTCAGTTCAAGTGTAACGGTTTTGACATTCCCTCTATAAGTGATACCTTATGAGAAGTGTCCTTTTCTGTGTGACTTATTTCACTTAGAATCGTCGTACCTAAATCCACTCATCATGCTGCTACTAGCCTTATGACATTGATTTCATGGCTGAGTGATATTCCATTGTACATAAGGACCACAACTTCTTTATCCATTTTTCTCTTTCCTGGGATATTGAAGGTGGAATGAAGTGGAGGTCCTGGTCAACAGAGCAGCCCTAAACTTTGGGGTGCTTGTGTCTTGCTGATTTTTCATTTTCCCAATTTATACCCCCATGAGTGGAAGTGCCCTATGCTCTCTAAGCTGTGTTTTTTGGATGTTTCCGGACACACCGTACACTTCTCCAGAGTGGCTGTTGGCAATTTACATCCCGCCCATCAGTGTAGCAAGGCTCCCATTTCTCCATGGCCTGTCCTGCATTTCTGGTTTTGAGACTTTTTTCAGCATGGCCCTTTTGACCGATGGGTAGCGAGTCTTCTTTGTAGCGCTGATTTGCCTTTCCAGGTTGCTTGGTTGGCCAAAAAGGGCGTATGCGTTTTTTCCTGAATATATTCAGGAAAAAACACATACGCCCTTTTTGGCCAAGGGCATCATTGTCAACGTTTTGCCGCTTTTCATGTGCTTTAAAGGCGATTCGAATCTACCTCCTGAAATCTGTTTCCTGCAATTCTGCCTTGATTTCAAATCCTCTTCTTTGCCTTCCCCCAATATATTTGTGGACGAGAGTTATCATTTATAACTCTGCAGGTTTGTGAATTGCAGTGCCCTGAAGCTCCATTTTACAACTCGCTTTTTTGGGAGCTGGCCGCAAAAGCGCAGGATGGCTTCAGGCCCTGTTCTGGTTCCGGGGGGGAGGATGAGCCTGTGGTTAATTCTTCTTCCTGATGGGAAAATAGAGTGACCTGTGCCTGTCCCAACACCAAGAGCTAGTCTCTCACTGGTTCCCCGTCTACCCGTTCATCCTCAGGACAAATTGCAACCTGTACGGAACAGGAGGTTAAAGGTGCTGATGCTCCAAGTAGGGAGATTATTAGTAAAGCGGCTGGAATGGCGAACCCGGGCACAAGGAGAAGAGAAATGAGGTGCGTTTTAGAAACCTTTCCCCATCACATGGTGTACCATCTTTTTGTTTTCTCATGCATGTTTTCGATGTAGGAATATGCCCTTGAACCTGTAGATTTGGGACCCATGCGATGGGTACCACGCAGTATTACTTTAAAGGGTCTGCGTTTGCTCACCCAACCTCACCAAACCTCTCAGCCCCAAGAGTGTCCACCCTTATGTCTCATCCAGCTGTGGGTGTAGATATGGTCAATCCAGGTTGCATCACAGCCCCTGAACGCATTGTGTAAGAATTTCTCTCTCTTTCACTGTCTTTGTTTCATGGGTTTGTAAAAGTAATTTATTTTTATAATGGGGTTTAGCTGCTTTCTTTTCACTGCTGTGTTTATGCCGCTTTACACCCACTTGACACACTAACAGAGAGATATCAATACATAGGTTTTAAGATTATTACTAGTCAGATATATTCTTGTGCGGTGAATAGGGCGTGTTGAGTCCAGTTCTCTGAGCAAGGAGTAGGTCTTGTCTATTACATATTGGGTTTATGGAACGGTATCTGAGCTAATTTGAAACGCTTGTTTTATGTATCACCCCACCTCACCTTTCCCGTTAAGCAGCCATAGTGTGTTTTCTGCATGTGTGACTCTGTTCTGTTTTGTAATTCAGTTCAAGTGTAACGGTTTTTACATTCCCTCTATAAGTGATACCTTATGAGAAGTGTCCTTTTCTGTGTGACTTATTTCACTTAGAATCGTCGTACCTAAATCCACTCATCATGCTGCTACTAGCCTTATGACATTGATTTCATGGCTGAGTGATATTCCATTGTACATAAGGACCACAACTTCTTTATCCATTTTTCTCTTTCCTGGGATATTGAAGGTGGAATGAAGTGGAGGTCCTGGTCAACAGAGCAGCCCTAAACTTTGGGTGCTTGTGTCTTGCTGATTTTTCATTTTCCCAATTTATACCCCCATGAGTGGAAGTGCCCTATGCTCTCTAAGCTGTGTTTTTGGATGTTTCCGGACACACCGTACACTTCTCCAGAGTGGCTGTTGGCAATTTACATCCCGCCCATCAGTGTAGCAAGGCTCCCATTTCTCCATGGCCTGTCCTGCATTTCTGGTTTTGAGACTTTTTTCAGCATGGCCCTTTTGACCGATGGGTAGCGAGTCTTCTTTGTAGCGCTGATTTGCCTTTCCAGGTTGCTTGGTTGGCCAAAAAGGGCGTATGCGTTTTTTCCTGAATATATTCAGGAAAAAACACATACGCCCTTTTTGGCCAAGGGCATCATTGTCAACGTTTTGCCGCTTTTCATGTGCTTTAAAGGCGATTCGAATCTACCTCCTGAAATCTGTTTCCTGCAATTCTGCCTTGATTTCAAATCCTCTTCTTTGCCTTCCCTCAATATATTTGTGGACGAGAGTTATCATTTATAACTCTGCAGGTTTGTGAATTGCAGTGCCCTGAAGCTCCATTTTACAACTCGCTTTTTTGGGAGCTGGCCGCAAAAGCGCAGGATGGCTTCAGGCCCTGTTCTGGTTCCGGGGGGGAGGATGAGCCTGTGGTTAATTCTTCTTCCTGATGGGAAAATAGAGTGACCTGTGCCTGTCCCAACACCAAGAGCTAGTCTCTCACTGGTTCCCCGTCTACCCGTTCATCCTCAGGACAAATTGCAACCTGTACGGAACAGGAGGTTAAAGGTGCTGATGCTCCAAGTAGGGAGATTATTAGTAAAGCGGCTGGAATGGCGAACCGGCACAAGGAGAAGAGAAATGAGGTGCGTTTTAGAAACCTTTCCCCATCACATGGTGTACCATCTTTTTGTTTTCTCATGCATGTTTTCGATGTAGGAATATGCCCTTGAACCTGTAGATTTGGGACCCATGCGATGGGGACCACGCAGTATTACTTTAAAGGGTCTGCGTTTGCTCACCCAACCTCACCAAACCTCTCAGCCCCAAGAGTGTCCACCCTTATGTCTCATCCAGCTGTGGGTGTAGATATGGTCAATCCAGGTTGCATCACAGCCCCTGAACGCATTGTGTAAGAATTTCTCTCTCTTTCACTGTCTTTGTTTCATGGGTTTGTAAAAGTAATTTATTTTTATAATGGGGTTTAGCTGCTTTTCACTGCTGTGTTTATGCCGCTTTACACCCACTTGACACACTAACAGAGAGATATCAATACATAGGTTTTAAGATTATTACTAGTCAGATATATTCTTGTGCGGTGAATAGGGCGTGTTGAGTCCAGTTCTCTGAGCAAGGAGTAGGTCTTGTCTATTACATATTGGGTTTATGGAACGGTATCTGAGCTAATTTGAAACCCTTGTTTTATGTATCACCCCACCTCACCTTTCCCGTTAAGCAGCCATAGTGTGTTTTCTGCATGTGTGACTCTGTTCTGTTTTGTAATTCAGTTCAAGTGTAACGGTTTTTACATTCCCTCTATAAGTGATACCTTATGAGAAGTGTCCTTTTCTGTGTGACTTATTTCACTTAGAATCGTCGTACCTAAATCCACTCATCATGCTGCTACTAGCCTTATGACATTGATTTCATGGCTGAGTGATATTCCATTGTACATAAGGACCACAACTTCTTTATCCATTTTTCTCTTTCCTGGATATTGAAGGTGGAATGAAGTGGAGGTCCTGGTCAACAGAGCAGCCCTAAACTTTGGGGTGCTTGTGTCTTGCTGATTTTTCATTTTCCCATTTATACCCCCATGAGTGGAAGTGCCCTATGCTCTCTAAGCTGTGTTTTTTAGATGTTTCAGGACACACCGTACACTTCTCCAGAGTGGCTGTTGGCAATTTACATCCCGCTCATCAGTGTAGCAAGGCTCCCATTTCTCCATGGCCTGTCCTGCATTTCTGGTTTTGAGACTTTTTTCAGCATGGCCCTTTTGACCGATGGGTAGCGAGTCTTCTTTGTAGCGCTGATTTGCCTTTCCAGGTTGCTTGGTTGGCCAAAAAGGGCGTATGCGTTTTTTCCTGAATATATTCAGGAAAAAACGCATACGCCCTTTTTGGCCAAGGGCATCATTGTCAACGTTTTGCCGCTTTTCATGTGCTTTAAAGGCGATTCGAATCTACCTCCTGAAATCTGTTTCCTGCAATTCTGCCTTGATTTCAAATCCTCTTCTTTGCCTTCCCTCAATATATTTGTGGACGAGAGTTATCATTTATAACTCTGCAGGTTTGTGAATTGCAGTGCCCTGAAGCTCCATTTTACAACTCGCTTTTTTGGGAGCTGGCCGCAAAAGCGCAGGATGGCTTCAGGCCCTGTTCTGGTTCCGGGGGGGAGGATGAGCCTGTGGTTAATTCTTCTTCCTGATGGGAAAATAGAGTGACCTGTGCCTGTCCCAACACCAAGAGCTAGTCTCTCACTGGTTCCCCGTCTACCCGTTCATCCTCAGGACAAATTGCAACCTGTACGGAACAGGAGGTTAAAAGTGCTGATGCTCCAAGTAGGGAGATTATTAGTAAAGCGGCTGGAATGGCGAACCCGGGCACAAGGAGAAGAGAAATGAGGTGCGTTTTAGAAACCTTTCCCCATCACATGGTGTACCATCTTTTTGTTTTCTCATGCATGTTTTCGATGTAGGAAGATGCCCTTGAACCTGGAGATTTGCGACCCATGCGATGGGGACCACGCAGTATTACTTTAAAGGGTCTGCGTTTGCTCACCCAACCTCACCAAACCTCTCAGCCCCAAGAGTGTCCACCCTTATGTCTCATCCAGCTGTGGGCCTAGATATGGTCAATCCAGGTTGCATCACAGCCCCTGAACGCATTGTGTAAGAATTTCTCTCTCTTTTACTGTCTTTGTTTCATGGGTTTGTAAAAGTAATTTATTTTTATAATGGGGTTTAGCTGCTTTTCACTGCTGTGTTTATGCCGCTTTACACCCACTTGACACACTAACAGAGAGATATCAATACATAGGTTTTAAGATTATTACTAGTCAGATATATTCTTGTGCGGTGAATAGGGCGTGTTGAGTCCAGTTCTCTGAGCAAGGAGTAGGTCTTGTCTATTACATATTGGGTTTATGGAACGGTATCTGAGCTAATTTGAAACCCTTGTTTTATGTATCACCCCACCTCACCTTTCCCGTTAAGCAGCCATAGTGTGTTTTCTGCATGTGTGACTCTGTTCTGTTTTGTAATTCAGTTCAAGTGTAACGGTTTTTACATTCCCTCTATAAGTGATACCTTATGAGAAGTGTCCTTTTCTGTGTGACTTATTTCACTTAGAATCGTCGTACCTAAATCCACTCATCATGCTGCTACTAGCCTTATGACATTGATTTCATGGCTGAGTGATATTCCATTGTACATAAGGACCACAACTTCTTTATCCATTTTTCTCTTTCCTGGGATATTGAAGGTGGAATGAAGTGGAGGTCCTGGTCAACAGAGCAGCCCTAAACTTTGGGGTGCTTGTGTCTTGCTGATTTTTCATTTTCCCAATTTATACCCCCATGAGTGGAAGTGCCCTATGCTCTCTAAGCTGTGTTTTTTGGATGTTTCCGGACACACCGTACACTTCTCCAGAGTGGCTGTTGGCAATTTACATCCCGCCCATCAGTGTAGCAAGGCTCCCATTTCTCCATGGCCTGTCCTGCATTTCTGGTTTTGAGACTTTTTTCAGCATGGCCCTTTTGACCGATGGGTAGCGAGTCTTCTTTGTAGCGCTGATTTGCCTTTCCAGGTTGCTTGGTTGGCCAAAAAGGGCGTATGCGTTTTTTCCTGAATATATTCAGGAAAAAACGCATACGCCCTTTTTGGCCAAGGGCATCATTGTCAACGTTTTGCCGCTTTTCATGTGCTTTAAAGGCGATTCGATTCTACCTCCTGAAATCTGTTTCCTGCAATTCTGCCTTGATTTCAAATCCTCTTCTTTGCCTTCCCTCAATATATTTGTGGACGAGAGTTATCATTTATAACTCTGCAGGTTTGTGAATTGCAGTGCCCTGAAGCTCCATTTTACAACTCGCTTTTTTGGGAGCTGGCCGCAAAAGCGCAGGATGGCTTCAGGCCCTGTTCTGGTTCCGGGGGGGAGGATGAGCCTGTGGTTAATTCTTCTTCCTGATGGGAAAATAGAGTGACCTGTGCCTGTCCCAACACCAAGAGCTAGTCTCTCACTGGTTCCGCGTCTACCCGTTCATCCTCAGGACAAATTGCAACCTGTACGGAACAGGAGGTTAAAGGTGCTGATGCTCCAAGTAGGGAGATTATTAGTAAAGCGGCTGGAATGGCGAAGCCGGGCACAAGGAGAAGAGAAATGAGGTGCGTTTTAGAAACCTTTCCCCATCACATGGTGTACCATCTTTTTGTTTTCTCATGCATGTTTTCGATGTAGGAAGATGCCCTTGAACCTGGAGATTTGCGACCCATGCGATGGGGACCACGCAGTATTACTTTAAAGGGTCTGCGTTTGCTCACCCAACCTCACCAAACCTCTCAGCCCCAAGAGTGTCCACCCTTATGTCTCATCCAGCTGTGGGTCTAGATATGGTCAATCCAGGTTGCATCACAGCCCCTGAACGCATTGTGTAAGAATTTCTCTCTCTTTCACTGTCTTTGTTTCATGGGTTTGTAAAAGTAATTTATTTTTATAATGGGGTTTAGCTGCTTTTCACTGCTGTGTTTATGCCACTTTACACCCACTTGACACACTAACAGAGAGATATCAATACATAGGTTTTAAGATTATTACTAGTCAGATATATTCTTGTGCGGTGAATAGGGCGTGTTGAGTCCAGTTCTCTGAGCAAGGAGTAGGTCTTGTCTATTACATATTGGGTTTATGGAACGGTATCTGAGCTAATTTGAAACGCTTGTTTTATGTATCACCCCACCTCACCTTTCCCGTTAAGCAGCCATAGTGTGTTTTCTGCATGTGTGACTCTGTTCTGTTTTGTAATTCAGTTCAAGTGTAACGGTTTTTACATTCCCTCTATAAGTGATACCTTATGAGAAGTGTCCTTTTCTGTGTGACTTATTTCACTTAGAATCGTCGTACCTAAATCCACTCATCATGCTGCTACTAGCCTTATGACATTGATTTCATGGCTGAGTGATATTCCATTGTACATAAGGACCACAACTTCTTTATCCATTTTTCTCTTTCCTGGGATATTGAAGGTGGAATGAAGTGGAGGTCCTGGTCAACAGAGCAGCCCTAAACTTTGGGGTGCTTGTGTCTTGCTGATTTTTCATTTTCCCAATTTATACCCCCATGAGTGGAAGTGCCCTATGCTCTCTAAGCTGTGTTTTTTGGATGTTTCCGGACACACCGTACACTTCTCCAGAGTGGCTGTTGGCAATTTACATCCCGCCCATCAGTGTAGCAAGGCTCCCATTTCTCCATGGCCTGTCCTGCATTTCTGGTTTTGAGACTTTTTTCAGCATGGCCCTTTTGACCGATGGGTAGCGAGTCTTCTTTGTAGCGCTGATTTGCCTTTCCAGGTTGCTTGGTTGGCCAAAAAGGGCGTATGCGTTTTTTTCTGAATATATTCAGGAAAAAACGCATACGCCCTTTTTGGCCAAGGGCATCATTGTCAACGTTTTGCCGCTTTTCATGTGCTTTAAAGGCGATTCGAATCTACCTCCTGAAATCTGTTTCCTGCAATTCTGCCTTGATTTCAAATCCTCTTCTTTGCCTTCCCTCAATATATTTGTGGACGAGAGTTATCATTTATAACTCTGCAGGTTTGTGAATTGCAGTGCCCTGAAGCTCCATTTTACAACTCGCTTTTTTGGGAGCTGGCCGCAAAAGCGCAGGATGGCTTCAGGCCCTGTTCTGGTTCCGGGGGGGAGGATGAGCCTGTGGTTAATTCTTCTTCCTGATGGGAAAATAGAGTGACCTGTGCCTGTCCCAACACCAAGAGCTAGTCTCTCACTGGTTCCGCGTCTACCCGTTCATCCTCAGGACAAATTGCAACCTGTACGGAACAGGAGGTTAAAGGTGCTGATGCTCCAAGTAGGGAGATTATTAGTAAAGCGGCTGGAATGGCGAAGCCGGGCACAAGGAGAAGAGAAATGAGGTGCGTTTTAGAAACCTTTCCCCATCACATGGTGTACCATCTTTTTGTTTTCTCATGCATGTTTTCGATGTAGGAAGATGCCCTTGAACCTGGAGATTTGCGACCCATGCGATGGGGACCACGCAGTATTACTTTAAAGGGTCTGCGTTTGCTCACCCAACCTCACCAAACCTCTCAGCCCCAAGAGTGTCCACCCTTATGTCTCATCCAGCTGTGGGTCTAGATATGGTCAATCCAGGTTGCATCACAGCCCCTGAACGCATTGTGTAAGAATTTCTCTCTCTTTCACTGTCTTTGTTTCATGGGTTTGTAAAAGTAATTTATTTTTATAATGGGGTTTAGCTGCTTTTCACTGCTGTGTTTATGCCGCTTTACACCCACTTGCCACACTAACAGAGAGATATCAATACATAGGTTTTAAGATTATTACTAGTCAGATATATTCTTGTGCGGTGAATAGGGCGTGTTGAGTCCAGTTCTCTGAGCAAGGAGTAGGTCTTGTCTATTACATATTGGGTTTATGGAACGGTATCTGAGCTAATTTGAAACGCTTGTTTTATGTATCACCCCACCTCACCTTTCCCGTTAAGCAGCCATAGTGTGTTTTCTGCATGTGTGACTCTGTTCTGTTTTGTAATTCAGTTCAAGTGTAACGGTTTTTACATTCCCTCTATAAGTGATACCTTATGAGAAGTGTCCTTTTCTGTGTGACTTATTTCACTTAGAATCGTCGTACCTAAATCCACTCATCATGCTGCTACTAGCCTTATGACATTGATTTCATGGCTGAGTGATATTCCATTGTACATAAGGACCACAACTTCTTTATCCATTTTTCTCTTTCCTGGGATATTGAAGGTGGAATGAAGTGGAGGTCCTTGTCAACAGAGCAGACCTAAACTTTGGGGTGCTTGTGTCTTGCTGATTTTTCATTTTCCCAATTTATACCCCCATGAGTGGAAGTGCCCTATGCTCTCTAAGCTGTGTTTTTTGGATGTTTCAGGACACACCGTACACTTCTCCAGAGTGGCTGTTGGCAATTTACATCCCGCCCATCAGTGTAGCAAGGCTCCCATTTCTCCATGGCCTGTCCTGCATTTCTGGTTTTGAGACTTTTTTCAGCATGGCCCTTTTGACCGATGGGTAGCGAGTCTTCTTTGTAGCGCTGATTTGCCTTTCCAGGTTGCTTGGTTGGCCAAAAAGGGCGTATGCGTTTTTTTCTGAATATATTCAGGAAAAAACGCATACGCCCTTTTTGGCCAAGGGCATCATTGTCAACGTTTTGCCGCTTTTCATGTGCTTTAAAGGCGATTCGAATCTTCCTCCTGAAATCTGTTTCCTGCAATTCTGCCTTGATTTCAAATCCTCTTCTTTGCCTTCCCTCAATATATTTGTGGACGAGAGTTATCATTTATAACTCTGCAGGTTTGTGAATTGCAGTGCCCTGAAGCTCCATTTTACAACTCGCTTTTTTGGGAGCTGGCCGCAAAAGCGCAGGATGGCTTCAGGCCCTCTTCTGGTTTCAGGGGGGAGGATGAGCCCGTGGTTAATTCTTCTTCCTGATGGGAAAATAGGGTGACCTGTGCCTGTCCCAACACCAAGAGCTAGTCTCTCACTAGTTCCCCGTCTACCCGTTCATCCTCAGGAGAAATTGCAACCTGTACGGAACAGGAGGTTAAAGGTGCTGATGCTCCAAGTAGAGAGATTATTAGTAAAGCGGCTGGAATGGCGAACCCGGGCACAAGGAGAAGAGAAATGAGGTGCGTTTTAGAAACCTTTCCCCATCACATGGTGTACCATCTTTTTGTTTTCTCATGCATGTTTTCGATGTAGGAAGATGCCCTTGAACCTGGAGATTTGCGACCCATGCGATGGGGACCACGCAGTATTACTTTAAAGGGTCTGCGTTTGCTCACCCAACCTCACCAAACCTCTCAGCCCCAAGAGTGTCCACCCTTATGTCTCATCCAGCTGTGGGTCTAGATATGGTCAATCCAGGTTGCATCACAGCCCATGAACGCATTGTGTAAGAATTTCTCTCTCTTCCACTGTCTTTGTTTCATGGGTTTGTAAAAGTAATTTATTTTTATAATGGGGTTTAGCTGCTTTTCACTGCTGTGTTTATGCCGCTTTACACCCACTTGACACACTAACAGTGAGATATCAATACATAGGTTTTAAGATTATTACTAGTCAGATATATTCTTGTGCGGTGAATAGGGTGTGTTGAGTCCAGTTCTCTGAGCAAGGAGTAGGTCTTGTCTATTACATATTGGGTTTATGGAATGGTATCTGAGCTAATTTCAAACCCTTGTTTTATGTATCACCCCACCTCACCTTTCCCGTTAAGCAGCCATAGTGTGTTTTCTGCATGTGTGACTCTGTTCTGTTTTGTAATTCAGTTCAAGTGTAACGGTTTTGACATTCCCTCTATAAGTGATACCTTATGAGAAGTGTCCTTTTCTGTGTGACTTATTTCACTTAGAATCGTCGTACCTAAATCCACTCATCATGCTGCTACTAGCCTTATGACATTGATTTCATGGCTGAGTGATATTCCATTGTACATAAGGACCACAACTTCTTTATCCATTTTTCTCTTTCCTGGGATATTGAAGGTGGAATGAAGTGGAGGTCCTGGTCAACAGAGCAGCCCTAAACTTTGGGGTGCTTGTGTCTTGCTGATTTTTCATTTTCCCAATTTATACCCCCATGAGTGGAAGTGCCCTATGCTCTCTAAGCTGTGTTTTTTGGATGTTTCCGGACACACCGTACACTTCTCCAGAGTGGCTGTTGGCAATTTACATCCCGTCCATCAGTGTAGCAAGGCTCCCATTTCTCCATGGCCTGTCCTGCATTTCTGGTTTTGAGACTTTTTTCAGCATGGCCCTTTTGACCGATGGGTAGCGAGTCTTCTTTGTAGCGCTGATTTGCCTTTCCAGGTTGCTTGGTTGGCCAAAAAGGGCGTATGCGTTTTTTCCTGAATATATTCAGGAAAAAACGCATACGCCCTTTTTGGCCAAGGGCATCATTGTCAACGTTTTGCCGCTTTTCATGTGCTTTAAAGGCGATTCGATTCTACCTCCTGAAATCTGTTTCCTGCAATTCTGCCTTGATTTCAAATCCTCTTCTTTGCCTTCCCTCAATATATTTGTGGACGAGAGTTATCATTTATAACTCTGCAGGTTTGTGAATTGCAGTGCCCTGAAGCTCCATTTTACAACTCGCTTTTTTGGGAGCTGGCCGCAAAAGCGCAGGATGGCTTCAGGCCCTGTTCTGGTTCCGGGGGGGAGGATGAGCCTGTGGTTAATTCTTCTTCCTGATGGGAAAATAGAGTGACCTGTGCCTGTCCCAACACCAAGAGCTAGTCTCTCACTGGTTCCCCGTCTACCCGTTCATCCTCAGGACAAATTGCAACCTGTACGGAACAGGAGGTTAAAGGTGCTGTTGCTCCAAGTAGGGAGATTATTAGTAAAGCGTCTGGAATGGTGAAGCCGGGCACAAGGAGAAGAGAAATGAGGTGCGTTTTAGAAACCTTTCCCCATCACATGGTGTACCATCTTTTTGTTTTCTCATGCATGTTTTCGATGTAGGAAGATGCCCTTGAACCTGGAGATTTGCGACCCATGCGATGGGGACCACGCAGTATTACTTTAAAGGGTCTGCGTTTGCTCACCCAACCTCACCAAACCTCTCAGCCCCAAGAGTGTCCACCCTTATGTCTCATCCAGCTGTGGGTCTAGATATGGTCAATCCAGGTTGCATCACAGCCCCTGAACGCATTGTGTAAGAATTTCTCTCTCTTTCACTGTCTTTGTTTCATGGGTTTGTAAAAGTAATTTATTTTTATAATGGGGTTTAGCTGCTTTTCACTGCTGTGTTTATGCCACTTTACACCCACTTGACACACTAACAGAGAGATATCAATACATAGGTTTTAAGATTATTACTAGTCAGATATATTCTTGTGCGGTGAATAGGGCGTGTTGAGTCCAGTTCTCTGAGCAAGGAGTAGGTCTTGTCTATTACATATTGGGTTTATGGAACGGTATCTGAGCTAATTTGAAACGCTTGTTTTATGTATCACCCCACCTCACCTTTCCCGTTAAGCAGCCATAGTGTGTTTTCTGCATGTGTGACTCTGTTCTGTTTTGTAATTCAGTTCAAGTGTAACGGTTTTGACATTCCCTCTATAAGTGATACCTTATGAGAAGTGTCCTTTTCTGTGTGACTTATTTCACTTAGAATCGTCGTACCTAAATCCACTCATCATGCTGCTACTAGCCTTATGACATTGATTTCATGGCTGAGTGATATTCCATTGTACATAAGGACCACAACTTCTTTATCCATTTTTCTCTTTCCTGGGATATTGAAGGTGGAATGAAGTGGAGGTCCTGGTCAACAGAGCAGCCCTAAACTTTGGGGTGCTTGTGTCTTGCTGATTTTTCATTTTCCCAATTTATACCCCCATGAGTGGAAGTGCCCTATGCTCTCTAAGCTGTGTTTTTTGGATGTTTCCGGACACACCGTACACTTCTCCAGAGTGGCTGTTGGCAATTTACATCCCGCCCATCAGTGTAGCAAGGCTCCCATTTCTCCATGGCCTGTCCTGCATTTCTGGTTTTGAGACTTTTTTCAGCATGGCCCTTTTGACCGATGGGTAGCGAGTCTTCTTTGTAGCGCTGATTTGCCTTTCCAGGTTGCTTGGTTGGCCAAAAAGGGCGTATGCGTTTTTTTCTGAATATATTCAGGAAAAAACGCATACGCCCTTTTTGGCCAAGGGCATCATTGTCAACGTTTTGCCGCTTTTCATGTGCTTTAAAGGCGATTCGAATCTACCTCCTGAAATCTGTTTCCTGCAATTCTGCCTTGATTTCAAATCCTCTTCTTTGCCTTCCCTCAATATATTTGTGGACGAGAGTTATCATTTATAACTCTGCAGGTTTGTGAATTGCAGTGCCCTGAAGCTCCATTTTACAACTCGCTTTTTTGGGAGCTGGCCGCAAAAGCGCAGGATGGCTTCAGGCCCTGTTCTGGTTCCGGGGGGGAGGATGAGCCTGTGGTTAATTCTTCTTCCTGATGGGAAAATAGAGTGACCTGTGCCTGTCCCAACACCAAGAGCTAGTCTCTCACTGGTTCCGCGTCTACCCGTTCATCCTCAGGACAAATTGCAACCTGTACGGAACAGGAGGTTAAAGGTGCTGATGCTCCAAGTAGGGAGATTATTAGTAAAGCGGCTGGAATGGCGAAGCCGGGCACAAGGAGAAGAGAAATGAGGTGCGTTTTAGAAACCTTTCCCCATCACATGGTGTACCATCTTTTTGTTTTCTCATGCATGTTTTCGATGTAGGAAGATGCCCTTGAACCTGGAGATTTGCGACCCATGCGATGGGGACCACGCAGTATTACTTTAAAGGGTCTGCGTTTGCTCACCCAACCTCACCAAACCTCTCAGCCCCAAGAGTGTCCACCCTTATGTCTCATCCAGCTGTGGGTCTAGATATGGTCAATCCAGGTTGCATCACAGCCCCTGAACGCATTGTGTAAGAATTTCTCTCTCTTTCACTGTCTTTGTTTCATGGGTTTGTAAAAGTAATTTATTTTTATAATGGGGTTTAGCTGCTTTTCACTGCTGTGTTTATGCCGCTTTACACCCACTTGCCACACTAACAGAGAGATATCAATACATAGGTTTTAAGATTATTACTAGTCAGATATATTCTTGTGCGGTGAATAGGGCGTGTTGAGTCCAGTTCTCTGAGCAAGGAGTAGGTCTTGTCTATTACATATTGGGTTTATGGAACGGTATCTGAGCTAATTTGAAACGCTTGTTTTATGTATCACCCCACCTCACCTTTCCCGTTAAGCAGCCATAGTGTGTTTTCTGCATGTGTGACTCTGTTCTGTTTTGTAATTCAGTTCAAGTGTAACGGTTTTTACATTCCCTCTATAAGTGATACCTTATGAGAAGTGTCCTTTTCTGTGTGACTTATTTCACTTAGAATCGTCGTACCTAAATCCACTCATCATGCTGCTACTAGCCTTATGACATTGATTTCATGGCTGAGTGATATTCCATTGTACATAAGGACCACAACTTCTTTATCCATTTTTCTCTTTCCTGGGATATTGAAGGTGGAATGAAGTGGAGGTCCTTGTCAACAGAGCAGACCTAAACTTTGGGGTGCTTGTGTCTTGCTGATTTTTCATTTTCCCAATTTATACCCCCATGAGTGGAAGTGCCCTATGCTCTCTAAGCTGTGTTTTTTAGATGTTTCAGGACACACCGTACACTTCTCCAGAGTGGCTGTTGGCAATTTACATCCCGCCCATCAGTGTAGCAAGGCTCCCATTTCTCCATGGCCTGTCCTGCATTTCTGGTTTTGAGACTTTTTTCAGCATGGCCCTTTTGACCGATGGGTAGCGAGTCTTCTTTGTAGCGCTGATTTGCCTTTCCAGGTTGCTTGGTTGGCCAAAAAGGGCGTATGCGTTTTTTTCTGAATATATTCAGGAAAAAACGCATACGCCCTTTTTGGCCAAGGGCATCATTGTCAACGTTTTGCCGCTTTTCATGTGCTTTAAAGGCGATTCGAATCTTCCTCCTGAAATCTGTTTCCTGCAATTCTGCCTTGATTTCAAATCCTCTTCTTTGCCTTCCCTCAATATATTTGTGGACGAGAGTTATCATTTATAACTCTGCAGGTTTGTGAATTGCAGTGCCCTGAAGCTCCATTTTACAACTCGCTTTTTTGGGAGCTGGCCGCAAAAGCGCAGGATGGCTTCAGGCCCTCTTCTGGTTTCAGGGGGGAGGATGAGCCCGTGGTTAATTCTTCTTCCTGATGGGAAAATAGGGTGACCTGTGCCTGTCCCAACACCAAGAGCTAGTCTCTCACTAGTTCCCCGTCTACCCGTTCATCCTCAGGAGAAATTGCAACCTGTACGGAACAGGAGGTTAAAGGTGCTGATGCTCCAAGTAGAGAGATTATTAGTAAAGCGGCTGGAATGGCGAACCCGGGCACAATGAGAAGAGAAATGAGGTGCGTTTTAGAAACCTTTCCCCATCACATGGTGTACCATCTTTTTGTTTTCTCATGCATGTTTTCGATGTAGGAAGATGCCCTTGAACCTGGAGATTTGCGACCCATGCGATGGGGACCACGCAGTATTACTTTAAAGGGTCTGCGTTTGCTCACCCAACCTCACCAAACCTCTCAGCCCCAAGAGTGTCCACCCTTATGTCTCATCCAGCTGTGGGTCTAGATATGGTCAATCCAGGTTGCATCACAGCCCATGAACGCATTGTGTAAGAATTTCTCTCTCTTCCACTGTCTTTGTTTCATGGGTTTGTAAAAGTAATTTATTTTTATAATGGGGTTTAGCTGCTTTTCACTGCTGTGTTTATGCCGCTTTACACCCACTTGACACACTAACAGTGAGATATCAATACATAGGTTTTAAGATTATTACTAGTCAGATATATTCTTGTGCGGTGAATAGGGTGTGTTGAGTCCAGTTCTCTGAGCAAGGAGTAGGTCTTGTCTATTACATATTGGGTTTATGGAATGGTATCTGAGCTAATTTCAAACCCTTGTTTTATGTATCACCCCACCTCACCTTTCCCGTTAAGCAGCCATAGTGTGTTTTCTGCATGTGTGACTCTGTTCTGTTTTGTAATTCAGTTCAAGTGTAACGGTTTTGACATTCCCTCTATAAGTGATACCTTATGAGAAGTGTCCTTTTCTGTGTGACTTATTTCACTTAGAATCGTCGTACCTAAATCCACTCATCATGCTGCTACTAGCCTTATGACATTGATTTCATGGCTGAGTGATATTCCATTGTACATAAGGACCACAACTTCTTTATCCATTTTTCTCTTTCCTGGGATATTGAAGGTGGAATGAAGTGGAGGTCCTGGTCAACAGAGCAGCCCTAAACTTTGGGGTGCTTGTGTCTTGCTGATTTTTCATTTTCCCAATTTATACCCCCATGAGTGGAAGTGCCCTATGCTCTCTAAGCTGTGTTTTTTGGATGTTTCCGGACACACCGTACACTTCTCCAGAGTGGCTGTTGGCAATTTACATCCCGCCCATCAGTGTAGCAAGGCTCCCATTTCTCCATGGCCTGTCCTGCATTTCTGGTTTTGAGACTTTTTTCAGCATGGCCCTTTTGACCGATGGGTAGCGAGTCTTCTTTGTAGCGCTGATTTGCCTTTCCACGTTGCTTGGTTGGCCAAAAAGGGCGTATGCGTTTTTTCCTGAATATATTCAGGAAAAAACGCATACGCCCTTTTTGGCCAAGGGCATCATTGTCAACGTTTTGCCGCTTTTCATGTGCTTTAAAGGCGATTCGAATCTACCTCCTGAAATCTGTTTCCTGCAATTCTGCCTTGATTTCAAATCCTCTTCTTTGCCTTCCCTCAATATATTTGTGGACGAGAGTTATCATTTATAACTCTGCAGGTTTGTGAATTGCAGTGCCCTGAAGCTCCATTTTACAACTCGCTTTTTTGGGAGCTGGCCGCAAAAGCGCAGGATGGCTTCAGGCCCTGTTCTGGTTCCGGGGGGGAGGATGAGCCTGTGGTTAATTCTTCTTCCTGATGGGAAAATAGAGTGACCTGTGCCTGTCCCAACACCAAGAGCTAGTCTCTCACTGGTTCCCCGTCTACCCGTTCATCCTCAGGACAAATTGCAACCTGTACGGAACAGGAGGTTAAAGGTGCTGTTGCTCCAAGTAGGGAGATTATTAGTAAAGCGTCTGGAATGGTGAAGCCGGGCACAAGGAGAAGAGAAATGAGGTGCGTTTTAGAAACCTTTCCCCATCACATGGTGTACCATCTTTTTGTTTTCTCATGCATGTTTTCGATGTAGGAAGATGCCCTTGAACCTGGAGATTTGCGACCCATGCGATGGGGACCACGCAGTATTACTTTAAAGGGTCTGCGTTTGCTCACCCAACCTCACCAAACCTCTCAGCCCCAAGAGTGTCCACCCTTATGTCTCATCCAGCTGTGGGTCTAGATATGGTCAATCCAGGTTGCATCACAGCCCCTGAACGCATTGTGTAAGAATTTCTCTCTCTTTCACTGTCTTTGTTTCATGGGTTTGTAAAAGTAATTTATTTTTATAATGGGGTTTAGCTGCTTTTCACTGCTGTGTTTATGCCACTTTACACCCACTTGACACACTAACAGAGAGATATCAATACATAGGTTTTAAGATTATTACTAGTCAGATATATTCTTGTGCGGTGAATAGGGCGTGTTGAGTCCAGTTCTCTGAGCAAGGAGTAGGTCTTGTCTATTACATATTGGGTTTATGGAACGGTATCTGAGCTAATTTGAAACGCTTGTTTTATGTATCACCCCACCTCACCTTTCCCGTTAAGCAGCCATAGTGTGTTTTCTGCATGTGTGACTCTGTTCTGTTTTGTAATTCAGTTCAAGTGTAACGGTTTTGACATTCCCTCTATAAGTGATACCTTATGAGAAGTGTCCTTTTCTGTGTGACTTATTTCACTTAGAATCGTCGTACCTAAATCCACTCATCATGCTGCTACTAGCCTTATGACATTGATTTCATGGCTGAGTGATATTCCATTGTACATAAGGACCACAACTTCTTTATCCATTTTTCTCTTTCCTGGGATATTGAAGGTGGAATGAAGTGGAGGTCCTGGTCAACAGAGCAGCCCTAAACTTTGGGGTGCTTGTGTCTTGCTGATTTTTCATTTTCCCAATTTATACCCCCATGAGTGGAAGTGCCCTATGCTCTCTAAGCTGTGTTTTTTGGATGTTTCCGGACACACCGTACACTTCTCCAGAGTGGCTGTTGGCAATTTACATCCCGCCCATCAGTGTAGCAAGGCTCCCATTTCTCCATGGCCTGTCCTGCATTTCTGGTTTTGAGACTTTTTTCAGCATGGCCCTTTTGACCGATGGGTAGCGAGTCTTCTTTGTAGCGCTGATTTGCCTTTCCAGGTTGCTTGGTTGGCCAAAAAGGGCGTATGCGTTTTTTTCTGAATATATTCAGGAAAAAACGCATACGCCCTTTTTGGCCAAGGGCATCATTGTCAACGTTTTGCCGCTTTTCATGTGCTTTAAAGGCGATTCGAATCTACCTCCTGAAATCTGTTTCCTGCAATTCTGCCTTGATTTCAAATCCTCTTCTTTGCCTTCCCTCAATATATTTGTGGACGAGAGTTATCATTTATAACTCTGCAGGTTTGTGAATTGCAGTGCCCTGAAGCTCCATTTTACAACTCGCTTTTTTGGGAGCTGGCCGCAAAAGCGCAGGATGGCTTCAGGCCCTGTTCTGGTTCCGGGGGGGAGGATGAGCCTGTGGTTAATTCTTCTTCCTGATGGGAAAATAGAGTGACCTGTGCCTGTCCCAACACCAAGAGCTAGTCTCTCACTGGTTCCGCGTCTACCCGTTCATCCTCAGGACAAATTGCAACCTGTACGGAACAGGAGGTTAAAGGTGCTGATGCTCCAAGTAGGGAGATTATTAGTAAAGCGGCTGGAATGGCGAAGCCGGGCACAAGGAGAAGAGAAATGAGGTGCGTTTTAGAAACCTTTCCCCATCACATGGTGTACCATCTTTTTGTTTTCTCATGCATGTTTTCGATGTAGGAAGATGCCCTTGAACCTGGAGATTTGCGACCCATGCGATGGGGACCACGCAGTATTACTTTAAAGGGTCTGCGTTTGCTCACCCAACCTCACCAAACCTCTCAGCCCCAAGAGTGTCCACCCTTATGTCTCATCCAGCTGTGGGTCTAGATATGGTCAATCCAGGTTGCATCACAGCCCCTGAACGCATTGTGTAAGAATTTCTCTCTCTTTCACTGTCTTTGTTTCATGGGTTTGTAAAAGTAATTTATTTTTATAATGGGGTTTAGCTGCTTTTCACTGCTGTGTTTATGCCGCTTTACACCCACTTGCCACACTAACAGAGAGATATCAATACATAGGTTTTAAGATTATTACTAGTCAGATATATTCTTGTGCGGTGAATAGGGCGTGTTGAGTCCAGTTCTCTGAGCAAGGAGTAGGTCTTGTCTATTACATATTGGGTTTATGGAACGGTATCTGAGCTAATTTGAAACGCTTGTTTTATGTATCACCCCACCTCACCTTTCCCGTTAAGCAGCCATAGTGTGTTTTCTGCATGTGTGACTCTGTTCTGTTTTGTAATTCAGTTCAAGTGTAACGGTTTTTACATTCCCTCTATAAGTGATACCTTATGAGAAGTGTCCTTTTCTGTGTGACTTATTTCACTTAGAATCGTCGTACCTAAATCCACTCATCATGCTGCTACTAGCCTTATGACATTGATTTCATGGCTGAGTGATATTCCATTGTACATAAGGACCACAACTTCTTTATCCATTTTTCTCTTTCCTGGGATATTGAAGGTGGAATGAAGTGGAGGTCCTTGTCAACAGAGCAGACCTAAACTTTGGGGTGCTTGTGTCTTGCTGATTTTTCATTTTCCCAATTTATACCCCCATGAGTGGAAGTGCCCTATGCTCTCTAAGCTGTGTTTTTTAGATGTTTCAGGACACACCGTACACTTCTCCAGAGTGGCTGTTGGCAATTTACATCCCGCCCATCAGTGTAGCAAGGCTCCCATTTCTCCATGGCCTGTCCTGCATTTCTGGTTTTGAGACTTTTTTCAGCATGGCCCTTTTGACCGATGGGTAGCGAGTCTTCTTTGTAGCGCTGATTTGCCTTTCCAGGTTGCTTGGTTGGCCAAAAAGGGCGTATGCGTTTTTTTCTGAATATATTCAGGAAAAAACGCATACGCCCTTTTTGGCCAAGGGCATCATTGTCAACGTTTTGCCGCTTTTCATGTGCTTTAAAGGCGATTCGAATCTTCCTCCTGAAATCTGTTTCCTGCAATTCTGCCTTGATTTCAAATCCTCTTCTTTGCCTTCCCTCAATATATTTGTGGACGAGAGTTATCATTTATAACTCTGCAGGTTTGTGAATTGCAGTGCCCTGAAGCTCCATTTTACAACTCGCTTTTTTGGGAGCTGGCCGCAAAAGCGCAGGATGGCTTCAGGCCCTCTTCTGGTTTCAGGGGGGAGGATGAGCCCGTGGTTAATTCTTCTTCCTGATGGGAAAATAGGGTGACCTGTGCCTGTCCCAACACCAAGAGCTAGTCTCTCACTAGTTCCCCGTCTACCCGTTCATCCTCAGGAGAAATTGCAACCTGTACGGAACAGGAGGTTAAAGGTGCTGATGCTCCAAGTAGAGAGATTATTAGTAAAGCGGCTGGAATGGCGAACCCGGGCACAATGAGAAGAGAAATGAGGTGCGTTTTAGAAACCTTTCCCCATCACATGGTGTACCATCTTTTTGTTTTCTCATGCATGTTTTCGATGTAGGAAGATGCCCTTGAACCTGGAGATTTGCGACCCATGCGATGGGGACCACGCAGTATTACTTTAAAGGGTCTGCGTTTGCTCACCCAACCTCACCAAACCTCTCAGCCCCAAGAGTGTCCACCCTTATGTCTCATCCAGCTGTGGGTCTAGATATGGTCAATCCAGGTTGCATCACAGCCCATGAACGCATTGTGTAAGAATTTCTCTCTCTTCCACTGTCTTTGTTTCATGGGTTTGTAAAAGTAATTTATTTTTATAATGGGGTTTAGCTGCTTTTCACTGCTGTGTTTATGCCGCTTTACACCCACTTGACACACTAACAGTGAGATATCAATACATAGGTTTTAAGATTATTACTAGTCAGATATATTCTTGTGCGGTGAATAGGGTGTGTTGAGTCCAGTTCTCTGAGCAAGGAGTAGGTCTTGTCTATTACATATTGGGTTTATGGAATGGTATCTGAGCTAATTTCAAACCCTTGTTTTATGTATCACCCCACCTCACCTTTCCCGTTAAGCAGCCATAGTGTGTTTTCTGCATGTGTGACTCTGTTCTGTTTTGTAATTCAGTTCAAGTGTAACGGTTTTTACATTCCCTCTATAAGTGATACCTTATGAGAAGTGTCCTTTTCTGTGTGACTTATTTCACTTAGAATCGTCGTACCTAAATCCACTCATCATGCTGCTACTAGCCTTATGACATTGATTTCATGGCTGAGTGATATTCCATTGTACATAAGGACCACAACTTCTTTATCCATTTTTCTCTTTCCTGGGATATTGAAGGTGGAATGAAGTGGAGGTCCTGGTCAACAGAGCAGCCCTAAACTTTGGGGTGCTTGTGTCTTGCTGATTTTTCATTTTCCCAATTTATACCCCCATGAGTGGAAGTGCCCTATGCTCTCTAAGCTGTGTTTTTTGGATGTTTCCGGACACACCGTACACTTCTCCAGAGTGGCTGTTGGCAATTTACATCCCGCCCATCAGTGTAGCAAGGCTCCCATTTCTCCATGGCCTGTCCTGCATTTCTGGTTTTGAGACTTTTTTCAGCATGGCCCTTTTGACCGATGGGTAGCGAGTCTTCTTTGTAGCGCTGATTTGCCTTTCCAGGTTGCTTGGTTGGCCAAAAAGGGCGTATGCGTTTTTTTCTGAATATATTCAGGAAAAAACGCATACGCCCTTTTTGGCCAAGGGCATCATTGTCAACGTTTTGCCGCTTTTCATGTGCTTTAAAGGCGATTCGAATCTTCCTCCTGAAATCTGTTTCCTGCAATTCTGCCTTGATTTCAAATCCTCTTCTTTGCCTTCCCTCAATATATTTGTGGACGAGAGTTATCATTTATAACTCTGCAGGTTTGTGAATTGCAGTGCCCTGAAGCTCCATTTTACAACTCGCTTTTTTGGGAGCTGGCCGCAAAAGCGCAGGATGGCTTCAGGCCCTCTTCTGGTTTCAGGGGGGAGGATGAGCCCGTGGTTAATTCTTCTTCCTGATGGGAAAATAGGGTGACCTGTGCCTGTCCCAACACCAAGAGCTAGTCTCTCACTAGTTCCCCGTCTACCCGTTCATCCTCAGGAGAAATTGCAACCTGTACGGAACAGGAGGTTAAAGGTGCTGATGCTCCAAGTAGAGAGATTATTAGTAAAGCGGCTGGAATGGCGAACCCGGGCACAATGAGAAGAGAAATGAGGTGCGTTTTAGAAACCTTTCCCCATCACATGGTGTACCATCTTTTTGTTTTCTCATGCATGTTTTCGATGTAGGAAGATGCCCTTGAACCTGGAGATTTGCGACCCATGCGATGGGGACCACGCAGTATTACTTTAAAGGGTCTGCGTTTGCTCACCCAACCTCACCAAACCTCTCAGCCCCAAGAGTGTCCACCCTTATGTCTCATCCAGCTGTGGGTCTAGATATGGTCAATCCAGGTTGCATCACAGCCCATGAACGCATTGTGTAAGAATTTCTCTCTCTTCCACTGTCTTTGTTTCATGGGTTTGTAAAAGTAATTTATTTTTATAATGGGGTTTAGCTGCTTTTCACTGCTGTGTTTATGCCGCTTTACACCCACTTGACACACTAACAGTGAGATATCAATACATAGGTTTTAAGATTATTACTAGTCAGATATATTCTTGTGCGGTGAATAGGGTGTGTTGAGTCCAGTTCTCTGAGCAAGGAGTAGGTCTTGTCTATTACATATTGGGTTTATGGAATGGTATCTGAGCTAATTTCAAACCCTTGTTTTATGTATCACCCCACC
Organism: Balaenoptera ricei; assembly: GCF_028023285.1. NCBI lineage: Eukaryota > Metazoa > Chordata > Mammalia > Artiodactyla > Balaenopteridae > Balaenoptera > Balaenoptera ricei. The sequence goes on from NW_026777509.1 coordinate 141,470, forward strand.
TCACCTTTCCCGTTAAGCAGCCATAGTGTGTTTTCTGCATGTGTGACTCTGTTCTGTTTTGTAATTCAGTTCAAGTGTAACGGTTTTTACATTCCCTCTATAAGTGATACCTTATGAGAAGTGTCCTTTTCTGTGTGACTTATTTCACTTAGAATCGTCGTACCTAAATCCACTCATCATGCTGCTACTAGCCTTATGACATTGATTTCATGGCTGAGTGATATTCCATTGTACATAAGGACCACAACTTCTTTATCCATTTTTCTCTTTCCTGGGATATTGAAGGTGGAATGAAGTGGAGGTCCTGGTCAACAGAGCAGCCCTAAACTTTGGGGTGCTTGTGTCTTGCTGATTTTTCATTTTCCCAATTTATACCCCCATGAGTGGAAGTGCCCTATGCTCTCTAAGCTGTGTTTTTTGGATGTTTCCGGACACACCGTACACTTCTCCAGAGTGGCTGTTGGCAATTTACATCCCGCCCATCAGTGTAGCAAGGCTCCCATTTCTCCATGGCCTGTCCTGCATTTCTGGTTTTGAGACTTTTTTCAGCATGGCCCTTTTGACCGATGGGTAGCGAGTCTTCTTTGTAGCGCTGATTTGCCTTTCCACGTTGCTTGGTTGGCCAAAAAGGGCGTATGCGTTTTTTTCTGAATATATTCAGGAAAAAACGCATACGCCCTTTTTGGCCAAGGGCATCATTGTCAACGTTTTGCCGCTTTTCATGTGCTTTAAAGGCGATTCGAATCTACCTCCTGAAATCTGTTTCCTGCAATTCTGCCTTGATTTCAAATCCTCTTCTTTGCCTTCCCTCAATATATTTGTGGACGAGAGTTATCATTTATAACTCTGCAGGTTTGTGAATTGCAGTGCCCTGAAGCTCCATTTTACAACTCGCTTTTTTGGGAGCTGGCCGCAAAAGCGCAGGATGGCTTCAGGCCCTGTTCTGGTTCCGGGGGGGAGGATGAGCCTGTGGTTAATTCTTCTTCCTGATGGGAAAATAGAGTGACCTGTGCCTGTCCCAACACCAAGAGCTAGTCTCTCACTGGTTCCCCGTCTACCCGTTCATACTCAGGACAAATTGCAAGCTGTACGGAACAGGAGGTTAAAGGTGCTGTTGCTCCAAGTAGGGAGATTATTAGTAAAGCGTCTGGAATGGTGAAGCCGGGCACAAGGAGAAGAGAAATGAGGTGCGTTTTAGAAACCTTTCCCCATCACATGGTGTACCATCTTTTTGTTTTCTCATGCATGTTTTCGATGTAGGAAGATGCCCTTGAACCTGGAGATTTGCGACCCATGCGATGGGGACCACGCAGTATTACTTTAAAGGGTCTGCGTTTGCTCACCCAACCTCACCAAACCTCTCAGCCCCAAGAGTGTCCACCCTTATGTCTCATCCAGCTGTGGGTCTAGATATGGTCAATCCAGGTTGCATCACAGCCCCTGAACGCATTGTGTAAGAATTTCTCTCTCTTTCACTGTCTTTGTTTCATGGGTTTGTAAAAGTAATTTATTTTTATAATGGGGTTTAGCTGCTTTTCACTGCTGTGTTTATGCCACTTTACACCCACTTGACACACTAACAGAGAGATATCAATACATAGGTTTTAAGATTATTACTAGTCAGATATATTCTTGTGCGGTGAATAGGGCGTGTTGAGTCCAGTTCTCTGAGCAAGGAGTAGGTCTTGTCTATTACATATTGGGTTTATGGAACGGTATCTGAGCTAATTTGAAACGCTTGTTTTATGTATCACCCCACCTCACCTTTCCCGTTAAGCAGCCATAGTGTGTTTTCTGCATGTGTGACTCTGTTCTGTTTTGTAATTCAGTTCAAGTGTAACGGTTTTTACATTCCCTCTATAAGTGATACCTTATGAGAAGTGTCCTTTTCTGTGTGACTTATTTCACTTAGAATCGTCGTACCTAAATCCACTCATCATGCTGCTACTAGCCTTATGACATTGATTTCATGGCTGAGTGATATTCCATTGTACATAAGGACCACAACTTCTTTATCCATTTTTCTCTTTCCTGGGATATTGAAGGTGGAATGAAGTGGAGGTCCTTGTCAACAGAGCAGCCCTAAACTTTGGGGTGCTTGTGTCTTGCTGATTTTTCATTTTCCCAATTTATACCCCCATGAGTGGAAGTGCCCTATGCTCTCTAAGCTGTGTTTTTTAGATGTTTCAGGACACACCGTACACTTCTCCAGAGTGGCTGTTGGCAATTTACATCCCGCTCATCAGTGTAGCATGGCTCCCATTTCTCCATGGCCTGTCCTGTATTTCTGGTTTTGAGACTTTTTTCAGCATGGCCCTTTTGACCGATGGGTAGCGAGTCTTCTTTGTAGCGCTGATTTGCCTTTCCACGTTGCTTGGTTGGCCAAAAAGGGCGTATGCGTTTTTTCCTGAATATATTCAGGAAAAAACGCATACGCCCTTTTTGGCCAAGGGCATCATTGTCAACGTTTTGCCGCTTTTCATGTGCTTTAAAGGCGATTCGAATCTACCTCCTGAAATCTGTTTCCTGCAATTCTGCCTTGATTTCAAATCCTCTTCTTTGCCTTCCCTCAATATATTTGTGGACGAGAGTTATCATTTATAACTCTGCAGGTTTGTGAATTGCAGTGCCCTGAAGCTCCATTTTACAACTCGCTTTTTTGGGAGCTGGCCGCAAAAGCGCAGGATGGCTTCAGGCCCTGTTCTGGTTCCGGGGGGGAGGATGAGCCTGTGGTTAATTCTTCTTCCTGATGGGAAAATAGAGTGACCTGTGCCTGTCCCAACACCAAGAGCTAGTCTCTCACTGGTTCCGCGTCTACCCGTTCATCCTCAGGACAAATTGCAACCTGTACGGAACAGGAGGTTAAAGGTGCTGATGCTCCAAGTAGGGAGATTATTAGTAAAGCGGCTGGAATGGCGAAGCCAGGCACAAGGAGAAGAGAAATGAGGTGCGTTTTAGAAACCTTTCCTCATCACATGGTGTACCATCTTTTTGTTTTCTCATGCATGTTTTCGATGTAGGAAGATGCCCTTGAACCTGGAGATTTGCGACCCATGCGATGGGGACCACGCAGTATTACTTTAAAGGGTCTGCGTTTGCTCACCCAACCTCACCAAACCTCTCAGCCCCAAGAGTGTCCACCCTTATGTCTCATCCAGCTGTGGGTCTAGATATGGTCAATCCAGGTTGCATCACAGCCCCTGAACGCATTGTGTAAGAATTTCTCTCTCTTTCACTGTCTTTGTTTCATGGGTTTGTAAAAGTAATTTATTTTTATAATGGGGTTTAGCTGCTTTTCACTGCTGTGTTTATGCCGCTTTACACCCACTTGCCACACTAACAGAGAGATATCAATACATAGGTTTTAAGATTATTACTAGTCAGATATATTCTTGTGCGGTGAATAGGGCGTGTTGAGTCCAGTTCTCTGAGCAAGGAGTAGGTCTTGTCTATTACATATTGGGTTTATGGAACGGTATCTGAGCTAATTTGAAACGCTTGTTTTATGTATCACCCCACCTCACCTTTCCCGTTAAGCAGCCATAGTGTGTTTTCTGCATGTGTGACTCTGTTCTGTTTTGTAATTCAGTTCAAGTGTAACGGTTTTGACATTCCCTCTATAAGTGATACCTTATGAGAAGTGTCCTTTTCTGTGTGACTTATTTCACTTAGAATCGTCGTACCTAAATCCACTCATCATGCTGCTACTAGCCTTATGACATTGATTTCATGGCTGAGTGATATTCCATTGTACATAAGGACCACAACTTCTTTATCCATTTTTCTCTTTCCTGGGATATTGAAGGTGGAATGAAGTGGAGGTCCTGGTCAACAGAGCAGCCCTAAACTTTGGGGTGCTTGTGTCTTGCTGATTTTTCATTTTCCCAATTTATACCCCCATGAGTGGAAGTGCCCTATGCTCTCTAAGCTGTGTTTTTTGGATGTTTCCGGACACACCGTACACTTCTCCAGAGTGGCTGTTGGCAATTTACATCCCGCCCATCAGTGTAGCAAGGCTCCCATTTCTCCATGGCCTGTCCTGCATTTCTGGTTTTGAGACTTTTTTCAGCATGGCCCTTTTGACCGATGGGTAGCGAGTCTTCTTTGTAGCGCTGATTTGCCTTTCCAGGTTGCTTGGTTGGCCAAAAAGGGCGTATGCGTTTTTTTCTGAATATATTCAGGAAAAAACGCATACGCCCTTTTTGGCCAAGGGCATCATTGTCAACGTTTTGCCGCTTTTCATGTGCTTTAAAGGCGATTCGAATCTACCTCCTGAAATCTGTTTCCTGCAATTCTGCCTTGATTTCAAATCCTCTTCTTTGCCTTCCCTCAATATATTTGTGGACGAGAGTTATCATTTATAACTCTGCAGGTTTGTGAATTGCAGTGCCCTGAAGCTCCATTTTACAACTCGCTTTTTTGGGAGCTGGCCGCAAAAGCGCAGGATGGCTTCAGGCCCTGTTCTGGTTCCGGGGGGGAGGATGAGCCTGTGGTTAATTCTTCTTCCTGATGGGAAAATAGAGTGACCTGTGCCTGTCCCAACACCAAGAGCTAGTCTCTCACTGGTTCCGCGTCTACCCGTTCATCCTCAGGACAAATTGCAACCTGTACGGAACAGGAGGTTAAAGGTGCTGATGCTCCAAGTAGGGAGATTATTAGTAAAGCGGCTGGAATGGCGAAGCCGGGCACAAGGAGAAGAGAAATGAGGTGCGTTTTAGAAACCTTTCCCCATCACATGGTGTACCATCTTTTTGTTTTCTCATGCATGTTTTCGATGTAGGAAGATGCCCTTGAACCTGGAGATTTGCGACCCATGCGATGGGGACCACGCAGTATTACTTTAAAGGGTCTGCGTTTGCTCACCCAACCTCACCAAACCTCTCAGCCCCAAGAGTGTCCACCCTTATGTCTCATCCAGCTGTGGGTCTAGATATGGTCAATCCAGGTTGCATCACAGCCCCTGAACGCATTGTGTAAGAATTTCTCTCTCTTTCACTGTCTTTGTTTCATGGGTTTGTAAAAGTAATTTATTTTTATAATGGGGTTTAGCTGCTTTTCACTGCTGTGTTTATGCCGCTTTACACCCACTTGCCACACTAACAGAGAGATATCAATACATAGGTTTTAAGATTATTACTAGTCAGATATATTCTTGTGCGGTGAATAGGGCGTGTTGAGTCCAGTTCTCTGAGCAAGGAGTAGGTCTTGTCTATTACATATTGGGTTTATGGAACGGTATCTGAGCTAATTTGAAACGCTTGTTTTATGTATCACCCCACCTCACCTTTCCCGTTAAGCAGCCATAGTGTGTTTTCTGCATGTGTGACTCTGTTCTGTTTTGTAATTCAGTTCAAGTGTAACGGTTTTTACATTCCCTCTATAAGTGATACCTTATGAGAAGTGTCCTTTTCTGTGTGACTTATTTCACTTAGAATCGTCGTACCTAAATCCACTCATCATGCTGCTACTAGCCTTATGACATTGATTTCATGGCTGAGTGATATTCCATTGTACATAAGGACCACAACTTCTTTATCCATTTTTCTCTTTCCTGGGATATTGAAGGTGGAATGAAGTGGAGGTCCTTGTCAACAGAGCAGACCTAAACTTTGGGGTGCTTGTGTCTTGCTGATTTTTCATTTTCCCAATTTATACCCCCATGAGTGGAAGTGCCCTATGCTCTCTAAGCTGTGTTTTTTAGATGTTTCAGGACACACCGTACACTTCTCCAGAGTGGCTGTTGGCAATTTACATCCCGCCCATCAGTGTAGCAAGGCTCCCATTTCTCCATGGCCTGTCCTGCATTTCTGGTTTTGAGACTTTTTTCAGCATGGCCCTTTTGACCGATGGGTAGCGAGTCTTCTTTGTAGCGCTGATTTGCCTTTCCAGGTTGCTTGGTTGGCCAAAAAGGGCGTATGCGTTTTTTTCTGAATATATTCAGGAAAAAACGCATACGCCCTTTTTGGCCAAGGGCATCATTGTCAACGTTTTGCCGCTTTTCATGTGCTTTAAAGGCGATTCGAATCTTCCTCCTGAAATCTGTTTCCTGCAATTCTGCCTTGATTTCAAATCCTCTTCTTTGCCTTCCCTCAATATATTTGTGGACGAGAGTTATCATTTATAACTCTGCAGGTTTGTGAATTGCAGTGCCCTGAAGCTCCATTTTACAACTCGCTTTTTTGGGAGCTGGCCGCAAAAGCGCAGGATGGCTTCAGGCCCTCTTCTGGTTTCAGGGGGGAGGATGAGCCCGTGGTTAATTCTTCTTCCTGATGGGAAAATAGGGTGACCTGTGCCTGTCCCAACACCAAGAGCTAGTCTCTCACTAGTTCCCCGTCTACCCGTTCATCCTCAGGAGAAATTGCAACCTGTACGGAACAGGAGGTTAAAGGTGCTGATGCTCCAAGTAGAGAGATTATTAGTAAAGCGGCTGGAATGGCGAACCCGGGCACAAGGAGAAGAGAAATGAGGTGCGTTTTAGAAACCTTTCCCCATCACATGGTGTACCATCTTTTTGTTTTCTCATGCATGTTTTCGATGTAGGAAGATGCCCTTGAACCTGGAGATTTGCGACCCATGCGATGGGGACCACGCAGTATTACTTTAAAGGGTCTGCGTTTGCTCACCCAACCTCACCAAACCTCTCAGCCCCAAGAGTGTCCACCCTTATGTCTCATCCAGCTGTGGGTCTAGATATGGTCAATCCAGGTTGCATCACAGCCCATGAACGCATTGTGTAAGAATTTCTCTCTCTTCCACTGTCTTTGTTTCATGGGTTTGTAAAAGTAATTTATTTTTATAATGGGGTTTAGCTGCTTTTCACTGCTGTGTTTATGCCGCTTTACACCCACTTGACACACTAACAGTGAGATATCAATACATAGGTTTTAAGATTATTACTAGTCAGATATATTCTTGTGCGGTGAATAGGGTGTGTTGAGTCCAGTTCTCTGAGCAAGGAGTAGGTCTTGTCTATTACATATTGGGTTTATGGAATGGTATCTGAGCTAATTTCAAACCCTTGTTTTATGTATCACCCCACCTCACCTTTCCCGTTAAGCAGCCATAGTGTGTTTTCTGCATGTGTGACTCTGTTCTGTTTTGTAATTCAGTTCAAGTGTAACGGTTTTTACATTCCCTCTATAAGTGATACCTTATGAGAAGTGTCCTTTTCTGTGTGACTTATTTCACTTAGAATCGTCGTACCTAAATCCACTCATCATGCTGCTACTAGCCTTATGACATTGATTTCATGGCTGAGTGATATTCCATTGTACATAAGGACCACAACTTCTTTATCCATTTTTCTCTTTCCTGGGATATTGAAGGTGGAATGAAGTGGAGGTCCTGGTCAACAGAGCAGCCCTAAACTTTGGGGTGCTTGTGTCTTGCTGATTTTTCATTTTCCCAATTTATACCCCCATGAGTGGAAGTGCCCTATGCTCTCTAAGCTGTGTTTTTTGGATGTTTCCGGACACACCGTACACTTCTCCAGAGTGGCTGTTGGCAATTTACATCCCGCCCATCAGTGTAGCAAGGCTCCCATTTCTCCATGGCCTGTCCTGCATTTCTGGTTTTGAGACTTTTTTCAGCATGGCCCTTTTGACCGATGGGTAGCGAGTCTTCTTTGTAGCGCTGATTTGCCTTTCCACGTTGCTTGGTTGGCCAAAAAGGGCGTATGCGTTTTTTCCTGAATATATTCAGGAAAAAACGCATACGCCCTTTTTGGCCAAGGGCATCATTGTCAACGTTTTGCCGCTTTTCATGTGCTTTAAAGGCGATTCGAATCTACCTCCTGAAATCTGTTTCCTGCAATTCTGCCTTGATTTCAAATCCTCTTCTTTGCCTTCCCTCAATATATTTGTGGACGAGAGTTATCATTTATAACTCTGCAGGTTTGTGAATTGCAGTGCCCTGAAGCTCCATTTTACAACTCGCTTTTTTGGGAGCTGGCCGCAAAAGCGCAGGATGGCTTCAGGCCCTGTTCTGGTTCCGGGGGGGAGGATGAGCCTGTGGTTAATTCTTCTTCCTGATGGGAAAATAGAGTGACCTGTGCCTGTCCCAACACCAAGAGCTAGTCTCTCACTGGTTCCCCGTCTACCCGTTCATCCTCAGGACAAATTGCAACCTGTACGGAACAGGAGGTTAAAGGTGCTGTTGCTCCAAGTAGGGAGATTATTAGTAAAGCGTCTGGAATGGTGAAGCCGGGCACAAGGAGAAGAGAAATGAGGTGCGTTTTAGAAACCTTTCCCCATCACATGGTGTACCATCTTTTTGTTTTCTCATGCATGTTTTCGATGTAGGAAGATGCCCTTGAACCTGGAGATTTGCGACCCATGCGATGGGTACCACGCAGTATTACTTTAAAGGGTCTGCGTTTGCTCACCCAACCTCACCAAACCTCTCAGCCCCAAGAGTGTCCACCCTTATGTCTCATCCAGCTGTGGGTCTAGATATGGTCAATCCAGGTTGCATCACAGCCCCTGAACGCATTGTGTAAGAATTTCTCTCTCTTTCACTGTCTTTGTTTCATGGGTTTGTAAAAGTAATTTATTTTTATAATGGGGTTTAGCTGCTTTTCACTGCTGTGTTTATGCCACTTTACACCCACTTGACACACTAACAGAGAGATATCAATACATAGGTTTTAAGATTATTACTAGTCAGATATATTCTTGTGCGGTGAATAGGGCGTGTTGAGTCCAGTTCTCTGAGCAAGGAGTAGGTCTTGTCTATTACATATTGGGTTTATGGAACGGTATCTGAGCTAATTTGAAACGCTTGTTTTATGTATCACCCCACCTCACCTTTCCCGTTAAGCAGCCATAGTGTGTTTTCTGCATGTGTGACTCTGTTCTGTTTTGTAATTCAGTTCAAGTGTAACGGTTTTTACATTCCCTCTATAAGTGATACCTTATGAGAAGTGTCCTTTTCTGTGTGACTTATTTCACTTAGAATCGTCGTACCTAAATCCACTCATCATGCTGCTACTAGCCTTATGACATTGATTTCATGGCTGAGTGATATTCCATTGTACATAAGGACCACAACTTCTTTATCCATTTTTCTCTTTCCTGGGATATTGAAGGTGGAATGAAGTGGAGGTCCTGGTCAACAGAGCAGCCCTAAACTTTGGGGTGCTTGTGTCTTGCTGATTTTTCATTTTCCCAATTTATACCCCCATGAGTGGAAGTGCCCTATGCTCTCTAAGCTGTGTTTTTTGGATGTTTCCGGACACACCGTACACTTCTCCAGAGTGGCTGTTGGCAATTTACATCCCGCCCATCAGTGTAGCAAGGCTCCCATTTCTCCATGGCCTGTCCTGCATTTCTGGTTTTGAGACTTTTTTCAGCATGGCCCTTTTGACCGATGGGTAGCGAGTCTTCTTTGTAGCGCTGATTTGCCTTTCCAGGTTGCTTGGTTGGCCAAAAAGGGCGTATGCGTTTTTTTCTGAATATATTCAGGAAAAAACGCATACGCCCTTTTTGGCCAAGGGCATCATTGTCAACGTTTTGCCGCTTTTCATGTGCTTTAAAGGCGATTCGAATCTACCTCCTGAAATCTGTTTCCTGCAATTCTGCCTTGATTTCAAATCCTCTTCTTTGCCTTCCCTCAATATATTTGTGGACGAGAGTTATCATTTATAACTCTGCAGGTTTGTGAATTGCAGTGCCCTGAAGCTCCATTTTACAACTCGCTTTTTTGGGAGCTGGCCGCAAAAGCGCAGGATGGCTTCAGGCCCTGTTCTGGTTCCGGGGGGGAGGATGAGCCTGTGGTTAATTCTTCTTCCTGATGGGAAAATAGAGTGACCTGTGCCTGTCCCAACACCAAGAGCTAGTCTCTCACTGGTTCCGCGTCTACCCGTTCATCCTCAGGACAAATTGCAACCTGTACGGAACAGGAGGTTAAAGGTGCTGATGCTCCAAGTAGAGAGATTATTAGTAAAGCGGCTGGAATGGCGAACCCGGGCACAAGGAGAAGAGAAATGAGGTGCGTTTTAGAAACCTTTCCCCATCACATGGTGTACCATCTTTTTGTTTTCTCATGCATGTTTTCGATGTAGGAAGATGCCCTTGAACCTGGAGATTTGCGACCCATGCGATGGGGACCACGCAGTATTACTTTAAAGGGTCTGCGTTTGCTCACCCAACCTCACCAAACCTCTCAGCCCCAAGAGTGTCCACCCTTATGTCTCATCCAGCTGTGGGTCTAGATATGGTCAATCCAGGTTGCATCACAGCCCATGAACGCATTGTGTAAGAATTTCTCTCTCTTCCACTGTCTTTGTTTCATGGGTTTGTAAAAGTAATTTATTTTTATAATGGGGTTTAGCTGCTTTTCACTGCTGTGTTTATGCCGCTTTACACCCACTTGACACACTAACAGTGAGATATCAATACATAGGTTTTAAGATTATTACTAGTCAGATATATTCTTGTGCGGTGAATAGGGTGTGTTGAGTCCAGTTCTCTGAGCAAGGAGTAGGTCTTGTCTATTACATATTGGGTTTATGGAATGGTATCTGAGCTAATTTCAAACCCTTGTTTTATGTATCACCCCACCTCACCTTTCCCGTTAAGCAGCCATAGTGTGTTTTCTGCATGTGTGACTCTGTTCTGTTTTGTAATTCAGTTCAAGTGTAACGGTTTTTACATTCCCTCTATAAGTGATACCTTATGAGAAGTGTCCTTTTCTGTGTGACTTATTTCACTTAGAATCGTCGTACCTAAATCCACTCATCATGCTGCTACTAGCCTTATGACATTGATTTCATGGCTGAGTGATATTCCATTGTACATAAGGACCACAACTTCTTTATCCATTTTTCTCTTTCCTGGGATATTGAAGGTGGAATGAAGTGGAGGTCCTGGTCAACAGAGCAGCCCTAAACTTTGGGGTGCTTGTGTCTTGCTGATTTTTCATTTTCCCAATTTATACCCCCATGAGTGGAAGTGCCCTATGCTCTCTAAGCTGTGTTTTTTGGATGTTTCCGGACACACCGTACACTTCTCCAGAGTGGCTGTTGGCAATTTACATCCCGCCCATCAGTGTAGCAAGGCTCCCATTTCTCCATGGCCTGTCCTGCATTTCTGGTTTTGAGACTTTTTTCAGCATGGCCCTTTTGACCGATGGGTAGCGAGTCTTCTTTGTAGCGCTGATTTGCCTTTCCACGTTGCTTGGTTGGCCAAAAAGGGCGTATGCGTTTTTTCCTGAATATATTCAGGAAAAAACGCATACGCCCTTTTTGGCCAAGGGCATCATTGTCAACGTTTTGCCGCTTTTCATGTGCTTTAAAGGCGATTCGAATCTACCTCCTGAAATCTGTTTCCTGCAATTCTGCCTTGATTTCAAATCCTCTTCTTTGCCTTCCCTCAATATATTTGTGGACGAGAGTTATCATTTATAACTCTGCAGGTTTGTGAATTGCAGTGCCCTGAAGCTCCATTTTACAACTCGCTTTTTTGGGAGCTGGCCGCAAAAGCGCAGGATGGCTTCAGGCCCTGTTCTGGTTCCGGGGGGGAGGATGAGCCTGTGGTTAATTCTTCTTCCTGATGGGAAAATAGAGTGACCTGTGCCTGTCCCAAAACCAAGAGCTAGTCTCTCACTGGTTCCCCGTCTACCTGTTCATCCTCAGGACAAATTGCAACCTGTACGGAACAGGAGGTTAAAGGTGCTGATGCTCCAAGTAGGGAGATTATTAGTAAAGCGTCTGGAATGGTGAAGCCGGGCACAAGGAGAAGGGAAATGAGGTGCGTTTTAGAAACCTTTCCCCATCACATGGTGTACCATCTTTTTGTTTGCTCATGCATGTTTTCGATGTAGGAAGATGCCCTTGAACCTGTAGATTTGGGACCCATGCAATGGGTACCACGCAGTATTACTTTAAAGGGTCTGCGTTTGCTCACCCAACCTCACCAAACCTCTCAGCCCCAAGAGTGTCCACCCTTATGTCTCATCCAGCTGTGGGTCTAGATATGGTCAATCCAGGTTGCATCACAGCCCCTGAACGCATTGTGTAAGAATTTCTCTCTCTTTCACTGTCTTTGTTTCATGGGTTTGTAAAAGTAATTTATTTTTATAATGGGGTTTAGCTGCTTTTCACTGCTGTGTTTATGCCGCTTTACACCCACTTGACACACTAACAGAGAGATATCAATACATAGGTTTTAAGATTATTACTAGTCAGATATATTCTTGTGCGGTGAATAGGGCGTGTTGAGTCCAGTTCTCTGAGCAAGGAGTAGGTCTTGTCTATTACATATTGGGTTTATGGAACGGTATCTGAGCTAATTTGAAACCCTTGTTTTATGTATCACCCCACCTCACCTTTCCCGTTAAGCAGCCATAGTGTGTTTTCTGCATGTGTGACTCTGTTCTGTTTTGTAATTCAGTTCAAGTGTAACGGTTTTTACATTCCCTCTATAAGTGATACCTTATGAGAAGTGTCCTTTTCTGTGTGACTTATTTCACTTAGAATCGTCGTACCTAAATCCACTCATCATGCTGCTACTAGCCTTATGACATTGATTTCATGGCTGAGTGATATTCCATTGTACATAAGGACCACAACTTCTTTATCCATTTTTCTCTTTCCTGGGATATTGAAGGTGGAATGAAGTGGAGGTCCTTGTCAACAGAGCAGCCCTAAACTTTGGGGTGCTTGTGTCTTGCTGATTTTTCATTTTCCCAATTTATACCCCCATGAGTGGAAGTGCCCTATGCTCTCTAAGCTGTGTTTTTTAGATGTTTCAGGACACACCGTACACTTCTCTAGAGTGGCTGTTGGCAATTTACATCCCGCTCATCAGTGTAGCATGGCTCCCATTTCTCCATGGCCTGTCCTGTATTTCTGGTTTTGAGACTTTTTTCAGCATGGCCCTTTTGACCGATGGGTAGCGAGTCTTCTTTGTAGCGCTGATTTGCCTTTCCAGGTTGCTTGGTTGGCCAAAAAGGGCGTATGCGTTTTTTCCTGAATATATTCAGGAAAAAACGCATACGCCCTTTTTGGCCAAGGGCATCATTGTCAACGTTTTGCCGCTTTTCATGTGCTTTAAAGGCGATTCGAATCTACCTCCTGAAATCTGTTTCCTGCAATTCTGCCTTGATTTCAAATCCTCTTCTTTGCCTTCCCTCAATATATTTGTGGACGAGAGTTATCATTTATAACTCTGCAGGTTTGTGAATTGCAGTGCCCTGAAGCTCCATTTTACAACTCGCTTTTTTGGGAGCTGGCCGCAAAAGCGCAGGATGGCTTCAGGCCCTGTTCTGGTTCCGGGGGGGAGGATGAGCCTGTGGTTAATTCTTCTTCCTGATGGGAAAATAGAGTGACCTGTGCCTGTCCCAACACCAAGAGCTAGTCTCTCACTGGTTCCGCGTCTACCCGTTCATCCTCAGGACAAATTGCAACCTGTACGGAACAGGAGGTTAAAGGTGCTGATGCTCCAAGTAGGGAGATTATTAGTAAAGCGGCTGGAATGGCGAAGCCAGGCACAAGGAGAAGAGAAATGAGGTGCGTTTTAGAAACCTTTCCCCATCACATGGTGTACCATCTTTTTGTTTTCTCATGCATGTTTTCGATGTAGGAAGATGCCCTTGAACCTGGAGATTTGCGACCCATGCGATGGGGACCACGCAGTATTACTTTAAAGGGTCTGCGTTTGCTCACCCAGCCTCACCAAACCTCTCAGCCCCAAGAGTGTCCACCCTTATGTCTCATCCAGCTGTGGGTCTAGATATGGTCAATCCAGGTTGCATCACAGCCCCTGAACGCATTGTGTAAGAATTTCTCTCTCTTTCACTGTCTTTGTTTCATGGGTTTGTAAAAGTAATTTATTTTTATAATGGGGTTTAGCTGCTTTTCACTGCTGTGTTTATGCCGCTTTACACCCACTTGCCACACTAACAGAGAGATATCAATACATAGGTTTTAAGATTATTACTAGTCAGATATATTCTTGTGCGGTGAATAGGGCGTGTTGAGTCCAGTTCTCTGAGCAAGGAGTAGGTCTTGTCTATTACATATTGGGTTTATGGAACGGTATCTGAGCTAATTTGAAACGCTTGTTTTATGTATCACCCCACCTCACCTTTCCCGTTAAGCAGCCATAGTGTGTTTTCTGCATGTGTGACTCTGTTCTGTTTTGTAATTCAGTTCAAGTGTAACGGTTTTTACATTCCCTCTATAAGTGATACCTTATGAGAAGTGTCCTTTTCTGTGTGACTTATTTCACTTAGAATCGTCGTACCTAAATCCACTCATCATGCTGCTACTAGCCTTATGACATTGATTTCATGGCTGAGTGATATTCCATTGTACATAAGGACCACAACTTCTTTATCCATTTTTCTCTTTCCTGGGATATTGAAGGTGGAATGAAGTGGAGGTCCTTGTCAACAGAGCAGACCTAAACTTTGGGGTGCTTGTGTCTTGCTGATTTTTCATTTTCCCAATTTATACCCCCATGAGTGGAAGTGCCCTATGCTCTCTAAGCTGTGTTTTTTAGATGTTTCAGGACACACCGTACACTTCTCCAGAGTGGCTGTTGGCAATTTACATCCCGCCCATCAGTGTAGCAAGGCTCCCATTTCTCCATGGCCTGTCCTGCATTTCTGGTTTTGAGACTTTTTTCAGCATGGCCCTTTTGACCGATGGGTAGCGAGTCTTCTTTGTAGCGCTGATTTGCCTTTCCAGGTTGCTTGGTTGGCCAAAAAGGGCGTATGCGTTTTTTTCTGAATATATTCAGGAAAAAACGCATACGCACTTTTTGGCCAAGGGCATCATTGTCAACGTTTTGCCGCTTTTCATGTGCTTTAAAGGCGATTCGAATCTTCCTCCTGAAATCTGTTTCCTGCAATTCTGCCTTGATTTCAAATCCTCTTCTTTGCCTTCCCTCAATATATTTGTGGACGAGAGTTATCATTTATAACTCTGCAGGTTTGTGAATTGCAGTGCCCTGAAGCTCCATTTTACAACTCGCTTTTTTGGGAGCTGGCCGCAAAAGCGCAGGATGGCTTCAGGCCCTCTTCTGGTTCCAGGGGGGAGGATGAGCCCGTGGTTAATTCTTCTTCCTGATGGGAAAATAGGGTGACCTGTGCCTGTCCCAACACCAAGAGCTAGTCTCTCACTAGTTCCCCGTCTACCCGTTCATCCTCAGGAGAAATTGCAACCTGTACGGAACAGGAGGTTAAAGGTGCTGATGCTCCAAGTAGGGAGATTATTAGTAAAGCGGCTGGAATGGCGAACCCGGGCACAAGGAGAAGAGAAATGAGGTGCGTTTTAGAAACCTTTCCCCATCACATGGTGTACCATCTTTTTGTTTTCTCATGCATGTTTTCGATGTAGGAAGATGCCCTTGAACCTGGAGATTTGCGACCCATGCGATGGGGACCACGCAGTATTACTTTAAAGGGTCTGCGTTTGCTCACCCAACCTCACCAAACCTCTCAGCCCCAAGAGTGTCCACCCTTATGTCTCATCCAGCTGTGGGCCTAGATATGGTCAATCCAGGTTGCATCACAGCCCCTGAACGCATTGTGTAAGAATTTCTCTCTCTTTTACTGTCTTTGTTTCATGGGTTTGTAAAAGTAATTTATTTTTATAATGGGGTTTAGCTGCTTTTCACTGCTGTGTTTATGCCGCTTTACACCCACTTGACACACTAACAGAGAGATATCAATACATAGGTTTTAAGATTATTACTAGTCAGATATATTCTTGTGCGGTGAATAGGGCGTGTTGAGTCCAGTTCTCTGAGCAAGGAGTAGGTCTTGTCTATTACATATTGGGTTTATGGAACGGTATCTGAGCTAATTTGAAACGCTTGTTTTATGTATCACCCCACCTCACCTTTCCCGTTAAGCAGCCATAGTGTGTTTTCTGCATGTGTGACTCTGTTCTGTTTTGTAATTCAGTTCAAGTGTAACGGTTTTTACATTCACTCTATAAGTGATACCTTATGAGAAGTGTCCTTTTCTGTGTGACTTATTTCACTTAGAATCGTCGTACCTAAATCCACTCATCATGCTGCTACTAGCCTTATGACATTGATTTCATGGCTGAGTGATATTCCATTGTACATAAGGACCACAACTTCTTTATCCATTTTTCTCTTTCCTGGGATATTGAAGGTGGAATGAAGTGGAGGTCCTGGTCAACAGAGCAGCCCTAAACTTTGGGGTGCTTGTGTCTTGCTGATTTTTCATTTTCCCAATTTATACCCCCATGAGTGGAAGTGCCCTATGCTCTCTAAGCTGTGTTTTTTGGATGTTTCCGGACACACCGTACACTTCTCCAGAGTGGCTGTTGGCAATTTACATCCCGCCCATCAGTGTAGCAAGGCTCCCATTTCTCCATGGCCTGTCCTGCATTTCTGGTTTTGAGACTTTTTTCAGCATGGCCCTTTTGACCGATGGGTAGCGAGTCTTCTTTGTAGCGCTGATTTGCCTTTCCAGGTTGCTTGGTTGGCCAAAAAGGGCGTATGCGTTTTTTCCTGAATATATTCAGGAAAAAACACATACGCCCTTTTTGGCCAAGGGCATCATTGTCAACGTTTTGCCGCTTTTTATGTGCTTTAAAGGCGATTCGAATCTACCTCCTGAAATCTGTTTCCTGCAATTCTGCCTTGATTTCAAATCCTCTTCTTTGCCTTCCCTCAATATATTTGTGGACGAGAGTTATCATTTATAACTCTGCAGGTTTGTGAATTGCAGTGCCCTGAAGCTCCATTTTACAACTCGCTTTTTTGGGAGCTGGCCGCAAAAGCGCAGGATGGCTTCAGGCCCTGTTCTGGTTCCGGGGGGGAGGATGAGCCTGTGGTTAATTCTTCTTCCTGATGGGAAAATAGAGTGACCTGTGCCTGTCCCAACACCAAGAGCTAGTCTCTCACTGGTTCCCCGTCTACCCGTTCATCCTCAGGACAAATTGCAACCTGTACGGAACAGGAGGTTAAAGGTGCTGATGCTCCAAGTAGGGAGATTATTAGTAAAGCGGCTGGAATGGCGAACCCGGGCACAAGGAGAAGAGAAATGAGGTGCGTTTTAGAAACCTTTCCCCATCACATGGTGTACCATCTTTTTGTTTTCTCATGCATGTTTTCGATGTAGGAATATGCCCTTGAACCTGTAGATTTGGGACCCATGCGATGGGTACCACGCAGTATTACTTTAAAGGGTCTGCGTTTGCTCACCCAACCTCACCAAACCTCTCAGCCCCAAGAGTGTCCACCCTTATGTCTCATCCAGCTGTGGGTGTAGATATGGTCAATCCAGGTTGCATCACAGCCCCTGAACGCATTGTGTAAGAATTTCTCTCTCTTTCACTGTCTTTGTTTCATGGGTTTGTAAAAGTAATTTATTTTTATAATGGGGTTTAGCTGCTTTTCACTGCTGTGTTTATGCCGCTTTACACCCACTTGACACACTAACAGAGAGATATCAATACATAGGTTTTAAGATTATTACTAGTCAGATATATTCTTGTGCGGTGAATAGGGCGTGTTGAGTCCAGTTCTCTGAGCAAGGAGTAGGTCTTGTCTATTACATATTGGGTTTATGGAACGGTATCTGAGCTAATTTGAAACCCTTGTTTTATGTATCACCCCACCTCACCTTTCCCGTTAAGCAGCCATAGTGTGTTTTCTGCATGTGTGACTCTGTTCTGTTTTGTAATTCAGTTCAAGTGTAACGGTTTTTACATTCCCTCTATAAGTGATACCTTATGAGAAGTGTCCTTTTCTGTGTGACTTATTTCACTTAGAATCGTCGTACCTAAATCCACTCATCATGCTGCTACTAGCCTTATGACATTGATTTCATGGCTGAGTGATATTCCATTGTACATAAGGACCACAACTTCTTTATCCATTTTTCTCTTTCCTGGGATATTGAAGGTGGAATGAAGTGGAGGTCCTGGTCAACAGAGCAGCCCTAAACTTTGGGGTGCTTGTGTCTTGCTGATTTTTCATTTTCCCAATTTATACCCCCATGAGTGGAAGTGCCCTATGCTCTCTAAGCTGTGTTTTTTGGATGTTTCCGGACACACCGTACACTTCTCCAGAGTGGCTGTTGGCAATTTACATCCCGCCCATCAGTGTAGCAAGGCTCCCATTTCTCCATGGCCTGTCCTGCATTTCTGGTTTTGAGACTTTTTTCAGCATGGCCCTTTTGACCGATGGGTAGCGAGTCTTCTTTGTAGCGCTGATTTGCCTTTCCAGGTTGCTTGGTTGGCCAAAAAGGGCGTATGCGTTTTTTCCTGAATATATTCAGGAAAAAACGCATACGCCCTTTTTGGCCAAGGGCATCATTGTCAACGTTTTGCCGCTTTTCATGTGCTTTAAAGGCGATTCGAATCTACCTCCTGAAATCTGTTTCCTGCAATTCTGCCTTGATTTCAAATCCTCTTCTTTGCCTTCCCTCAATATATTTGTGGACGAGAGTTATCATTTATAACTCTGCAGGTTTGTGAATTGCAGTGCCCTGAAGCTCCATTTTACAACTCGCTTTTTTGGGAGCTGGCCGCAAAAGCGCAGGATGGCTTCAGGCCCTGTTCTGGTTCCGGGGGGGAGGATGAGCCTGTGGTTAATTCTTCTTCCTGATGGGAAAATAGAGTGACCTGTGCCTGTCCCAACACCAAGAGCTAGTCTCTCACTGGTTCCCCGTCTACCCGTTCATCCTCAGGACAAATTGCAACCTGTACGGAACAGGAGGTTAAAGGTGCTGATGCTCCAAGTAGGGAGATTATTAGTAAAGCGGCTGGAATGGCGAACCCGGGCACAAGGAGAAGAGAAATGAGGTGCGTTTTAGAAACCTTTCCCCATCACATGGTGTACCATCTTTTTGTTTTCTCATGCATGTTTTCGATGTAGGAAGATGCCCTTGAACCTGGAGATTTGGGACCCATGCAATGGGTACCACGCAGTATTACTTTAAAGGGTCTGCGTTTGCTCACCCAACCTCACCAAACCTCTCAGCCCCAAGAGTGTCCACCCTTATGTCTCATCCAGCTGTGGGTCTAGATATGGTCAATCCAGGTTGCATCACAGCCCCTGAACGCATTGTGTAAGAATTTCTCTCTCTTTCACTGTCTTTGTTTCATGGGTTTGTAAAAGTAATTTATTTTTATAATGGGGTTTAGCTGCTTTTCACTGCTGTGTTTATGCCGCTTTACACCCACTTGACACACTAACAGAGAGATATCAATACATAGGTTTTAAGATTATTACTAGTCAGATATATTCTTGTGCGGTGAATAGGGCGTGTTGAGTCCAGTTCTCTGAGCAAGGAGTAGGTCTTGTCTATTACATATTGGGTTTATGGAACGGTATCTGAGCTAATTTGAAACCCTTGTTTTATGTATCACCCCACCTCACCTTTCCCGTTAAGCAGCCATAGTGTGTTTTCTGCATGTGTGACTCTGTTCTGTTTTGTAATTCAGTTCAAGTGTAACGGTTTTTACATTCCCTCTATAAGTGATACCTTATGAGAAGTGTCCTTTTCTGTGTGACTTATTTCACTTAGAATCGTCGTACCTAAATCCACTCATCATGCTGCTACTAGCCTTATGACATTGATTTCATGGCTGAGTGATATTCCATTGTACATAAGGACCACAACTTCTTTATCCATTTTTCTCTTTCCTGGGATATTGAAGGTGGAATGAAGTGGAGGTCCTGGTCAACAGAGCAGCCCTAAACTTTGGGGTGCTTGTGTCTTGCTGATTTTTCATTTTCCCAATTTATACCCCCATGAGTGGAAGTGCCCTATGCTCTCTAAGCTGTGTTTTTTAGATGTTTCAGGACACACCGTACACTTCTCCAGAGTGGCTGTTGGCAATTTACATCCCGCTCATCAGTGTAGCAAGGCTCCCATTTCTCCATGGCCTGTCCTGCATTTCTGGTTTTGAGACTTTTTTCAGCATGGCCCTTTTGACCGATGGGTAGCGAGTCTTCTTTGTAGCGCTGATTTGCCTTTCCAGGTTGCTTGGTTGGCCAAAAAGGGCGTATGCGTTTTTTCCTGAATATATTCAGGAAAAAACGCATACGCCCTTTTTGGCCAAGGGCATCATTGTCAACGTTTTGCCGCTTTTCATGTGCTTTAAAGGCGATTCGAATCTACCTCCTGAAATCTGTTTCCTGCAATTCTGCCTTGATTTCAAATCCTCTTCTTTGCCTTCCCTCAATATATTTGTGGACGAGAGTTATCATTTATAACTCTGCAGGTTTGTGAATTGCAGTGCCCTGAAGCTCCATTTTACAACTCGCTTTTTTGGGAGCTGGCCGCAAAAGCGCAGGATGGCTTCAGGCCCTGTTCTGGTTCCGGGGGGGAGGATGAGCCTGTGGTTAATTCTTCTTCCTGATGGGAAAATAGAGTGACCTGTGCCTGTCCCAACACCAAGAGCTAGTCTCTCACTGGTTCCCCGTCTACCCGTTCATCCTCAGGACAAATTGCAACCTGTACGGAACAGGAGGTTAAAGGTGCTGATGCTCCAAGTAGGGAGATTATTAGTAAAGCGGCTGGAATGGCGAACCCGGGCACAAGGAGAAGAGAAATGAGGTGCGTTTTAGAAACCTTTCCCCATCACATGGTGTACCATCTTTTTGTTTTCTCATGCATGTTTTCGATGTAGGAAGATGCCCTTGAACCTGGAGATTTGCGACCCATGCGATGGGGACCACGCAGTATTACTTTAAAGGGTCTGCGTTTGCTCACCCAACCTCACCAAACCTCTCAGCCCCAAGAGTGTCCACCCTTATGTCTCATCCAGCTGTGGGCCTAGATATGGTCAATCCAGGTTGCATCACAGCCCATGAACGCATTGTGTAAGAATTTCTCTCTCTTTTACTGTCTTTGTTTCATGGGTTTGTAAAAGTAATTTATTTTTATAATGGGGTTTAGCTGCTTTTCACTGCTGTGTTTATGCCGCTTTACACCCACTTGACACACTAACAGAGAGATATCAATACATAGGTTTTAAGATTATTACTAGTCAGATATATTCTTGTGCGGTGAATAGGGCGTGTTGAGTCCAGTTCTCTGAGCAAGGAGTAGGTCTTGTCTATTACATATTGGGTTTATGGAACGGTATCTGAGCTAATTTGAAACCCTTGTTTTATGTATCACCCCACCTCACCTTTCCCGTTAAGCAGCCATAGTGTGTTTTCTGCATGTGTGACTCTGTTCTGTTTTGTAATTCAGTTCAAGTGTAACGGTTTTTACATTCCCTCTATAAGTGATACCTTATGAGAAGTGTCCTTTTCTGTGTGACTTATTTCACTTAGAATCGTCGTACCTAAATCCACTCATCATGCTGCTACTAGCCTTATGACATTGATTTCATGGCTGAGTGATATTCCATTGTACATAAGGACCACAACTTCTTTATCCATTTTTCTCTTTCCTGGGATATTGAAGGTGGAATGAAGTGGAGGTCCTGGTCAACAGAGCAGCCCTAAACTTTGGGGTGCTTGTGTCTTGCTGATTTTTCATTTTCCCAATTTATACCCCCATGAGTGGAAGTGCCCTATGCTCTCTAAGCTGTGTTTTTTGGATGTTTCCGGACACACCGTACACTTCTCCAGAGTGGCTGTTGGCAATTTACATCCCGCCCATCAGTGTAGCAAGGCTCCCATTTCTCCATGGCCTGTCCTGCATTTCTGGTTTTGAGACTTTTTTCAGCATGGCCCTTTTGACCGATGGGTAGCGAGTCTTCTTTGTAGCGCTGATTTGCCTTTCCAGGTTGCTTGGTTGGCCAAAAAGGGCGTATGCGTTTTTTCCTGAATATATTCAGGAAAAAACGCATACGCCCTTTTTGGCCAAGGGCATCATTGTCAACGTTTTGCCGCTTTTCATGTGCTTTAAAGGCGATTCGATTCTACCTCCTGAAATCTGTTTCCTGCAATTCTGCCTTGATTTCAAATCCTCTTCTTTGCCTTCCCTCAATATATTTGTGGACGAGAGTTATCATTTATAACTCTGCAGGTTTGTGAATTGCAGTGCCCTGAAGCTCCATTTTACAACTCGCTTTTTTGGGAGCTGGCCGCAAAAGCGCAGGATGGCTTCAGGCCCTGTTCTGGTTCCGGGGGGGAGGATGAGCCTGTGGTTAATTCTTCTTCCTGATGGGAAAATAGAGTGACCTGTGCCTGTCCCAACACCAAGAGCTAGTCTCTCACTGGTTCCCCGTCTACCCGTTCATCCTCAGGACAAATTGCAACCTGTACGGAACAGGAGGTTAAAGGTGCTGTTGCTCCAAGTAGGGAGATTATTAGTAAAGCGTCTGGAATGGTGAAGCCGGGCACAAGGAGAAGAGAAATGAGGTGCGTTTTAGAAACCTTTCCCCATCACATGGTGTACCATCTTTTTGTTTTCTCATGCATGTTTTCGATGTAGGAAGATGCCCTTGAACCTGGAGATTTGCGACCCATGCGATGGGGACCACGCAGTATTACTTTAAAGGGTCTGCGTTTGCTCACCCAACCTCACCAAACCTCTCAGCCCCAAGAGTGTCCACCCTTATGTCTCATCCAGCTGTGGGTCTAGATATGGTCAATCCAGGTTGCATCACAGCCCCTGAACGCATTGTGTAAGAATTTCTCTCTCTTTCACTGTCTTTGTTTCATGGGTTTGTAAAAGTAATTTATTTTTATAATGGGGTTTAGCTGCTTTTCACTGCTGTGTTTATGCCACTTTACACCCACTTGACACACTAACAGAGAGATATCAATACATAGGTTTTAAGATTATTACTAGTCAGATATATTCTTGTGCGGTGAATAGGGCGTGTTGAGTCCAGTTCTCTGAGCAAGGAGTAGGTCTTGTCTATTACATATTGGGTTTATGGAACGGTATCTGAGCTAATTTGAAACGCTTGTTTTATGTATCACCCCACCTCACCTTTCCCGTTAAGCAGCCATAGTGTGTTTTCTGCATGTGTGACTCTGTTCTGTTTTGTAATTCAGTTCAAGTGTAACGGTTTTGACATTCCCTCTATAAGTGATACCTTATGAGAAGTGTCCTTTTCTGTGTGACTTATTTCACTTAGAATCGTCGTACCTAAATCCACTCATCATGCTGCTACTAGCCTTATGACATTGATTTCATGGCTGAGTGATATTCCATTGTACATAAGGACCACAACTTCTTTATCCATTTTTCTCTTTCCTGGGATATTGAAGGTGGAATGAAGTGGAGGTCCTGGTCAACAGAGCAGCCCTAAACTTTGGGGTGCTTGTGTCTTGCTGATTTTTCATTTTCCCAATTTATACCCCCATGAGTGGAAGTGCCCTATGCTCTCTAAGCTGTGTTTTTTGGATGTTTCCGGACACACCGTACACTTCTCCAGAGTGGCTGTTGGCAATTTACATCCCGCCCATCAGTGTAGCAAGGCTCCCATTTCTCCATGGCCTGTCCTGCATTTCTGGTTTTGAGACTTTTTTCAGCATGGCCCTTTTGACCGATGGGTAGCGAGTCTTCTTTGTAGCGCTGATTTGCCTTTCCAGGTTGCTTGGTTGGCCAAAAAGGGCGTATGCGTTTTTTTCTGAATATATTCAGGAAAAAACGCATACGCCCTTTTTGGCCAAGGGCATCATTGTCAACGTTTTGCCGCTTTTCATGTGCTTTAAAGGCGATTCGAATCTACCTCCTGAAATCTGTTTCCTGCAATTCTGCCTTGATTTCAAATCCTCTTCTTTGCCTTCCCTCAATATATTTGTGGACGAGAGTTATCATTTATAACTCTGCAGGTTTGTGAATTGCAGTGCCCTGAAGCTCCATTTTACAACTCGCTTTTTTGGGAGCTGGCCGCAAAAGCGCAGGATGGCTTCAGGCCCTGTTCTGGTTCCGGGGGGGAGGATGAGCCTGTGGTTAATTCTTCTTCCTGATGGGAAAATAGAGTGACCTGTGCCTGTCCCAACACCAAGAGCTAGTCTCTCACTGGTTCCGCGTCTACCCGTTCATCCTCAGGACAAATTGCAACCTGTACGGAACAGGAGGTTAAAGGTGCTGATGCTCCAAGTAGGGAGATTATTAGTAAAGCGGCTGGAATGGCGAAGCCGGGCACAAGGAGAAGAGAAATGAGGTGCGTTTTAGAAACCTTTCCCCATCACATGGTGTACCATCTTTTTGTTTTCTCATGCATGTTTTCGATGTAGGAAGATGCCCTTGAACCTGGAGATTTGCGACCCATGCGATGGGGACCACGCAGTATTACTTTAAAGGGTCTGCGTTTGCTCACCCAACCTCACCAAACCTCTCAGCCCCAAGAGTGTCCACCCTTATGTCTCATCCAGCTGTGGGTCTAGATATGGTCAATCCAGGTTGCATCACAGCCCCTGAACGCATTGTGTAAGAATTTCTCTCTCTTTCACTGTCTTTGTTTCATGGGTTTGTAAAAGTAATTTATTTTTATAATGGGGTTTAGCTGCTTTTCACTGCTGTGTTTATGCCGCTTTACACCCACTTGCCACACTAACAGAGAGATATCAATACATAGGTTTTAAGATTATTACTAGTCAGATATATTCTTGTGCGGTGAATAGGGCGTGTTGAGTCCAGTTCTCTGAGCAAGGAGTAGGTCTTGTCTATTACATATTGGGTTTATGGAACGGTATCTGAGCTAATTTGAAACGCTTGTTTTATGTATCACCCCACCTCACCTTTCCCGTTAAGCAGCCATAGTGTGTTTTCTGCATGTGTGACTCTGTTCTGTTTTGTAATTCAGTTCAAGTGTAACGGTTTTTACATTCCCTCTATAAGTGATACCTTATGAGAAGTGTCCTTTTCTGTGTGACTTATTTCACTTAGAATCGTCGTACCTAAATCCACTCATCATGCTGCTACTAGCCTTATGACATTGATTTCATGGCTGAGTGATATTCCATTGTACATAAGGACCACAACTTCTTTATCCATTTTTCTCTTTCCTGGGATATTGAAGGTGGAATGAAGTGGAGGTCCTTGTCAACAGAGCAGACCTAAACTTTGGGGTGCTTGTGTCTTGCTGATTTTTCATTTTCCCAATTTATACCCCCATGAGTGGAAGTGCCCTATGCTCTCTAAGCTGTGTTTTTTAGATGTTTCAGGACACACCGTACACTTCTCCAGAGTGGCTGTTGGCAATTTACATCCCGCCCATCAGTGTAGCAAGGCTCCCATTTCTCCATGGCCTGTCCTGCATTTCTGGTTTTGAGACTTTTTTCAGCATGGCCCTTTTGACCGATGGGTAGCGAGTCTTCTTTGTAGCGCTGATTTGCCTTTCCAGGTTGCTTGGTTGGCCAAAAAGGGCGTATGCGTTTTTTTCTGAATATATTCAGGAAAAAACGCATACGCCCTTTTTGGCCAAGGGCATCATTGTCAACGTTTTGCCGCTTTTCATGTGCTTTAAAGGCGATTCGAATCTTCCTCCTGAAATCTGTTTCCTGCAATTCTGCCTTGATTTCAAATCCTCTTCTTTGCCTTCCCTCAATATATTTGTGGACGAGAGTTATCATTTATAACTCTGCAGGTTTGTGAATTGCAGTGCCCTGAAGCTCCATTTTACAACTCGCTTTTTTGGGAGCTGGCCGCAAAAGCGCAGGATGGCTTCAGGCCCTCTTCTGGTTTCAGGGGGGAGGATGAGCCCGTGGTTAATTCTTCTTCCTGATGGGAAAATAGGGTGACCTGTGCCTGTCCCAACACCAAGAGCTAGTCTCTCACTAGTTCCCCGTCTACCCGTTCATCCTCAGGAGAAATTGCAACCTGTACGGAACAGGAGGTTAAAGGTGCTGATGCTCCAAGTAGAGAGATTATTAGTAAAGCGGCTGGAATGGCGAACCCGGGCACAAGGAGAAGAGAAATGAGGTGCGTTTTAGAAACCTTTCCCCATCACATGGTGTACCATCTTTTTGTTTTCTCATGCATGTTTTCGATGTAGGAAGATGCCCTTGAACCTGGAGATTTGCGACCCATGCGATGGGGACCACGCAGTATTACTTTAAAGGGTCTGCGTTTGCTCACCCAACCTCACCAAACCTCTCAGCCCCAAGAGTGTCCACCCTTATGTCTCATCCAGCTGTGGGTCTAGATATGGTCAATCCAGGTTGCATCACAGCCCATGAACGCATTGTGTAAGAATTTCTCTCTCTTCCACTGTCTTTGTTTCATGGGTTTGTAAAAGTAATTTATTTTTATAATGGGGTTTAGCTGCTTTTCACTGCTGTGTTTATGCCGCTTTACACCCACTTGACACACTAACAGTGAGATATCAATACATAGGTTTTAAGATTATTACTAGTCAGATATATTCTTGTGCGGTGAATAGGGTGTGTTGAGTCCAGTTCTCTGAGCAAGGAGTAGGTCTTGTCTATTACATATTGGGTTTATGGAATGGTATCTGAGCTAATTTCAAACCCTTGTTTTATGTATCACCCCACCTCACCTTTCCCGTTAAGCAGCCATAGTGTGTTTTCTGCATGTGTGACTCTGTTCTGTTTTGTAATTCAGTTCAAGTGTAACGGTTTTTACATTCCCTCTATAAGTGATACCTTATGAGAAGTGTCCTTTTCTGTGTGACTTATTTCACTTAGAATCGTCGTACCTAAATCCACTCATCATGCTGCTACTAGCCTTATGACATTGATTTCATGGCTGAGTGATATTCCATTGTACATAAGGACCACAACTTCTTTATCCATTTTTCTCTTTCCTGGGATATTGAAGGTGGAATGAAGTGGAGGTCCTGGTCAACAGAGCAGCCCTAAACTTTGGGGTGCTTGTGTCTTGCTGATTTTTCATTTTCCCAATTTATACCCCCATGAGTGGAAGTGCCCTATGCTCTCTAAGCTGTGTTTTTTGGATGTTTCCGGACACACCGTACACTTCTCCAGAGTGGCTGTTGGCAATTTACATCCCGCCCATCAGTGTAGCAAGGCTCCCATTTCTCCATGGCCTGTCCTGCATTTCTGGTTTTGAGACTTTTTTCAGCATGGCCCTTTTGACCGATGGGTAGCGAGTCTTCTTTGTAGCGCTGATTTGCCTTTCCAGGTTGCTTGGTTGGCCAAAAAGGGCGTATGCGTTTTTTCCTGAATATATTCAGGAAAAAACGCATACGCCCTTTTTGGCCAAGGGCATCATTGTCAACGTTTTGCCGCTTTTCATGTGCTTTAAAGGCGATTCGAATCTACCTCCTGAAATCTGTTTCCTGCAATTCTGCCTTGATTTCAAATCCTCTTCTTTGCCTTCCCTCAATATATTTGTGGACGAGAGTTATCATTTATAACTCTGCAGGTTTGTGAATTGCAGTGCCCTGAAGCTCCATTTTACAACTCGCTTTTTTGGGAGCTGGCCGCAAAAGCGCAGGATGGCTTCAGGCCCTGTTCTGGTTCCGGGGGGGAGGATGAGCCTGTGGTTAATTCTTCTTCCTGATGGGAAAATAGAGTGACCTGTGCCTGTCCCAACACCAAGAGCTAGTCTCTCACTGGTTCCCCGTCTACCCGTTCATCCTCAGGACAAATTGCAACCTGTATGGAACAGGCGGTTAAAGGTGCTGATGCTCCAAGTAGGGAGATTATTAGTAAAGCGGCTGGAATGGCGAACCCGGGCACAAGGAGAAGAGAAATGAGGTGCGTTTTAGAAACCTTTCCCCATCACATGGTGTACCATCTTTTTGTTTTCTCATGCATGTTTTCGATGTAGGAAGATGCCCTTGAACCTGGAGATTTGGGACCCATGCAATGGGTACCACGCAGTATTACTTTAAAGGGTCTGCGTTTGCTCACCCAACCTCACCAAACCTCTCAGCCCCAAGAGTGTCCACCCTTATGTCTCATCCAGCTGTGGGTCTAGATATGGTCAATCCAGGTTGCATCACAGCCCCTGAACGCATTGTGTAAGAATTTCTCTCTCTTTCACTGTCTTTGTTTCATGGGTTTGTAAAAGTAATTTATTTTTATAATGGGGTTTAGCTGCTTTTCACTGCTGTGTTTATGCCGCTTTACACCCACTTGACACACTAACAGAGAGATATCAATACATAGGTTTTAAGATTATTACTAGTCAGATATATTCTTGTGCGGTGAATAGGGCGTGTTGAGTCCAGTTCTCTGAGCAAGGAGTAGGTCTTGTCTATTACATATTGGGTTTATGGAACGGTATCTGAGCTAATTTGAAACGCTTGTTTTATGTATCACCCCACCTCACCTTTCCCGTTAAGCAGCCATAGTGTGTTTTCTGCATGTGTGACTCTGTTCTGTTTTGTAATTCAGTTCAAGTGTAACGGTTTTGACATTCCCTCTATAAGTGATACCTTATGAGAAGTGTCCTTTTCTGTGTGACTTATTTCACTTAGAATCGTCGTACCTAAATCCACTCATCATGCTGCTACTAGCCTTATGACATTGATTTCATGGCTGAGTGATATTCCATTGTACATAAGGACCACAACTTCTTTATCCATTTTTCTCTTTCCTGGGATATTGAAGGTGGAATGAAGTGGAGGTCCTGGTCAACAGAGCAGCCCTAAACTTTGGGGTGCTTGTGTCTTGCTGATTTTTCATTTTCCCAATTTATACCCCCATGAGTGGAAGTGCCCTATGCTCTCTAAGCTGTGTTTTTTGGATGTTTCCGGACACACCGTACACTTCTCCAGAGTGGCTGTTGGCAATTTACATCCCGCCCATCAGTGTAGCAAGGCTCCCATTTCTCCATGGCCTGTCCTGCATTTCTGGTTTTGAGACTTTTTTCAGCATGGCCCTTTTGACCGATGGGTAGCGAGTCTTCTTTGTAGCGCTGATTTGCCTTTCCAGGTTGCTTGGTTGGCCAAAAAGGGCGTATGCGTTTTTTTCTGAATATATTCAGGAAAAAACGCATACGCCCTTTTTGGCCAAGGGCATCATTGTCAACGTTTTGCCGCTTTTCATGTGCTTTAAAGGCGATTCGAATCTACCTCCTGAAATCTGTTTCCTGCAATTCTGCCTTGATTTCAAATCCTCTTCTTTGCCTTCCCTCAATATATTTGTGGACGAGAGTTATCATTTATAACTCTGCAGGTTTGTGAATTGCAGTGCCCTGAAGCTCCATTTTACAACTCGCTTTTTTGGGAGCTGGCCGCAAAAGCGCAGGATGGCTTCAGGCCCTGTTCTGGTTCCGGGGGGGAGGATGAGCCTGTGGTTAATTCTTCTTCCTGATGGGAAAATAGAGTGACCTGTGCCTGTCCCAACACCAAGAGCTAGTCTCTCACTGGTTCCGCGTCTACCCGTTCATCCTCAGGACAAATTGCAACCTGTACAGAACAGGAGGTTAAAGGTGCTGATGCTCCAAGTAGGGAGATTATTAGTAAAGCGGCTGGAATGGCGAAGCCGGGCACAAGGAGAAGAGAAATGAGGTGCGTTTTAGAAACCTTTCCCCATCACATGGTGTACCATCTTTTTGTTTTCTCATGCATGTTTTCGATGTAGGAAGATGCCCTTGAACCTGGAGATTTGCGACCCATGCGATGGGGACCACGCAGTATTACTTTAAAGGGTCTGCGTTTGCTCACCCAACCTCACCAAACCTCTCAGCCCCAAGAGTGTCCACCCTTATGTCTCATCCAGCTGTGGGTCTAGATATGGTCAATCCAGGTTGCATCACAGCCCCTGAACGCATTGTGTAAGAATTTCTCTCTCTTTCACTGTCTTTGTTTCATGGGTTTGTAAAAGTAATTTATTTTTATAATGGGGTTTAGCTGCTTTTCACTGCTGTGTTTATGCCGCTTTACACCCACTTGCCACACTAACAGAGAGATATCAATACATAGGTTTTAAGATTATTACTAGTCAGATATATTCTTGTGCGGTGAATAGGGCGTGTTGAGTCCAGTTCTCTGAGCAAGGAGTAGGTCTTGTCTATTACATATTGGGTTTATGGAACGGTATCTGAGCTAATTTGAAACGCTTGTTTTATGTATCACCCCACCTCACCTTTCCCGTTAAGCAGCCATAGTGTGTTTTCTGCATGTGTGACTCTGTTCTGTTTTGTAATTCAGTTCAAGTGTAACGGTTTTTACATTCCCTCTATAAGTGATACCTTATGAGAAGTGTCCTTTTCTGTGTGACTTATTTCACTTAGAATCGTCGTACCTAAATCCACTCATCATGCTGCTACTAGCCTTATGACATTGATTTCATGGCTGAGTGATATTCCATTGTACATAAGGACCACAACTTCTTTATCCATTTTTCTCTTTCCTGGGATATTGAAGGTGGAATGAAGTGGAGGTCCTTGTCAACAGAGCAGACCTAAACTTTGGGGTGCTTGTGTCTTGCTGATTTTTCATTTTCCCAATTTATACCCCCATGAGTGGAAGTGCCCTATGCTCTCTAAGCTGTGTTTTTTAGATGTTTCAGGACACACCGTACACTTCTCCAGAGTGGCTGTTGGCAATTTACATCCCGCCCATCAGTGTAGCAAGGCTCCCATTTCTCCATGGCCTGTCCTGCATTTCTGGTTTTGAGACTTTTTTCAGCATGGCCCTTTTGACCGATGGGTAGCGAGTCTTCTTTGTAGCGCTGATTTGCCTTTCCAGGTTGCTTGGTTGGCCAAAAAGGGCGTATGCGTTTTTTTCTGAATATATTCAGGAAAAAACGCATACGCCCTTTTTGGCCAAGGGCATCATTGTCAACGTTTTGCCGCTTTTCATGTGCTTTAAAGGCGATTCGAATCTTCCTCCTGAAATCTGTTTCCTGCAATTCTGCCTTGATTTCAAATCCTCTTCTTTGCCTTCCCTCAATATATTTGTGGACGAGAGTTATCATTTATAACTCTGCAGGTTTGTGAATTGCAGTGCCCTGAAGCTCCATTTTACAACTCACTTTTTTGGGAGCTGGCCGCAAAAGCGCAGGATGGCTTCAGGCCCTCTTCTGGTTTCAGGGGGGAGGATGAGCCCGTGGTTAATTCTTCTTCCTGATGGGAAAATAGGGTGACCTGTGCCTGTCCCAACACCAAGAGCTAGTCTCTCACTAGTTCCCCGTCTACCCGTTCATCCTCAGGAGAAATTGCAACCTGTACGGAACAGGAGGTTAAAGGTGCTGATGCTCCAAGTAGAGAGATTATTAGTAAAGCGGCTGGAATGGCGAACCCGGGCACAAGGAGAAGAGAAATGAGGTGCGTTTTAGAAACCTTTCCCCATCACATGGTGTACCATCTTTTTGTTTTCTCATGCATGTTTTCGATGTAGGAAGATGCCCTTGAACCTGGAGATTTGCGACCCATGCGATGGGGACCACGCAGTATTACTTTAAAGGGTCTGCGTTTGCTCACCCAACCTCACCAAACCTCTCAGCCCCAAGAGTGTCCACCCTTATGTCTCATCCAGCTGTGGGTCTAGATATGGTCAATCCAGGTTGCATCACAGCCCATGAACGCATTGTGTAAGAATTTCTCTCTCTTCCACTGTCTTTGTTTCATGGGTTTGTAAAAGTAATTTATTTTTATAATGGGGTTTAGCTGCTTTTCACTGCTGTGTTTATGCCGCTTTACACCCACTTGACACACTAACAGTGAGATATCAATACATAGGTTTTAAGATTATTACTAGTCAGATATATTCTTGTGCGGTGAATAGGGTGTGTTGAGTCCAGTTCTCTGAGCAAGGAGTAGGTCTTGTCTATTACATATTGGGTTTATGGAATGGTATCTGAGCTAATTTCAAACCCTTGTTTTATGTATCACCCCACCTCACCTTTCCCGTTAAGCAGCCATAGTGTGTTTTCTGCATGTGTGACTCTGTTCTGTTTTGTAATTCAGTTCAAGTGTAACGGTTTTGACATTCCCTCTATAAGTGATACCTTATGAGAAGTGTCCTTTTCTGTGTGACTTATTTCACTTAGAATCGTCGTACCTAAATCCACTCATCATGCTGCTACTAGCCTTATGACATTGATTTCATGGCTGAGTGATATTCCATTGTACATAAGGACCACAACTTCTTTATCCATTTTTCTCTTTCCTGGGATATTGAAGGTGGAATGAAGTGGAGGTCCTGGTCAACAGAGCAGCCCTAAACTTTGGGGTGCTTGTGTCTTGCTGATTTTTCATTTTCCCAATTTATACCCCCATGAGTGGAAGTGCCCTATGCTCTCTAAGCTGTGTTTTTTGGATGTTTCCGGACACACCGTACACTTCTCCAGAGTGGCTGTTGGCAATTTACATCCCGCCCATCAGTGTAGCAAGGCTCCCATTTCTCCATGGCCTGTCCTGCATTTCTGGTTTTGAGACTTTTTTCAGCATGGCCCTTTTGACCGATGGGTAGCGAGTCTTCTTTGTAGCGCTGATTTGCCTTTCCAGGTTGCTTGGTTGGCCAAAAAGGGCGTATGCGTTTTTTTCTGAATATATTCAGGAAAAAACGCATACGCCCTTTTTGGCCAAGGGCATCATTGTCAACGTTTTGCCGCTTTTCATGTGCTTTAAAGGCGATTCGAATCTACCTCCTGAAATCTGTTTCCTGCAATTCTGCCTTGATTTCAAATCCTCTTCTTTGCCTTCCCTCAATATATTTGTGGACGAGAGTTATCATTTATAACTCTGCAGGTTTGTGAATTGCAGTGCCCTGAAGCTCCATTTTACAACTCGCTTTTTTGGGAGCTGGCCGCAAAAGCGCAGGATGGCTTCAGGCCCTGTTCTGGTTCCGGGGGGGAGGATGAGCCTGTGGTTAATTCTTCTTCCTGATGGGAAAATAGAGTGACCTGTGCCTGTCCCAACACCAAGAGCTAGTCTCTCACTGGTTCCGCGTCTACCCGTTCATCCTCAGGACAAATTGCAACCTGTACGGAACAGGAGGTTAAAGGTGCTGATGCTCCAAGTAGGGAGATTATTAGTAAAGCGGCTGGAATGGCGAAGCCGGGCACAAGGAGAAGAGAAATGAGGTGCGTTTTAGAAACCTTTCCCCATCACATGGTGTACCATCTTTTTGTTTTCTCATGCATGTTTTCGATGTAGGAAGATGCCCTTGAACCTGGAGATTTGCGACCCATGCGATGGGGACCACGCAGTATTACTTTAAAGGGTCTGCGTTTGCTCACCCAACCTCACCAAACCTCTCAGCCCCAAGAGTGTCCACCCTTATGTCTCATCCAGCTGTGGGTCTAGATATGGTCAATCCAGGTTGCATCACAGCCCCTGAACGCATTGTGTAAGAATTTCTCTCTCTTTCACTGTCTTTGTTTCATGGGTTTGTAAAAGTAATTTATTTTTATAATGGGGTTTAGCTGCTTTTCACTGCTGTGTTTATGCCGCTTTACACCCACTTGCCACACTAACAGAGAGATATCAATACATAGGTTTTAAGATTATTACTAGTCAGATATATTCTTGTGCGGTGAATAGGGCGTGTTGAGTCCAGTTCTCTGAGCAAGGAGTAGGTCTTGTCTATTACATATTGGGTTTATGGAACGGTATCTGAGCTAATTTGAAACGCTTGTTTTATGTATCACCCCACCTCACCTTTCCCGTTAAGCAGCCATAGTGTGTTTTCTGCATGTGTGACTCTGTTCTGTTTTGTAATTCAGTTCAAGTGTAACGGTTTTTACATTCCCTCTATAAGTGATACCTTATGAGAAGTGTCCTTTTCTGTGTGACTTATTTCACTTAGAATCGTCGTACCTAAATCCACTCATCATGCTGCTACTAGCCTTATGACATTGATTTCATGGCTGAGTGATATTCCATTGTACATAAGGACCACAACTTCTTTATCCATTTTTCTCTTTCCTGGGATATTGAAGGTGGAATGAAGTGGAGGTCCTTGTCAACAGAGCAGACCTAAACTTTGGGGTGCTTGTGTC
Source organism: Balaenoptera ricei (assembly GCF_028023285.1). Lineage (NCBI taxonomy): Eukaryota > Metazoa > Chordata > Mammalia > Artiodactyla > Balaenopteridae > Balaenoptera > Balaenoptera ricei. The sequence goes on from NW_026777509.1 coordinate 175,255, forward strand.
TTGCTGATTTTTCATTTTCCCAATTTATACCCCCATGAGTGGAAGTGCCCTATGCTCTCTAAGCTGTGTTTTTTAGATGTTTCAGGACACACCGTACACTTCTCCAGAGTGGCTGTTGGCAATTTACATCCCGCCCATCAGTGTAGCAAGGCTCCCATTTCTCCATGGCCTGTCCTGCATTTCTGGTTTTGAGACTTTTTTCAGCATGGCCCTTTTGACCGATGGGTAGCGAGTCTTCTTTGTAGCGCTGATTTGCCTTTCCAGGTTGCTTGGTTGGCCAAAAAGGGCGTATGCGTTTTTTTCTGAATATATTCAGGAAAAAACGCATACGCCCTTTTTGGCCAAGGGCATCATTGTCAACGTTTTGCCGCTTTTCATGTGCTTTAAAGGCGATTCGAATCTTCCTCCTGAAATCTGTTTCCTGCAATTCTGCCTTGATTTCAAATCCTCTTCTTTGCCTTCCCTCAATATATTTGTGGACGAGAGTTATCATTTATAACTCTGCAGGTTTGTGAATTGCAGTGCCCTGAAGCTCCATTTTACAACTCACTTTTTTGGGAGCTGGCCGCAAAAGCGCAGGATGGCTTCAGGCCCTCTTCTGGTTTCAGGGGGGAGGATGAGCCCGTGGTTAATTCTTCTTCCTGATGGGAAAATAGGGTGACCTGTGCCTGTCCCAACACCAAGAGCTAGTCTCTCACTAGTTCCCCGTCTACCCGTTCATCCTCAGGAGAAATTGCAACCTGTACGGAACAGGAGGTTAAAGGTGCTGATGCTCCAAGTAGAGAGATTATTAGTAAAGCGGCTGGAATGGCGAACCCGGGCACAAGGAGAAGAGAAATGAGGTGCGTTTTAGAAACCTTTCCCCATCACATGGTGTACCATCTTTTTGTTTTCTCATGCATGTTTTCGATGTAGGAAGATGCCCTTGAACCTGGAGATTTGCGACCCATGCGATGGGGACCACGCAGTATTACTTTAAAGGGTCTGCGTTTGCTCACCCAACCTCACCAAACCTCTCAGCCCCAAGAGTGTCCACCCTTATGTCTCATCCAGCTGTGGGTCTAGATATGGTCAATCCAGGTTGCATCACAGCCCATGAACGCATTGTGTAAGAATTTCTCTCTCTTCCACTGTCTTTGTTTCATGGGTTTGTAAAAGTAATTTATTTTTATAATGGGGTTTAGCTGCTTTTCACTGCTGTGTTTATGCCGCTTTACACCCACTTGACACACTAACAGTGAGATATCAATACATAGGTTTTAAGATTATTACTAGTCAGATATATTCTTGTGCGGTGAATAGGGTGTGTTGAGTCCAGTTCTCTGAGCAAGGAGTAGGTCTTGTCTATTACATATTGGGTTTATGGAATGGTATCTGAGCTAATTTCAAACCCTTGTTTTATGTATCACCCCACCTCACCTTTCCCGTTAAGCAGCCATAGTGTGTTTTCTGCATGTGTGACTCTGTTCTGTTTTGTAATTCAGTTCAAGTGTAACGGTTTTGACATTCCCTCTATAAGTGATACCTTATGAGAAGTGTCCTTTTCTGTGTGACTTATTTCACTTAGAATCGTCGTACCTAAATCCACTCATCATGCTGCTACTAGCCTTATGACATTGATTTCATGGCTGAGTGATATTCCATTGTACATAAGGACCACAACTTCTTTATCCATTTTTCTCTTTCCTGGGATATTGAAGGTGGAATGAAGTGGAGGTCCTGGTCAACAGAGCAGCCCTAAACTTTGGGGTGCTTGTGTCTTGCTGATTTTTCATTTTCCCAATTTATACCCCCATGAGTGGAAGTGCCCTATGCTCTCTAAGCTGTGTTTTTTGGATGTTTCCGGACACACCGTACACTTCTCCAGAGTGGCTGTTGGCAATTTACATCCCGCCCATCAGTGTAGCAAGGCTCCCATTTCTCCATGGCCTGTCCTGCATTTCTGGTTTTGAGACTTTTTTCAGCATGGCCCTTTTGACCGATGGGTAGCGAGTCTTCTTTGTAGCGCTGATTTGCCTTTCCAGGTTGCTTGGTTGGCCAAAAAGGGCGTATGCGTTTTTTTCTGAATATATTCAGGAAAAAACGCATACGCCCTTTTTGGCCAAGGGCATCATTGTCAACGTTTTGCCGCTTTTCATGTGCTTTAAAGGCGATTCGAATCTACCTCCTGAAATCTGTTTCCTGCAATTCTGCCTTGATTTCAAATCCTCTTCTTTGCCTTCCCTCAATATATTTGTGGACGAGAGTTATCATTTATAACTCTGCAGGTTTGTGAATTGCAGTGCCCTGAAGCTCCATTTTACAACTCGCTTTTTTGGGAGCTGGCCGCAAAAGCGCAGGATGGCTTCAGGCCCTGTTCTGGTTCCGGGGGGGAGGATGAGCCTGTGGTTAATTCTTCTTCCTGATGGGAAAATAGAGTGACCTGTGCCTGTCCCAACACCAAGAGCTAGTCTCTCACTGGTTCCGCGTCTACCCGTTCATCCTCAGGACAAATTGCAACCTGTACGGAACAGGAGGTTAAAGGTGCTGATGCTCCAAGTAGGGAGATTATTAGTAAAGCGGCTGGAATGGCGAAGCCGGGCACAAGGAGAAGAGAAATGAGGTGCGTTTTAGAAACCTTTCCCCATCACATGGTGTACCATCTTTTTGTTTTCTCATGCATGTTTTCGATGTAGGAAGATGCCCTTGAACCTGGAGATTTGCGACCCATGCGATGGGGACCACGCAGTATTACTTTAAAGGGTCTGCGTTTGCTCACCCAACCTCACCAAACCTCTCAGCCCCAAGAGTGTCCACCCTTATGTCTCATCCAGCTGTGGGTCTAGATATGGTCAATCCAGGTTGCATCACAGCCCCTGAACGCATTGTGTAAGAATTTCTCTCTCTTTCACTGTCTTTGTTTCATGGGTTTGTAAAAGTAATTTATTTTTATAATGGGGTTTAGCTGCTTTTCACTGCTGTGTTTATGCCGCTTTACACCCACTTGCCACACTAACAGAGAGATATCAATACATAGGTTTTAAGATTATTACTAGTCAGATATATTCTTGTGCGGTGAATAGGGCGTGTTGAGTCCAGTTCTCTGAGCAAGGAGTAGGTCTTGTCTATTACATATTGGGTTTATGGAACGGTATCTGAGCTAATTTGAAACGCTTGTTTTATGTATCACCCCACCTCACCTTTCCCGTTAAGCAGCCATAGTGTGTTTTCTGCATGTGTGACTCTGTTCTGTTTTGTAATTCAGTTCAAGTGTAACGGTTTTTACATTCCCTCTATAAGTGATACCTTATGAGAAGTGTCCTTTTCTGTGTGACTTATTTCACTTAGAATCGTCGTACCTAAATCCACTCATCATGCTGCTACTAGCCTTATGACATTGATTTCATGGCTGAGTGATATTCCATTGTACATAAGGACCACAACTTCTTTATCCATTTTTCTCTTTCCTGGGATATTGAAGGTGGAATGAAGTGGAGGTCCTTGTCAACAGAGCAGACCTAAACTTTGGGGTGCTTGTGTCTTGCTGATTTTTCATTTTCCCAATTTATACCCCCATGAGTGGAAGTGCCCTATGCTCTCTAAGCTGTGTTTTTTAGATGTTTCAGGACACACCGTACACTTCTCCAGAGTGGCTGTTGGCAATTTACATCCCGCCCATCAGTGTAGCAAGGCTCCCATTTCTCCATGGCCTGTCCTGCATTTCTGGTTTTGAGACTTTTTTCAGCATGGCCCTTTTGACCGATGGGTAGCGAGTCTTCTTTGTAGCGCTGATTTGCCTTTCCAGGTTGCTTGGTTGGCCAAAAAGGGCGTATGCGTTTTTTTCTGAATATATTCAGGAAAAAACGCATACGCCCTTTTTGGCCAAGGGCATCATTGTCAACGTTTTGCCGCTTTTCATGTGCTTTAAAGGCGATTCGAATCTTCCTCCTGAAATCTGTTTCCTGCAATTCTGCCTTGATTTCAAATCCTCTTCTTTGCCTTCCCTCAATATATTTGTGGACGAGAGTTATCATTTATAACTCTGCAGGTTTGTGAATTGCAGTGCCCTGAAGCTCCATTTTACAACTCGCTTTTTTGGGAGCTGGCCGCAAAAGCGCAGGATGGCTTCAGGCCCTCTTCTGGTTTCAGGGGGGAGGATGAGCCCGTGGTTAATTCTTCTTCCTGATGGGAAAATAGGGTGACCTGTGCCTGTCCCAACACCAAGAGCTAGTCTCTCACTAGTTCCCCGTCTACCCGTTCATCCTCAGGAGAAATTGCAACCTGTACGGAACAGGAGGTTAAAGGTGCTGATGCTCCAAGTAGAGAGATTATTAGTAAAGCGGCTGGAATGGCGAACCCGGGCACAAGGAGAAGAGAAATGAGGTGCGTTTTAGAAACCTTTCCCCATCACATGGTGTACCATCTTTTTGTTTTCTCATGCATGTTTTCGATGTAGGAAGATGCCCTTGAACCTGGAGATTTGCGACCCATGCGATGGGGACCACGCAGTATTACTTTAAAGGGTCTGCGTTTGCTCACCCAACCTCACCAAACCTCTCAGCCCCAAGAGTGTCCACCCTTATGTCTCATCCAGCTGTGGGTCTAGATATGGTCAATCCAGGTTGCATCACAGCCCCTGAACGCATTGTGTAAGAATTTCTCTCTCTTTCACTGTCTTTGTTTCATGGGTTTGTAAAAGTAATTTATTTTTATAATGGGGTTTAGCTGCTTTTCACTGCTGTGTTTATGCCACTTTACACCCACTTGACACACTAACAGAGAGATATCAATACATAGGTTTTAAGATTATTACTAGTCAGATATATTCTTGTGCGGTGAATAGGGCGTGTTGAGTCCAGTTCTCTGAGCAAGGAGTAGGTCTTGTCTATTACATATTGGGTTTATGGAACGGTATCTGAGCTAATTTGAAACGCTTGTTTTATGTATCACCCCACCTCACCTTTCCCGTTAAGCAGCCATAGTGTGTTTTCTGCATGTGTGACTCTGTTCTGTTTTGTAATTCAGTTCAAGTGTAACGGTTTTGACATTCCCTCTATAAGTGATACCTTATGAGAAGTGTCCTTTTCTGTGTGACTTATTTCACTTAGAATCGTCGTACCTAAATCCACTCATCATGCTGCTACTAGCCTTATGACATTGATTTCATGGCTGAGTGATATTCCATTGTACATAAGGACCACAACTTCTTTATCCATTTTTCTCTTTCCTGGGATATTGAAGGTGGAATGAAGTGGAGGTCCTGGTCAACAGAGCAGCCCTAAACTTTGGGGTGCTTGTGTCTTGCTGATTTTTCATTTTCCCAATTTATACCCCCATGAGTGGAAGTGCCCTATGCTCTCTAAGCTGTGTTTTTTGGATGTTTCCGGACACACCGTACACTTCTCCAGAGTGGCTGTTGGCAATTTACATCCCGCCCATCAGTGTAGCAAGGCTCCCATTTCTCCATGGCCTGTCCTGCATTTCTGGTTTTGAGACTTTTTTCAGCATGGCCCTTTTGACCGATGGGTAGCGAGTCTTCTTTGTAGCGCTGATTTGCCTTTCCAGGTTGCTTGGTTGGCCAAAAAGGGCGTATGCGTTTTTTTCTGAATATATTCAGGAAAAAACGCATACGCCCTTTTTGGCCAAGGGCATCATTGTCAACGTTTTGCCGCTTTTCATGTGCTTTAAAGGCGATTCGAATCTACCTCCTGAAATCTGTTTCCTGCAATTCTGCCTTGATTTCAAATCCTCTTCTTTGCCTTCCCTCAATATATTTGTGGACGAGAGTTATCATTTATAACTCTGCAGGTTTGTGAATTGCAGTGCCCTGAAGCTCCATTTTACAACTCGCTTTTTTGGGAGCTGGCCGCAAAAGCGCAGGATGGCTTCAGGCCCTGTTCTGGTTCCGGGGGGGAGGATGAGCCTGTGGTTAATTCTTCTTCCTGATGGGAAAATAGAGTGACCTGTGCCTGTCCCAACACCAAGAGCTAGTCTCTCACTGGTTCCGCGTCTACCCGTTCATCCTCAGGACAAATTGCAACCTGTACAGAACAGGAGGTTAAAGGTGCTGATGCTCCAAGTAGGGAGATTATTAGTAAAGCGGCTGGAATGGCGAAGCCGGGCACAAGGAGAAGAGAAATGAGGTGCGTTTTAGAAACCTTTCCCCATCACATGGTGTACCATCTTTTTGTTTTCTCATGCATGTTTTCGATGTAGGAAGATGCCCTTGAACCTGGAGATTTGCGACCCATGCGATGGGGACCACGCAGTATTACTTTAAAGGGTCTGCGTTTGCTCACCCAACCTCACCAAACCTCTCAGCCCCAAGAGTGTCCACCCTTATGTCTCATCCAGCTGTGGGTCTAGATATGGTCAATCCAGGTTGCATCACAGCCCCTGAACGCATTGTGTAAGAATTTCTCTCTCTTTCACTGTCTTTGTTTCATGGGTTTGTAAAAGTAATTTATTTTTATAATGGGGTTTAGCTGCTTTTCACTGCTGTGTTTATGCCGCTTTACACCCACTTGCCACACTAACAGAGAGATATCAATACATAGGTTTTAAGATTATTACTAGTCAGATATATTCTTGTGCGGTGAATAGGGCGTGTTGAGTCCAGTTCTCTGAGCAAGGAGTAGGTCTTGTCTATTACATATTGGGTTTATGGAACGGTATCTGAGCTAATTTGAAACGCTTGTTTTATGTATCACCCCACCTCACCTTTCCCGTTAAGCAGCCATAGTGTGTTTTCTGCATGTGTGACTCTGTTCTGTTTTGTAATTCAGTTCAAGTGTAACGGTTTTGACATTCCCTCTATAAGTGATACCTTATGAGAAGTGTCCTTTTCTGTGTGACTTATTTCACTTAGAATCGTCGTACCTAAATCCACTCATCATGCTGCTACTAGCCTTATGACATTGATTTCATGGCTGAGTGATATTCCATTGTACATAAGGACCACAACTTCTTTATCCATTTTTCTCTTTCCTGGGATATTGAAGGTGGAATGAAGTGGAGGTCCTTGTCAACAGAGCAGACCTAAACTTTGGGGTGCTTGTGTCTTGCTGATTTTTCATTTTCCCAATTTATACCCCCATGAGTGGAAGTGCCCTATGCTCTCTAAGCTGTGTTTTTTAGATGTTTCAGGACACACCGTACACTTCTCCAGAGTGGCTGTTGGCAATTTACATCCCGCCCATCAGTGTAGCAAGGCTCCCATTTCTCCATGGCCTGTCCTGCATTTCTGGTTTTGAGACTTTTTTCAGCATGGCCCTTTTGACCGATGGGTAGCGAGTCTTCTTTGTAGCGCTGATTTGCCTTTCCAGGTTGCTTGGTTGGCCAAAAAGGGCGTATGCGTTTTTTTCTGAATATATTCAGGAAAAAACGCATACGCCCTTTTTGGCCAAGGGCATCATTGTCAACGTTTTGCCGCTTTTCATGTGCTTTAAAGGCGATTCGAATCTTCCTCCTGAAATCTGTTTCCTGCAATTCTGCCTTGATTTCAAATCCTCTTCTTTGCCTTCCCTCAATATATTTGTGGACGAGAGTTATCATTTATAACTCTGCAGGTTTGTGAATTGCAGTGCCCTGAAGCTCCATTTTACAACTCACTTTTTTGGGAGCTGGCCGCAAAAGCGCAGGATGGCTTCAGGCCCTCTTCTGGTTTCAGGGGGGAGGATGAGCCCGTGGTTAATTCTTCTTCCTGATGGGAAAATAGGGTGACCTGTGCCTGTCCCAACACCAAGAGCTAGTCTCTCACTAGTTCCCCGTCTACCCGTTCATCCTCAGGAGAAATTGCAACCTGTACGGAACAGGAGGTTAAAGGTGCTGATGCTCCAAGTAGAGAGATTATTAGTAAAGCGGCTGGAATGGCGAACCCGGGCACAAGGAGAAGAGAAATGAGGTGCGTTTTAGAAACCTTTCCCCATCACATGGTGTACCATCTTTTTGTTTTCTCATGCATGTTTTCGATGTAGGAAGATGCCCTTGAACCTGGAGATTTGCGACCCATGCGATGGGGACCACGCAGTATTACTTTAAAGGGTCTGCGTTTGCTCACCCAACCTCACCAAACCTCTCAGCCCCAAGAGTGTCCACCCTTATGTCTCATCCAGCTGTGGGTCTAGATATGGTCAATCCAGGTTGCATCACAGCCCATGAACGCATTGTGTAAGAATTTCTCTCTCTTCCACTGTCTTTGTTTCATGGGTTTGTAAAAGTAATTTATTTTTATAATGGGGTTTAGCTGCTTTTCACTGCTGTGTTTATGCCGCTTTACACCCACTTGACACACTAACAGTGAGATATCAATACATAGGTTTTAAGATTATTACTAGTCAGATATATTCTTGTGCGGTGAATAGGGTGTGTTGAGTCCAGTTCTCTGAGCAAGGAGTAGGTCTTGTCTATTACATATTGGGTTTATGGAATGGTATCTGAGCTAATTTCAAACCCTTGTTTTATGTATCACCCCACCTCACCTTTCCCGTTAAGCAGCCATAGTGTGTTTTCTGCATGTGTGACTCTGTTCTGTTTTGTAATTCAGTTCAAGTGTAACGGTTTTTACATTCCCTCTATAAGTGATACCTTATGAGAAGTGTCCTTTTCTGTGTGACTTATTTCACTTAGAATCGTCGTACCTAAATCCACTCATCATGCTGCTACTAGCCTTATGACATTGATTTCATGGCTGAGTGATATTCCATTGTACATAAGGACCACAACTTCTTTATCCATTTTTCTCTTTCCTGGGATATTGAAGGTGGAATGAAGTGGAGGTCCTGGTCAACAGAGCAGCCCTAAACTTTGGGGTGCTTGTGTCTTGCTGATTTTTCATTTTCCCAATTTATACCCCCATGAGTGGAAGTGCCCTATGCTCTCTAAGCTGTGTTTTTTGGATGTTTCCGGACACACCGTACACTTCTCCAGAGTGGCTGTTGGCAATTTACATCCCGCCCATCAGTGTAGCAAGGCTCCCATTTCTCCATGGCCTGTCCTGCATTTCTGGTTTTGAGACTTTTTTCAGCATGGCCCTTTTGACCGATGGGTAGCGAGTCTTCTTTGTAGCGCTGATTTGCCTTTCCAGGTTGCTTGGTTGGCCAAAAAGGGCGTATGCGTTTTTTTCTGAATATATTCAGGAAAAAACGCATACGCCCTTTTTGGCCAAGGGCATCATTGTCAACGTTTTGCCGCTTTTCATGTGCTTTAAAGGCGATTCGAATCTACCTCCTGAAATCTGTTTCCTGCAATTCTGCCTTGATTTCAAATCCTCTTCTTTGCCTTCCCTCAATATATTTGTGGACGAGAGTTATCATTTATAACTCTGCAGGTTTGTGAATTGCAGTGCCCTGAAGCTCCATTTTACAACTCGCTTTTTTGGGAGCTGGCCGCAAAAGCGCAGGATGGCTTCAGGCCCTGTTCTGGTTCCGGGGGGGAGGATGAGCCAGTGGTTAATTCTTCTTCCTGATGGGAAAATAGAGTGACCTGTGCCTGTCCCAACACCAAGAGCTAGTCTCTCACTGGTTCCGCGTCTACCCGTTCATCCTCAGGACAAATTGCAACCTGTACGGAACAGGAGGTTAAAGGTGCTGATGCTCCAAGTAGGGAGATTATTAGTAAAGCGGCTGGAATGGCGAAGCCGGGCACAAGGAGAAGAGAAATGAGGTGCGTTTTAGAAACCTTTCCCCATCACATGGTGTACCATCTTTTTGTTTTCTCATGCATGTTTTCGATGTAGGAAGATGCCCTTGAACCTGGAGATTTGCGACCCATGCGATGGGGACCACGCAGTATTACTTTAAAGGGTCTGCGTTTGCTCACCCAACCTCACCAAACCTCTCAGCCCCAAGAGTGTCCACCCTTATGTCTCATCCAGCTGTGGGTCTAGATATGGTCAATCCAGGTTGCATCACAGCCCCTGAACGCATTGTGTAAGAATTTCTCTCTCTTTCACTGTCTTTGTTTCATGGGTTTGTAAAAGTAATTTATTTTTATAATGGGGTTTAGCTGCTTTTCACTGCTGTGTTTATGCCGCTTTACACCCACTTGCCACACTAACAGAGAGATATCAATACATAGGTTTTAAGATTATTACTAGTCAGATATATTCTTGTGCGGTGAATAGGGCGTGTTGAGTCCAGTTCTCTGAGCAAGGAGTAGGTCTTGTCTATTACATATTGGGTTTATGGAACGGTATCTGAGCTAATTTGAAACGCTTGTTTTATGTATCACCCCACCTCACCTTTCCCGTTAAGCAGCCATAGTGTGTTTTCTGCATGTGTGACTCTGTTCTGTTTTGTAATTCAGTTCAAGTGTAACGGTTTTTACATTCCCTCTATAAGTGATACCTTATGAGAAGTGTCCTTTTCTGTGTGACTTATTTCACTTAGAATCGTCGTACATAAATCCACTCATCATGCTGCTACTAGCCTTATGACATTGATTTCATGGCTGAGTGATATTCCATTGTACATAAGGACCACAACTTCTTTATCCATTTTTCTCTTTCCTGGGATATTGAAGGTGGAATGAAGTGGAGGTCCTTGTCAACAGAGCAGACCTAAACTTTGGGGTGCTTGTGTCTTGCTGATTTTTCATTTTCCCAATTTATACCCCCATGAGTGGAAGTGCCCTATGCTCTCTAAGCTGTGTTTTTTAGATGTTTCAGGACACACCGTACACTTCTCCAGAGTGGCTGTTGGCAATTTACATCCCGCCCATCAGTGTAGCAAGGCTCCCATTTCTCCATGGCCTGTCCTGCATTTCTGGTTTTGAGACTTTTTTCAGCATGGCCCTTTTGACCGATGGGTAGCGAGTCTTCTTTGTAGCGCTGATTTGCCTTTCCAGGTTGCTTGGTTGGCCAAAAAGGGCGTATGCGTTTTTTTCTGAATATATTCAGGAAAAAACGCATACGCCCTTTTTGGCCAAGGGCATCATTGTCAACGTTTTGCCGCTTTTCATGTGCTTTAAAGGCGATTCGAATCTTCCTCCTGAAATCTGTTTCCTGCAATTCTGCCTTGATTTCAAATCCTCTTCTTTGCCTTCCCTCAATATATTTGTGGACGAGAGTTATCATTTATAACTCTGCAGGTTTGTGAATTGCAGTGCCCTGAAGCTCCATTTTACAACTCGCTTTTTTGGGAGCTGGCCGCAAAAGCGCAGGATGGCTTCAGGCCCTCTTCTGGTTTCAGGGGGGAGGATGAGCCCGTGGTTAATTCTTCTTCCTGATGGGAAAATAGGGTGACCTGTGCCTGTCCCAACACCAAGAGCTAGTCTCTCACTAGTTCCCCGTCTACCCGTTCATCCTCAGGAGAAATTGCAACCTGTACGGAACAGGAGGTTAAAGGTGCTGATGCTCCAAGTAGAGAGATTATTAGTAAAGCGGCTGGAATGGCGAACCCGGGCACAAGGAGAAGAGAAATGAGGTGCGTTTTAGAAACCTTTCCCCATCACATGGTGTACCATCTTTTTGTTTTCTCATGCATGTTTTCGATGTAGGAAGATGCCCTTGAACCTGGAGATTTGCGACCCATGCGATGGGGACCACGCAGTATTACTTTAAAGGGTCTGCGTTTGCTCACCCAACCTCACCAAACCTCTCAGCCCCAAGAGTGTCCACCCTTATGTCTCATCCAGCTGTGGGTCTAGATATGGTCAATCCAGGTTGCATCACAGCCCATGAACGCATTGTGTAAGAATTTCTCTCTCTTCCACTGTCTTTGTTTCATGGGTTTGTAAAAGTAATTTATTTTTATAATGGGGTTTAGCTGCTTTTCACTGCTGTGTTTATGCCGCTTTACACCCACTTGACACACTAACAGTGAGATATCAATACATAGGTTTTAAGATTATTACTAGTCAGATATATTCTTGTGCGGTGAATAGGGTGTGTTGAGTCCAGTTCTCTGAGCAAGGAGTAGGTCTTGTCTATTACATATTGGGTTTATGGAATGGTATCTGAGCTAATTTCAAACCCTTGTTTTATGTATCACCCCACCTCACCTTTCCCGTTAAGCAGCCATAGTGTGTTTTCTGCATGTGTGACTCTGTTCTGTTTTGTAATTCAGTTCAAGTGTAACGGTTTTGACATTCCCTCTATAAGTGATACCTTATGAGAAGTGTCCTTTTCTGTGTGACTTATTTCACTTAGAATCGTCGTACCTAAATCCACTCATCATGCTGCTACTAGCCTTATGACATTGATTTCATGGCTGAGTGATATTCCATTGTACATAAGGACCACAACTTCTTTATCCATTTTTCTCTTTCCTGGGATATTGAAGGTGGAATGAAGTGGAGGTCCTGGTCAACAGAGCAGCCCTAAACTTTGGGGTGCTTGTGTCTTGCTGATTTTTCATTTTCCCAATTTATACCCCCATGAGTGGAAGTGCCCTATGCTCTCTAAGCTGTGTTTTTTGGATGTTTCCGGACACACCGTACACTTCTCCAGAGTGGCTGTTGGCAATTTACATCCCGCCCATCAGTGTAGCAAGGCTCCCATTTCTCCATGGCCTGTCCTGCATTTCTGGTTTTGAGACTTTTTTCAGCATGGCCCTTTTGACCGATGGGTAGCGAGTCTTCTTTGTAGCGCTGATTTGCCTTTCCACGTTGCTTGGTTGGCCAAAAAGGGCGTATGCGTTTTTTCCTGAATATATTCAGGAAAAAACGCATACGCCCTTTTTGGCCAAGGGCATCATTGTCAACGTTTTGCCGCTTTTCATGTGCTTTAAAGGCGATTCGAATCTACCTCCTGAAATCTGTTTCCTGCAATTCTGCCTTGATTTCAAATCCTCTTCTTTGCCTTCCCTCAATATATTTGTGGACGAGAGTTATCATTTATAACTCTGCAGGTTTGTGAATTGCAGTGCCCTGAAGCTCCATTTTACAACTCGCTTTTTTGGGAGCTGGCCGCAAAAGCGCAGGATGGCTTCAGGCCCTGTTCTGGTTCCGGGGGGGAGGATGAGCCTGTGGTTAATTCTTCTTCCTGATGGGAAAATAGAGTGACCTGTGCCTGTCCCAAAACCAAGAGCTAGTCTCTCACTGGTTCCCCGTCTACCTGTTCATCCTCAGGACAAATTGCAACCTGTACGGAACAGGAGGTTAAAGGTGCTGATGCTCCAAGTAGGGAGATTATTAGTAAAGCGTCTGGAATGGTGAAGCCGGGCACAAGGAGAAGGGAAATGAGGTGCGTTTTAGAAACCTTTCCCCATCACATGGTGTACCATCTTTTTGTTTGCTCATGCATGTTTTCGATGTAGGAAGATGCCCTTGAACCTGTAGATTTGGGACCCATGCAATGGGTACCACGCAGTATTACTTTAAAGGGTCTGCGTTTGCTCACCCAACCTCACCAAACCTCTCAGCCCCAAGAGTGTCCACCCTTATGTCTCATCCAGCTGTGGGTCTAGATATGGTCAATCCAGGTTGCATCACAGCCCCTGAACGCATTGTGTAAGAATTTCTCTCTCTTTCACTGTCTTTGTTTCATGGGTTTGTAAAAGTAATTTATTTTTATAATGGGGTTTAGCTGCTTTTCACTGCTGTGTTTATGCCGCTTTACACCCACTTGACACACTAACAGAGAGATATCAATACATAGGTTTTAAGATTATTACTAGTCAGATATATTCTTGTGCGGTGAATAGGGCGTGTTGAGTCCAGTTCTCTGAGCAAGGAGTAGGTCTTGTCTATTACATATTGGGTTTATGGAACGGTATCTGAGCTAATTTGAAACCCTTGTTTTATGTATCACCCCACCTCACCTTTCCCGTTAAGCAGCCATAGTGTGTTTTCTGCATGTGTGACTCTGTTCTGTTTTGTAATTCAGTTCAAGTGTAACGGTTTTTACATTCCCTCTATAAGTGATACCTTATGAGAAGTGTCCTTTTCTGTGTGACTTATTTCACTTAGAATCGTCGTACCTAAATCCACTCATCATGCTGCTACTAGCCTTATGACATTGATTTCATGGCTGAGTGATATTCCATTGTACATAAGGACCACAACTTCTTTATCCATTTTTCTCTTTCCTGGGATATTGAAGGTGGAATGAAGTGGAGGTCCTTGTCAACAGAGCAGCCCTAAACTTTGGGGTGCTTGTGTCTTGCTGATTTTTCATTTTCCCAATTTATACCCCCATGAGTGGAAGTGCCCTATGCTCTCTAAGCTGTGTTTTTTAGATGTTTCAGGACACACCGTACACTTCTCCAGAGTGGCTGTTGGCAATTTACATCCCGCTCATCAGTGTAGCATGGCTCCCATTTCTCCATGGCCTGTCCTGTATTTCTGGTTTTGAGACTTTTTTCAGCATGGCCCTTTTGACCGATGGGTAGCGAGTCTTCTTTGTAGCGCTGATTTGCCTTTCCAGGTTGCTTGGTTGGCCAAAAAGGGCGTATGCGTTTTTTCCTGAATATATTCAGGAAAAAACGCATACGCCCTTTTTGGCCAAGGGCATCATTGTCAACGTTTTGCCGCTTTTCATGTGCTTTAAAGGCGATTCGAATCTACCTCCTGAAATCTGTTTCCTGCAATTCTGCCTTGATTTCAAATCCTCTTCTTTGCCTTCCCTCAATATATTTGTGGACGAGAGTTATCATTTATAACTCTGCAGGTTTGTGAATTGCAGTGCCCTGAAGCTCCATTTTACAACTCGCTTTTTTGGGAGCTGGCCGCAAAAGCGCAGGATGGCTTCAGGCCCTGTTCTGGTTCCGGGGGGGAGGATGAGCCTGTGGTTAATTCTTCTTCCTGATGGGAAAATAGAGTGACCTGTGCCTGTCCCAACACCAAGAGCTAGTCTCTCACTGGTTCCGCGTCTACCCGTTCATCCTCAGGACAAATTGCAACCTGTACGGAACAGGAGGTTAAAGGTGCTGATGCTCCAAGTAGGGAGATTATTAGTAAAGCGGCTGGAATGGCGAAGCCAGGCACAAGGAGAAGAGAAATGAGGTGCGTTTTAGAAACCTTTCCCCATCACATGGTGTACCATCTTTTTGTTTTCTCATGCATGTTTTCGATGTAGGAAGATGCCCTTGAACCTGGAGATTTGCGACCCATGCGATGGGGACCACGCAGTATTACTTTAAAGGGTCTGCGTTTGCTCACCCAACCTCACCAAACCTCTCAGCCCCAAGAGTGTCCACCCTTATGTCTCATCCAGCTGTGGGTCTAGATATGGTCAATCCAGGTTGCATCACAGCCCCTGAACGCATTGTGTAAGAATTTCTCTCTCTTTCACTGTCTTTGTTTCATGGGTTTGTAAAAGTAATTTATTTTTATAATGGGGTTTAGCTGCTTTTCACTGCTGTGTTTATGCCGCTTTACACCCACTTGCCACACTAACAGAGAGATATCAATACATAGGTTTTAAGATTATTACTAGTCAGATATATTCTTGTGTGGTGAATAGGGCGTGTTGAGTCCAGTTCTCTGAGCAAGGAGTAGGTCTTGTCTATTACATATTGGGTTTATGGAACGGTATCTGAGCTAATTTGAAAACCTTGTTTTATGTATCACCCCACCTCACCTTTCCCGTTAAGCAGCCATAGTGTGTTTTCTGCATGTGTGACTCCGTTCTGTTTTGTAATTCAGTTCAAGTGTAACGGTTTTTACATTCCCTCTATCAGTGATACCTTATGAGAAGTGTCCTTTTCTGTGTGACTTATTTCTCTTAGAATCGTCGTACCTAAATCCACTCATCATGCTGCTACTAGCCTTATGACATTGATTTCATGGCTGAGTGATATTCCTTTGTACATAAGGACAACAACTCCTTTATCCATTTTTCTCTTTCCTGGGATATTGAAGGTGGAATGAAGTGGAGGTCCTTGTCAACAGAGCAGCCCTAAACTTTGGGGTGCTTGTGTCTTGCTGATTTTTCATTTTCCCAATTTATACCCCCATGAGTGGAAGTGCCCTATGCTCTCTAAGCTGTGTTTTTTAGATGTTTCAGGACACACCGTAGTCTTCTCCAGAGTGGCTGTTGGCAATTTACATCCCGCCCATCAGTGTAGCAAAGCTCCCATTTCTCCATGGCCTGTCCTGCATTTCTGGTTTTGACACTTTTTTCAGCATGGCCCTTTTAACCGATGGGAAGCGAGACTTCTTTGTAGCGCTGATTTGCCTTTCCAGGTTGCTTGGTTGGCCAAAAAGGGCGTATGCGTCTTTTCCTGAATATATTCAGGAAAAAACGCATACGCCCTTTTTGGCCAAGGGCATCATTGTCATCGTTTTGCCGCTTTTCATGTGCTTTAAAGGCGATTCGAATCTACCTCCTGAAATCTGTTTCCTGCAATTCTGCCTTGATTTCAAATCCTCTTCTTTGCCTTCCCTCAATATATTTGTGGACGAGAGTTATCATTTATAACTCTGCAGGTTTGTGAATTGCAGTGCCCTGAAGCTCCATTTTACAACTCGCTTTTTAGGGAGCTGGCCGCAAAAGCGCATGATGGCTTCAGGCCCTGTTCTGGTTGCGGGGGGCAGGCTGAGCCTGTGGTTAATTCTTCTTCCTGATGGGAAAATAGAGTGACCTGTGCCTGTCCCAACACCAAGAGCTAGTCTCTCATTGGTTCCCCGTCTTCCCGTTCATCCTCAGGACAAATTGCAACCTGTACGGAACAGGAGGTTAAAGGTGCTGATGCTCCAAGTAGGGAGATTGCTAGTAAAGTGGCTGGAATGGCGAACCCGAGCACAAGGAGATGAGAAATGAGGTGCGTTTTAGAAACCTTTCCCCATCACACGGTGTACCATCTTCTGGGTTTCTCATGCATGTTTTCGAGGTAGGAAGACGCCCTTGAACCTGGACATTTGGGCCCCATGCGTTGGGTACCACGCAGTATTACTTTAAAGGGTCTGCGTTTGCTCACCCAACCTCACCAAACCTCTCAGCCCCAAGAGTGTCCACCCTTATGTCTCATCCAGCTGTGGGTCTAGATATGGTCAATCCAGGTTGCATCACAGCCCCTGAATGCATTGTGTAAGAATTTCGCTCTCTTTCACTGTCTTTGTTTCATGGGTTTTTCAAAATAATTTATTTTTATAATGGGGTTTAGCTGCTTTTCACTGCTGTGTTTATGCCGCTTTACACCCACTTGACACACTAACAGAGAGATATCAATACATAGGTTTTAAGATTATTACTAGTCAGATATATTCTTGTGCGGTGAATAGGGCGTGTTGAGTCCAGTTCTCTGAGTAAGGAGTAGGTCTTGTCTATTACATATTGGGTTTATGGAACGGTATCTGAGCTAATTTGAAACCCTTGTTTTATGTATCACCCCACCTCACCTTTCCCGTTAAGCAGCCATAGTGTGATTTCTGCATGTGTGACTCCGTTCTGTTTTGTAATTCAGTTCAAGTGTAACGGTTTTTACATTCCCTCTATCAGTGATACCTTATGAGACGTGTCCTTTTCTGTGTGACGTACTTCACTTAGAATCGTCGTACCTAAATCCACTCATCATGCTGCTACTAGCCTTATGACATTGATTTCATGGCTGAGTGATATTCCTTTGTACATAAGGACAACAACTCCTTTATCCATTTTTCTCTTTCCTGGGATATTGAAGGTGGAATGAAGTGGAGGTCCTTGTCAACAGAGCAGCCCTAAACTTTGGGGTGCTTGTGTCTTGCTGATTTTTCATTTTCCCAATTTATACCCCCATGAGTGGAAGTGCCCTATGCTCTCTAAGCTGTGTTTTTTAGATGTTTCAGGACACACCGTAGTCTTCTCCAGAGTGGCTGTTGGCAATTTACATCCCGCCCATCAGTGTAGCAAAGCTCCCATTTCTCCATGGCCTGTCCTGCATTTCTGGTTTTGACACTTTTTTCAGCATGGCCCTTTTAACCGATGGGAAGCGAGACTTCTTTGTAGCGCTGATTTGCCTTTCCAGGTTGCTTGGTTGGCCAAAAAGGGCGTATGCGTCTTTTCCTGAATATATTCAGGAAAAAACGCATACGCCCTTTTTGGCCAAGGGCATCATTGTCATCGTTTTGCCGCTTTTCATGTGCTTTAAAGGCGATTCGAATCTACCTCCTGAAATCTGTTTCCTGCAATTCTGCCTTGATTTCAAATCCTCTTCTTTGCCTTCCCTCAATATATTTGTGGACGAGAGTTATCATTTATAACTCTGCAGGTTTGTGAATTGCAGTGCCCTGAAGCTCCATTTTACAACTCGCTTTTTAGGGAGCTGGCCGCAAAAGCGCATGATGGCTTCAGGCCCTGTTCTGGTTGTGGGGGGCAGGCTGAGCCTGTGGTTAATTCTTCTTCCTGATGGGAAAATAGAGTGACCTGTGCCTGTCCCAACACCAAGAGCTAGTCTCTCATTGGTTCCACGTCTTCCCGTTCATCCTCAGGACAAATTGCAACCAGTACGGAACAGGAGGTTAAAGGTGCTGATGCTCCAAGTAGGGAGATTGCTAGTAAAGTGGCTGGAATGGCGAACCCGAGCACAAGGAGATGAGAAATGAGGTGCGTTTTAGAAACCTTTCCCCATCACACGGTGTACCATCTTCTGGGTTTCTCATGCATGTTTTCGAGGTAGGAAGACGCCCTTGAACCTGGAGATTTGGGCCCCATGCGTTGGGTACCACGCAGTATTACTTTAAAGGGTCTGCGTTTGCTCACCCAACTTCAACAAACCTCTCAGCCCCAAGAGTGTGCACCCTTATGTCTCATCCAGCTGTGGGTCTAGATATGGTCAATCCAGGTTGCATCACAGCCCCTGAACGCATTGCGTAAGAATTTCTCTCTCTTTCACTGTCTTTGTTTCATGGGTTTTTCAAAGTAATTTATTTTTATAATGGGGTTTAGCTGCTTTTCACTGCTGTGTTTATGCCGCTTTACACCCACTTGACACACTAACAGAGAGATATCAATACATAGGTTTTAAGATTATTACTAGTCAGATATATTCTTGTGCGGTGAATAGGGCGTGTTGAGTCCAGTTCTCTGAGCAAGGAGTAGGTCTTGTCTATTACATATTGGGTTTATGGAACGGTATCTGAGCTAATTTGAAACCCTTGTTTTATGTATCACCCCACCTCACCTTTCCCGTTAAGCAGCCATAGTGTGTTTTCTGCATGTGTGACTCTGTTCTGTTTTGTAATTCAGTTCAAGTGTAACGGTTTTTACATTCCCTCTATAAGTGATACCTTATGAGAAGTGTCCTTTTCTGTGTGACTTATTTCACTTAGAATCGTCGTACCTAAATCCACTCATCATGCTGCTACTAGCCTTATGACATTGATTTCATGGCTGAGTGATATTCCATTGTACATAAGGACCACAACTTCTTTATCCATTTTTCTCTTTCCTGGGATATTGAAGGTGGAATGAAGTGGAGGTCCTTGTCAACAGAGCAGCCCTAAACTTTGGGGTGCTTGTGTCTTGCTGATTTTTCATTTTCCCAATTTATACCGCCATGAGTGGAAGTGCCCTATGCTCTCTAAGCTGTGTTTTTTAGATGTTTCAGGACACACCGTACACTTCTCCAGAGTGGCTGTTGGCAATTTACATCCCGCCCATCAGTGTAGCAAGGCTCCCATTTCTCCATGGCCTGTCCTGCATTTCTGGTTTTGAGACTTTTTTCAGCATGGCCCTTTTGACCGATGGGTAGCGAGTCTTCTTTGTAGCGCTGATTTGCCTTTCCAGGTTGCTTGGTTGGCCAAAAAGGGCGTATGCGTTTTTTTCTGAATATATTCAGGAAAAAACGCATACGCCCTTTTTGGCCAAGGGCATCATTGTCAACGTTTTGCCGCTTTTCATGTGCTTTAAAGGCGATTCGAATCTTCCTCCTGAAATCTGTTTCCTGCAATTCTGCCTTGATTTCAAATCCTCTTCTTTGCCTTCCCTCAATATATTTGTGGACGAGAGTTATCATTTATAACTCTGCAGGTTTGTGAATTGCAGTGCCCTGAAGCTCCATTTTACAACTCGCTTTTTAGGGAGCTGGCCGCAAAAGCGCAGGATGGCTTCAGGCCCTGTTCTGGTTGTGGGGGGCAGGCTGAGCCTGTGGTTAATTCTTCTTCCTGATGGGAAAATAGAGTGACCTGTGCCTGTCCCTACACCAAGAGGTAGTCTCTCATTGGTTCCAAGTCTTCCCGTTCATCCTCAGGACAAATTGCAACCAGTACGGAACAGGAGGTTAAAGGTGCTGATGCTCCAAGTAGGGAGATTGCTAGTAAAGCGGCTGGAATGGCGAACCCGAGCACAAGGAGATGAGAAATGAGGTGCGTTTTAGAAACCTTTCCCCATCACATGGTGTACCATCTTCTGGGTTTCTCATGCATGTTTTCGATGTAGCAAGATGCCCTTGAACCTGGAGATTTGGGACCCATGCGATGGGTACTACGCAGTATTACTTTAAAGGGTCTGCGTTTGCTCACCCAACCTCACCAAACCTCTCAGCCCCAAGAGTGTCCACCCTTATGTCTCATCCAGCTGTGGGTCTAGATATGGTCAATCCAGGTTGCATCACAGCCCCTGAACGCATTGTGTAAGAATTTCTCTCTCTTTCACTGTCTTTGTTTCATGGGTTTGTAAAAGTAATTTATTTTTATAATGGGGTTTAGCTGCTTTTCACTGCTGTGTTTATGCCGCTTTACACCCACTTGACACACTAACAGAGAGATATCAATACATAGGTTTTAAGATTATTACTAGTCAGATATATTCTTGTGCGGTGAATAGGGCGTGTTGAGTCCAGTTCTCTGAGCAAGGAGTAGGTCTTGTCTATTACATATTGGGTTTATGGAACGGTATCTGAGCTAATTTGAAACCCTTGTTTTATGTATCACCCCAGCTCACCTTTCCCGTTAAGCAGCCATAGTGTGTTTTCTGCATGTGTGACTCCGTTCTGTTTTGTAATTCAGTTCAAGTGTAACGGTTTTTACATTCCCTCTATCAGTGATACCTTATGAGAAGTGTCCTTTTCTGTGTGACGTACTTCACTTAGAATCGTCGTACCTAAATCCACTCATCATGCTGCTACTAGCCTTATGACATTGATTTCATGGCTGAGTGATATTCCTTTGTACATAAGGACAACAACTCCTTTATCCATTTTTCTCTTTCCTGGGATATTGAAGGTGGAATGAAGTGGAGGTCCTTGTCAACAGAGCAGCCCTAAACTTTGGGGTGCTTGTGTCTTGCTGATTTTTCATTTTCCCAATTTATACCCCCATGAGTGGAAGTGCCCTATGCTCTCTAAGCTGTGTTTTTTAGATGTTTCAGGACACACCGTAGTCTTCTCCAGAGTGGCTGTTGGCAATTTACATCCCGCCCATCAGTGTAGCAAAGCTCCCATTTCTCCATGGCCTGTCCTGCATTTCTGGTTTTGACACTTTTTTCAGCATGGCCCTTTTAACCGATGGGAAGCGAGACTTCTTTGTAGCGCTGATTTTCCTTTCCAGGTTGCTTGGTTGGCCAAAAAGGGCGTATGCGTTTTTTCTTGAATATATTCAGGAAAAAACGCATACGCCCTTTTTGGCCAATGGCATCATTGTCAACGTTTTGCCGCTTTTCATGTGCTTTAAAGGCGATTCGAATCTACCTCCTGAAATCTGTTTCCTGCAATTCTGCCTTGATTTCAAATCCTCTTCTTTGCCTTCCCTCAATATATTTGTGGACGAGAGTTATCATTTATAACTCTGCAGGTTTGTGAATTGCAGTGCCCTGAAGCTCCGTTTTACAACTCGCTTTTTAGGGAGCTGGCCGCAAAAGCGCAGGATGGCTTCAGGCCCTGTTCTGGTTGTGGGGGGCAGGCTGAGCCTGTGGTTAATTCTTCTTCCTGATGGGAAAATAGAGTGACCTGTGTCTGTCCCTACACCAAGAGGTAGTCTCTCATTGGTTCCAAGTCTTCCCGTTCATCCTCAGGACAAATTGCAACCAGTACGGAACAGGAGGTTAAAGGTGCTGATGCTCCAAGTAGGGAGATTGCTAGTAAAGCGGCTGGAATGGCAAACCCGAGCACAAGGAGATGAGAAATG
Source organism: Balaenoptera ricei (assembly GCF_028023285.1). Classification (NCBI taxonomy): domain Eukaryota; kingdom Metazoa; phylum Chordata; class Mammalia; order Artiodactyla; family Balaenopteridae; genus Balaenoptera; species Balaenoptera ricei. The sequence continues at coordinate 197,215 of NW_026777509.1, forward strand.
AGGTGCGTTTTAGAAACCTTTCCCCATCACATGGTGTACCATCTTCTGGGTTTCTCATGCATGTTTTCGATGTAGCAAGATGCCCTTGAACCTGGAGATTTGGGACCCATGCGATGGGTACCACGCAGTATTACTTTAAAGGGTCTGCGTTTGCTCACCCAACCTCACCAAACCTCTCAGCCCCAAGAGTGTCCACCCTTATGTCTCATCCAGCTGTGGGTCTAGATATGGTCAATCCAGGTTGCATCACAGCCCCTGAACGCATTGTGTAAGAATTTCTCTCTCTTTCACTGTCTTTGTTTCATGGGTTTTTCAAAGTAATTTATTTTTATAATGGGGTTTAGCTGCTTTTCATTGCTGTGTTTATGCCGCTTTACACCCACTTGACGCACTAACAGAGAGATATCAATACATAGGTTTTAAGATTATTACTAGTCAGATATATTCTTGTGCGGTGAATAGGGCGTGTTGAGTCCAGTTCTCTGAGCAAGGAGTAGGTCTTGTCTATTACATATTGGGTTTATGGAACGGTATCTGAGCTAATTTGAAACCCTTGTTTTATGTATCACCCCAGCTCACCTTTCCCGTTAAGCAGCCATAGTGTGTTTTCTGCATGTGTGACTCCGTTCTGTTTTGTAATTCAGTTCAAGTGTAACGGTTTTTACATTCCCTCTATCAGTGATACCTTATGAGAAGTGTCCTTTTCTGTGTGACGTACTTCACTTAGAATCGTCGTACCTAAATCCACTCATCATGCTGCTACTAGCCTTATGACATTGATTTCATGGCTGAGTGATATTCCTTTGTACATAAGGACAACAACTCCTTTATCCATTTTTCTCTTTCCTGGGATATTGAAGGTGGAATGAAGTGGAGGTCCTTGTCAACAGAGCAGCCCTAAACTTTGGGGTGCTTGTGTCTTGCTGATTTTTCATTTTCCCAATTTATACCCCCATGAGTGGAAGTGCCCTATGCTCTCTAAGCTGTGTTTTTTAGATGTTTCAGGACACACCGTAGTCTTCTCCAGAGTGGCTGTTGGCAATTTACATCCCGCCCATCAGTGTAGCAAAGCTCCCATTTCTCCATGGCCTGTCCTGCATTTCTGGTTTTGACACTTTTTTCAGCATGGCCCTTTTAACCGATGGGAAGCGAGACTTCTTTGTAGCGCTGATTTGCCTTTCCAGGTTGCTTGGTTGGCCAAAAAGGGCGTATGCGTCTTTTCCTGAATATATTCAGGAAAAAACGCATACGCCCTTTTTGGCCAAGGGCATCATTGTCATCGTTTTGCCGCTTTTCATGTGCTTTAAAGGCAATTCGAATCTACCTCCTGAAATCTGTTTCCTGCAATTCTGCCTTGATTTCAAATCCTCTTCTTTGCCTTCCCTCAATATATTTGTGGACGAGAGTTATCATTTATAACTCTGCAGGTTTGTGAATTGCAGTGCCCTGAAGCTCCATTTTACAACTCGCTTTTTAGGGATCTGGCCGCAAAAGCGCATGATGGCTTCAGGCCCTGTTCTGGTTGTGGGGGGCAGGCTGAGCCTGTGGTTAATTCTTCTTCCTGATGGGAAAATAGAGTGACCTGTGCCTGTCCCAACACCAAGAGCTAGTCTCTCATTGGTTCCACGTCTTCCCGTTCATCCTCAGGACAAATTGCAACCTGTACGGAACAGGAGGTTAAAGGTGCTGATGCTCCAAGTAGGGAGATTGCTAGTAAAGTGGCTGGAATGGCGAACCCGAGCACAAGGAGATGAGAAATGAGGTGCGTTTTAGAAACCTTTCCCCATCACACGGTGTACCATCTTCTGGGTTTCTCATGCATGTTTTCGAGGTAGGAAGACGCCCTTGAACCTGGAGATTTGGGCCCCATGCGTTGGGGACCACGCAGTATTACTTTAAAGGGTCTGCGTTTGCTCACCCAACCTCACCAAACCTCTCAGCCCCAAGAGTGTGCACCCTTATGTCTCATCCAGCTGTGGGTCTAGATATGGTCAATCCAGGTTGCATCACAGCCCCTGAACGCATTGCGTAAGAATTTCTCTCTCTTTCACTGTCTTTGTTTCATGGGTTTTTCAAAGTAATTTATTTTTATAATGGGGTTTAGCTGCTTTTCACTGCTGTGTTTATGCCGCTTTACACCCACTTGACACACTAAGAGAGAGATATCAATACATAGGTTTTAAGATTATTACTAGTCAGATATATTTGTGCGGTGAATAGGGCGTGTTGAGTCCAGTTCTCTGAGCAAGGAGTAGGTCTTCTCTATTACATATTGGGTTTATGGAACGGTATCTGAGCTAATTGGAAACCCTTGTTTTATGTATCACCCCACCTCACCTTTCCCGTTAAGAAGCCATAGTGTGTTTTCTGCATGTGTGACTCCGTTCTGTTTTTTAATTCAGTTGAAGTTTAACGGTTTTTACATTTCCTCTATAAGTGATACCTTATGAGTAGTGTCCTTTTCTGTGTGACTTATTTCACTTAGAATCGTCGTACCTAAATCCACTCATCATGTTGCTACTAGCCTTATGACATTGATTTCATGGCTGAGTGATATTCCATTGTACATAAGGACCACAACTCCTTTATCCATTTTTCTCTTTCCTGGGATATTGAAGGTGGAATGAAGTGGAGGTCCTTGTCAACAGAGCAGCCCTAAACTTTGGGGTGCTTGTGTCTTGCTGATTTTTAATTTTCCCAATTTATACCCCCATGAGTGGAAGTGCCCTATGCTCTCTAAGCTGTGTTTTTTAGATGTTTCAGGACACACCGTAGTCTTCTCCAGAGTGGCTGTTGGCAATTTACATCCCGCCCATCAGTGTAGCAAAGCTCCCATTTCTCCATGGCCTGTCCTGCATTTCTGGTTTTGACACTTTTTTCAGCATGGCCCTTTTAACCGATGGGAAGCGAGACTTCTTTGTAGCGCTGATTTGCCTTTCCAGGTTGCTTGGTTGGCCAAAAAGGGCGTATGCGTTTTTTCCTGAATATATTCAGGAAAAAACGCATACGCCCTTTTTGGCCAAGGGCATCATTGTCAACGTTTTGCCGCTTTTCATGTGCTTTAAAGGCGATTCGAATCTACCTCCTGAAATCTGTTTCCTGCAATTCTGCCTTGATTTCAAATCCTCTTCTTTGCCTTCCCTCAATATATTTGTGGACGAGAGTTATCATTTATAACTCTGCAGGTTTGTGAATTGCAGTGCCCTGAAGCTCCATTTTACAACTCGCTTTTTAGGGATCTGGCCGCAAAAGCGCAGGATGGATTCAGGCCCTGTTCTGGTTCCGGGGGGCAGGCTGAGCCTGTGGTTAATTCTTCTTCCTGATGGGAAAATAGAGTGACCTGTGCCTGTCCCTACACCAAGAGCTAGTCTCTCATTGGTTCCAAGTCTTCCCGTTCATCCTCAGGACAAATTGCAACCTGTACGGAACAGGAGGTTAAAGGTGCTGATGCTCCAGGTAGGGAGTTTGCTAGTAAAGTGGCTGGAATGGCGAACCGAGCACAAGGAGATGAGAAATGAGGTGCGTTTTAGAAACCTTTCCCCATCATACGGTGTACCATCTTCTGGGTTTCTCATGCATGTTTTCGATGTAGCAAGATGACCTTGAACCTGGAGATTTGGGACCCATGCGATGGGTACCACGCAGTATTACTTTAAAGGGTCTGCGTTTGCTCACCCAACCTCACCAAACCTCTCAGCCCCAAGAGTGTGCCCCCTTATGTCTCATCCAGCTGTGGGTCTAGATATGGTCAATCCAGGATGCATCACAGCCCCTGAACGCATTGTGTAAGAATTTCTCTCTCTTTAACTGTCTTTGTTTCATGGGTTTTTCAAAGTAATTTATTTTTATAATGGGGTTTAGCTGCTTTTCACTGCTGTGTTTATGCCGCTTTACACCCACTTGACACACTAACAGAGAGATATCAATACATAGGTTTTAAGATTATTACTAGTCAGATATATTCTTGTGCGGTGAATAGGGCGTGTTGAGTCCAGTTCTCTGAGCAAGGAGTAGGACTTGTCTATTACATATTGGGTTTATGGAACGGTATCTGAGCTAATTTGAAACCCTTGTTTTATGTATCACCCCACCTCACCTTTCCCGTTAAGCAGCCATAGTGTGTTTTCTGCATGTGTGACTCCGTTCTGTTTTGTAATTCAGTTCAAGTGTAACGGTTTTTACATTCCCTCTATCAGTGATACCTTATGAGAAATGTCCTTTTCTGTGTGACTTATTTCACTTAGAATCGTCGTACCTAAATCCACTCATCATGCTGCTACTAGCCTTATGACATTGATTTCATGGCTGAGTGATATTCCATTGTACATAAGGACCACAACTCCTTTATCCATTTTTCTCTTTCCTGGGATATTGAAGGTGGAATGAAGTGGAGGTCCTTGTCAACAGAGCAGCCCTAAACTTTGGGGTGCTTGTGTCTTGCTGATTTTTCATTTTCCCAATTTATACCCCCATGAGTGGAAGTGCCCTATGCTCTCTAAGCTGTGTTTTTTAGATGTTTCAGGACACACCGTACACTTCTCCAGAGTGGCTGTTGGCAATTTACATCCCGCCCATCAGTGTAGCAAGGCTCCCATTTCTCCATGGCCTGTCCTGCATTTCTGGTTTTGACACTTTTTTCAGCATGGCCTTTTTAACCGATGGGAAGCGAGACATCTTTGTAGCGCTGATTTTCCTTTCCAGGTTGCTTGGTTGGCCAAAAAGGGCGTATGCGTTTTTTCTTGAATATATTCAGGAAAAAACGCATACGCCCTTTTTGGCCAAGGGCATCATTGTCAACGTTTTGCCGCTTTTCATGTGCTTTAAAGGCGATTCGAATCTACCTCCTGAAATCTGTTTCCTGCAATTCTGCCTTGATTTCAAATCCTCTTCTTTGCCTTCCCTCAATATATTTGTGGACGAGAGTTATCATTTATAACTCTGCAGGTTTGTGAATTGCAGTGCCCTGAAGCTCCATTTTACAACTCGCTTTTTAGGGAGCTGGCCGCAAAAGCGCAGGATGGCTTCAGGCCCTGTTCTGGTTCCGGGGGGCAGGCTGAGCCTGTGGTTAATTCTTCTTCCTGATGGGAAAATAGAGTGACCTGTGCCTGTCCCTACACCAAGAGGTAGTCTCTCATTGGTTCCAAGTCTTCCCGTTCATCCTCAGGACAAATTGCAACCAGTACGGAACAGGAGGTTAAAGGTGCTGATGCTCCAAGTAGGGAGATTGCTAGTAAAGCGCCTGGAATGGCGAACCCGAGCACAAGGAGATGAGAAATGAGGTGCGTTTTAGAAACCTTTCCCCATCACATGGTGTACCATCTTCTGGGTTTCTCATGCATGTTTTCGATGTAGCAAGATGCCCTTGAACCTGGAGATTTGGGACCCATGCGATGGGTACCACGCAGTATTACTTTAAAGGGTCTGCGTTTGCTCACCCAAGCTCACCAAACCTCTCAGCCCCAAGAGTGTCCACCCTTATGTCTCATCCAGCTGTGGGTCTAGATATGGTCAATCCAGGTTGCATCACAGCCCCTGAACGCATTGTGTAAGAATTTCTCTCTCTTTCACTGTCTTTGTTTCATGGGTTTGTAAAAGTAATTTATTTTTATAATGGGGTTTAGCTGCTTTTCACTGCTGTGTTTATGCCGCTTTACACCCACTTGACACACTAAGAGAGAGATATCAATACATAGGTTTTAAGATTATTACTAGTCAGATATATTCTTGTGCGGTGAATAGGGCGTGTTGAGTCCAGTTCTCTGAGCAAGGAGTAGGTCTTGTCTATTACATATTGGGTTTATGGAACGGTATCTGAGCTAATTTGAAACCCTTGTTTTATGTATCACCCCACCTCACTTTTCCCGTTAAGCAGCCATAGTGTGTTTTCTGCATGTGTGACTCCGTTCTGTTTTGTAATTCAGTTCAAGTGTAACGGTTTTTACATTCTCTCTATCAGTGATACCTTATGAGAAGTGTCCTTTTCTGTGTGACTTATTTCACTTAGAATCGTCGTACCTAAATCCACTCATCATGCTGCTACTAGCCTTATGACATTGATTTCATGGCTGAGTGATATTCCTTTGTACATAAGGACAACAACTCCTTTATCCATTTTTCTCTTTCCTGGGATATTGAAGGTGGAATGAAGTGGAGGTCCTTGTCAACAGAGCAGCCCTAAACTTTGGGGTGCTTGTGTCTTGCTGATTTTTCATTTTCCCAATTTATACCCCCATGAGTGGAAGTGCCCTATGCTCTCTAAGCTGTGTTTTTTAGATGTTTCAGGACACACCGTAGTCTTCTCCAGAGTGGCTGTTGGCAATTTACATCCCGCCCATCAGTGTAGCAAAGCTCCCATTTCTCCATGGCCTGTCCTGCATTTCTGGTTTTGACACTTTTTTCAGCATGGCCCTTTTAACCGATGGGAAGCGAGACTTCTTTGTAGCGCTGATTTGCCTTTCCAGGTTGCTTGGTTGGCCAAAAAGGGCGTATGCGTCTTTTCCTGAATATATTCAGGAAAAAACGCATACGCCCTTTTTGGCCAAGGGCATCATTGTCATCGTTTTGCCGCTTTTCATGTGCTTTAAAGGCGATTCGAATCTACCTCCTGAAATCTGTTTCCTGCAATTCTGCCTTGATTTCAAATCCTCTTCTTTGCCTTCCCTCAATATATTTGTGGACGAGAGTTATCATTTATAACTCTGCAGGTTTGTGAATTGCAGTGCCCTGAAGCTCCATTTTACAACTCGCTTTTTAGGGAGCTGGCCGCAAAAGCGCATGATGGCTTCAGGCCCTGTTCTGGTTGCGGGGGGCAGGCTGAGCCTGTGGTTAATTCTTCTTCCTGATGGGAAAATAGAGTGACCTGTGCCTGTCCCAACACCAAGAGCTAGTCTCTCATTGGTTCCCCGTCTTCCTGTTCATCCTCAGGACAAATTGCAACCTGTACGGAACAGGAGGTTAAAGGTGCTGATGCTCCAAGTAGGGAGATTGCTAGTAAAGTGGCTGGAATGGCGAACCCGAGCACAAGGAGATGAGAAATGAGGTGCGTTTTAGAAACCTTTCCCCATCACACGGTGTACCATCTTCTGGGTTTCTCATGCATGTTTTCGAGGTAGGAAGACGCCCTTGAACCTGGAGATTTGGGCCCCATGCGTTGGGGACCACGCAGTATTACTTTAAAGGGTCTGCGTTTGCTCACCCAACCTCACCAAACCTCTCAGCCCCAAGAGTGTGCACCCTTATGTCTCATCCAGCTGTGGGTCTAGATATGGTCAATCCAGGTTGCATCACAGCCCCTGAACGCATTGCGTAAGAATTTCTCTCTCTTTCACTGTCTTTGTTTCATGGGTTTTTCAAAGTAATTTATTTTTATAATGGGGTTTAGCTGCTTTTCACTGCTGTGTTTATGCCGCTTTACACCCACTTGACACACTAAGAGAGAGATATCAATACATACGTTTTAAGATTATTACTAGTCAGATATATTTGTGCGGTGAATAGGGCGTGTTGAGTCCAGTTCTCTGAGCAAGGGGTAGGTCTTGTCTATTACATATTGGGTTTATGGAACGGTATCTGAGCTAATTGGAAACCCTTGTTTTATGTATCACCCCACCTCACCTTTCCCGTTAAGCAGCCATAGTGTGTTTTCTGCATGTGTGACTCCGTTCTGTTTTTTAATTCAGTTGAAGTTTAACGGTTTTTACATTTCCTCTATAAGTGATACCTTATGAGAAGTGTCCTTTTCTGTGTGACTTATTTCACTTAGAATCGTCGTACCTAAATCCACTCATCATGTTGCTACTAGCCTTATGACATTGATTTCATGGCTGAGTGATATTCCATTGTACATAAGGACCACAACTCCTTTATCCATTTTTCTCTTTCCTGGGATATTGAAGGTGGAATGAAGTGGAGGTCCTTGTCAACAGAGCAGCCCTAAACTTTGGGGTGCTTGTGTCTTGCTGATTTTTAATTTTCCCAATTTATACCCCCATGAGTGGAAGTGCCCTATGCTCTCTAAGCTGTGTTTTTTAGATGTTTCAGGACACACCGTAGTCTTCTCCAGAGTGGCTGTTGGCAATTTACATCCCGCTCATCAGTGTAGCAAAGCTCCCATTTCTCCATGGCCTGTCCTGCATTTCTGGTTTTGACACTTTTTTCAGCATGGCCCTTTTAACCGATGGGAAGCGAGACTTCTTTGTAGCGCTGATTTGCCTTTCCAGGTTGCTTGGTTGGCCAAAAAGGGCGTATGCGTTTTTTCCTGAATATATTCAGGAAAAAACGCATACGCCCTTTTTGGCCAAGGGCATCATTGTCAACGTTTTGCCGCTTTTCATGTGCTTTAAAGGCGATTCGAATCTACCTCCTGAAATCTGTTTCCTGCAATTCTGCCTTGATTTCAAATCCTCTTCTTTGCCTTCCCTCAATATATTTGTGGACGAGAGTTATCATTTATAACTCTGCAGGTTTGTGAATTGCAGTGCCCTGAAGCTCCATTTTACAACTCGCTTTTTAGGGAGCTGGCCGCAAAAGCGCATGATGGCTTCAGGCCCTGTTCTGGTTCCGGGGGGCAGGCTGAGGCTGTGGTTAATTCTTCTTCCTAATGGGAAAACAGAGTGACCTGTGCCTGTCCCTACACCAGGAGCTAGTCTCTCATTGGTTCCAAGTCTTCCCGTTCATCCTCAGGACAAATTGCAACCTGTACGGAACAGGAGGTTAAAGGTGCTGATGCTCCAAGTAGGGAGTTTGCTAGTAAAGTGGCTGGAATGGCGAACCGAGCACAAGGAGATGAGAAATGAGGTGCGTTTTAGAAACCTTTCCCCATCATACGGTGTACCATCTTCTGGGTTTCTCATGCATGTTTTCGATGTAGCAAGATGACCTTGAACCTGGAGATTTGGGACCCATGCGATGGGTACCACGCAGTATTACTTTAAAGGGTCTGCGTTTGCTCACCCAACCTCACCAAACCTCTCAGCCCCAAGAGTGTGCACCCTTATGTCTCATCCAGCTGTGGGTCTAGATATGGTCAATCCAGGTTGCATCACAGCCCCTGAACGCATTGTGTAAGAATTTCTCTCTCTTTCACTGTCTTTGTTTCATGGGTTTTCCAAAGTAATTTATTTTTATAATGGGGTTTAGCTGCTTTTCACTGCTGTGTTTATGCCGCTTTACACCCACTTGACACACTAACAGAGAGATATCAATACATAGGTTTTAAGATTATTACTAGTCAGATATATTCTTGTGCGGTGAATAGGGCGTGTTGAGTCCAGTTCTCTGAGCAAGGAGTAGGACTTGTCTATTACATATTGGGTTTATGGAACGGTATCTGAGCTAATTTGAAACCCTTGTTTTATGTATCACCCCACCTCACCTTTCCCGTTAAGCAGCCTTAGTGTGTTTTCTGCCTGTGTGACTCCGTTCTGTTTTGTAATTCAGTTCAAGTGTAACGGTTTTTACATTCCCTCTATCAGTGATACCTTATGAGAAATGTCCTTTTCTGTGTGACTTATTTCACTTAGAATCGTCGTACCTAAATCCACTCATCATGCTGCTACTAGCCTTATGACATTGATTTCATGGCTGAGTGATATTCCATTGTACATAAGGACCACAACTTCTTTATCCATTTTTCTCTTTCCTGGGATATTGAAGGTGGAATGAAGTGGAGGTCCTTGTCAACAGAGCAGCCCTAAACTTTGGGGTGCTTGTGTCTTGCTGATTTTTCATTTTCCCCATTTATACCCCCATGAGTGGAAGTGCCCTATGCTCTCTAAGCTGTGTTTTTTAGATGTTTCAGGACACACCGTACACTTCTCCAGAGTGGCTGTTGGCAATTTACATCCCGCCCATCAGTGTAGCAAGGCTCCCATTTCTCCATGGCCTGTCCTGCATTTCTGGTTTTGACACTTTTTTCAGCATGGCCTTTTTAACCGATGGGAAGCGAGACATCTTTGTAGCGCTGATTTTCCTTTCCAGGTTGCTTGGTTGGCCAAAAAGGGCGTATGCGTTTTTTCTTGAATATATTCAGGAAAAAACGCATACGCCCTTTTTGGCCAATGGCATCATTGTCAACGTTTTGCCGCTTTTCATGTGCTTTAAAGGCGATTCGAATCTACCTCCTGAAATCTGTTTCCTGCAATTCTGCCTTGATTTCAAATCCTCTTCTTTGCCTTCCCTCAATATATTTGTGGACGAGAGTTATCATTTATAACTCTGCAGGTTTGTGAATTGCAGTGCCCTGAAGCTCCGTTTTACAACTCGCTTTTTAGGGAGCTGGCCGCAAAAGCGCAGGATGGCTTCAGGCCCTGTTCTGGTTGTGGGGGGCAGGCTGAGCCTGTGGTTAATTCTTCTTCCTGATGGGAAAATAGAGTGACCTGTGCCTGTCCCTACACCAAGAGGTAGTCTCTCATTGGTTCCAAGTCTTCCCGTTCATCCTCAGGACAAATTGCAACCAGTACGGAACAGGAGGTTAAAGGTGCTGATGCTCCAAGTAGGGAGATTGCTAGTAAAGCGGCTGGAATGGCGAACCCGAGCACAAGGAGATGAGAAATGAGGTGCGTTTTAGAAACCTTTCCCCATCACATGGTGTACCATCTTCTGGGTTTCTCATGCATGTTTTCGATGTAGCAAGATGCCCTTGAACCTGGAGATTTGGGACCCATGCGATGGGTACCACGCAGTATTACTTTAAAGGGTCTGCGTTTGCTCACCCAACCTCACCAAACCTCTCAGCCCCAAGAGTGTCCACCCTTATGTCTCATCCAGCTGTGGGTCTAGATATGGTCAATCCAGGTTGCATCACAGCCCCTGAACGCATTGTGTAAGAATTTCTCTCTCTTTCACTGTCTTTGTTTCATGGGTTTTTCAAAGTAATTTATTTTTATAATGGGGTTTAGCTGCTTTTCATTGCTGTGTTTATGCCGCTTTACACCCACTTGACGCACTAACAGAGAGATATCAATACATAGGTTTTAAGATTATTACTAGTCAGATATATTCTTGTGCGGTGAATAGGGCGTGTTGAGTCCAGTTCTCTGAGCAAGGAGTAGGTCTTGTCTATTACATATTGGGTTTATGGAACGGTATCTGAGCTAATTTGAAACCCTTGTTTTATGTATCACCCCAGCTCATCTTTCCCGTTAAGCAGCCATAGTGTGTTTTCTGCATGTGTGACTCCATTCTGTTTTGTAATTCAGTTCAAGTGTAACGGTTTTTACATTCCCTCTATCAGTGATACCTTATGAGAAGTGTCCTTTTCTGTGTGACGTACTTCACTTAGAATCGTCGTACCTAAATCCACTCATCATGCTGCTACTAGCCTTATGACATTGATTTCATGGCTGAGTGATATTTCTTTGTACATAAGGACAACAACTCCTTTATCCATTTTTCTCTTTCCTGGGATATTGAAGGTGGAATGAAGTGGAGGTCCTTGTCAACAGAGCAGCCCTAAACTTTGGGGTGCTTGTGTCTTGCTGATTTTTCATTTTCCCAATTTATACCCCCATGAGTGGAAGTGCCCTATGCTCTCTAAGCTGTGTTTTTTAGATGTTTCAGGACACACCGTAGTCTTCTCCAGAGTGGCTGTTGGCAATTTACATCCCGCCCATCAGTGTAGCAAAGCTCCCATTTCTCCATGGCCTGTCCTGCATTTCTGGTTTTGACACTTTTTTCAGCATGGCCCTTTTAACCGATGGGAAGCGAGACTTCTTTGTAGCGCTGATTTGCCTTTCCAGGTTGCTTGGTTGGCCAAAAAGGGCGTATGCGTCTTTTCCTGAATATATTCAGGAAAAAACGCATACGCCCTTTTTGGCCAAGGGCATCATTGTCATCGTTTTGCCGCTTTTCATGTGCTTTAAAGGCAATTCGAATCTACCTCCTGAAATCTGTTTCCTGCAATTCTGCCTTGATTTCAAATCCTCTTCTTTGCCTTCCCTCAATATATTTGTGGACGAGAGTTATCATTTATAACTCTGCAGGTTTGTGAATTGCAGTGCCCTGAAGCTCCATTTTACAACTCGCTTTTTAGGGATCTGGCCGCAAAAGCGCATGATGGCTTCAGGCCCTGTTCTGGTTGTGGGGGGCAGGCTGAGCCTGTGGTTAATTCTTCTTCCTGATGGGAAAATAGAGTGACCTGTGCCTGTCCCAACACCAAGAGCTAGTCTCTCATTGGTTCCACGTCTTCCCGTTCATCCTCAGGACAAATTGCAACCTGTACGGAACAGGAGGTTAAAGGTGCTGATGCTCCAAGTAGGGAGATTGCTAGTAAAGTGGCTGGAATGGCGAACCCGAGCACAAGGAGATGAGAAATGAGGTGCGTTTTAGAAACCTTTCCCCATCACACGGTGTACCATCTTCTGGGTTTCTCATGCATGTTTTCGAGGTAGGAAGACGCCCTTGAACCTGGAGATTTGGGCCCCATGCGTTGGGGACCACGCAGTATTACTTTAAAGGGTCTGCGTTTGCTCACCCAACCTCACCAAACCTCTCAGCCCCAAGAGTGTGCACCCTTATGTCTCATCCAGCTGTGGGTCTAGATATGGTCAATCCAGGTTGCATCACAGCCCCTGAACGCATTGCGTAAGAATTTCTCTCTCTTTCACTGTCTTTGTTTCATGGGTTTTTCAAAGTAATTTATTTTTATAATGGGGTTTAGCTGCTTTTCACTGCTGTGTTTATGCCGCTTTACACCCACTTGACACACTAAGAGAGAGATATCAATACATAGGTTTTAAGATTATTACTAGTCAGATATATTTGTGCGGTGAATAGGGCGTGTTGAGTCCAGTTCTCTGAGCAAGGAGTAGGTCTTCTCTATTACATATTGGGTTTATGGAACGGTATCTGAGCTAATTGGAAACCCTTGTTTTATGTATCACCCCACCTCACCTTTCCCGTTAAGAAGCCATAGTGTGTTTTCTGCATGTGTGACTCCGTTCTGTTTTTTAATTCAGTTGAAGTTTAACGGTTTTTACATTTCCTCTATAAGTGATACCTTATGAGAAGTGTCCTTTTCTGTGTGACTTATTTCACTTAGAATCGTCGTACCTAAATCCACTCATCATGTTGCTACTAGCCTTATGACATTGATTTCATGGCTGAGTGATATTCCATTGTACATAAGGACCACAACTCCTTTATCCATTTTTCTCTTTCCTGGGATATTGAAGGTGGAATGAAGTGGAGGTCCTTGTCAACAGAGCAGCCCTAAACTTTGGGGTGCTTGTGTCTTGCTGATTTTTAATTTTCCCAATTTATACCCCCATGAGTGGAAGTGCCCTATGCTCTCTAAGCTGTGTTTTTTAGATGTTTCAGGACACACCGTAGTCTTCTCCAGAGTGGCTGTTGGCAATTTACATCCCGCCCATCAGTGTAGCAAAGCTCCCATTTCTCCATGGCCTGTCCTGCATTTCTGGTTTTGACACTTTTTTCAGCATGGCCCTTTTAACCGATGGGAAGCGAGACTTCTTTGTAGCGCTGATTTGCCTTTCCAGGTTGCTTGGTTGGCCAAAAAGGGCGTATGCGTTTTTTCCTGAATATATTCAGGAAAAAACGCATACGCCCTTTTTGGCCAAGGGCATCATTGTCAACGTTTTGCCGCTTTTCATGTGCTTTAAAGGCGATTCGAATCTACCTCCTGAAATCTGTTTCCTGCAATTCTGCCTTGATTTCAAATCCTCTTCTTTGCCTTCCCTCAATATATTTGTGGACGAGAGTTATCATTTATAACTCTGCAGGTTTGTGAATTGCAGTGCCCTGAAGCTCCATTTTACAACTCGCTTTTTAGGGATCTGGCCGCAAAAGCGCAGGATGGATTCAGGCCCTGTTCTGGTTCCGGGGGGCAGGCTGAGCCTGTGGTTAATTCTTCTTCCTGATGGGAAAATAGAGTGACCTGTGCCTGTCCCTACACCAAGAGCTAGTCTCTCATTGGTTCCAAGTCTTCCCGTTCATCCTCAGGACAAATTGCAACCTGTACGGAACAGGAGGTTAAAGGTGCTGATGCTCCAGGTAGGGAGTTTGCTAGTAAAGTGGCTGGAATGGCGAACCGAGCACAAGGAGATGAGAAATGAGGTGCGTTTTAGAAACCTTTCCCCATCATACGGTGTACCATCTTCTGGGTTTCTCATGCATGTTTTCGATGTAGCAAGATGACCTTGAACCTGGAGATTTGGGACCCATGCGATGGGTACCACGCAGTATTACTTTAAAGGGTCTGCGTTTGCTCACCCAACCTCACCAAACCTCTCAGCCCCAAGAGTGTGCACCCTTATGTCTCATCCAGCTGTGGGTCTAGATATGGTCAATCCAGGATGCATCACAGCCCCTGAACGCATTGTGTAAGAATTTCTCTCTCTTTAACTGTCTTTGTTTCATGGGTTTTTCAAAGTAATTTATTTTTATAATGGGGTTTAGCTGCTTTTCACTGCTGTGTTTATGCCGCTTTACACCCACTTGACACACTAACAGAGAGATATCAATACATAGGTTTTAAGATTATTACTAGTCAGATATATTCTTGTGCGGTGAATAGGGCGTGTTGAGTCCAGTTCTCTGAGCAAGGAGTAGGACTTGTCTATTACATATTGGGTTTATGGAACGGTATCTGAGCTAATTTGAAACCCTTGTTTTATGTATCACCCCACCTCACCTTTCCCGTTAAGCAGCCATAGTGTGTTTTCTGCATGTGTGACTCCGTTCTGTTTTGTAATTCAGTTCAAGTGTAACGGTTTTTACATTCCCTCTATCAGTGATACCTTATGAGAAATGTCCTTTTCTGTGTGACTTATTTCACTTAGAATCGTCGTACCTAAATCCACTCATCATGCTGCTACTAGCCTTATGACATTGATTTCATGGCTGAGTGATATTCCATTGTACATAAGGACCACAACTCCTTTATCCATTTTTCTCTTTCCTGGGATATTGAAGGTGGAATGAAGTGGAGGTCCTTGTCAACAGAGCAGCCCTAAACTTTGGGGTGCTTGTGTCTTGCTGATTTTTCATTTTCCCAATTTATACCCCCATGAGTGGAAGTGCCCTATGCTCTCTAAGCTGTGTTTTTTAGATGTTTCAGGACACACCGTACACTTCTCCAGAGTGGCTGTTGGCAATTTACATCCCGCCCATCAGTGTAGCAAGGCTCCCATTTCTCCATGGCCTGTCCTGCATTTCTGGTTTTGACACTTTTTTCAGCATGGCCTTTTTAACCGATGGGAAGCGAGACATCTTTGTAGCGCTGATTTTCCTTTCCAGGTTGCTTGGTTGGCCAAAAAGGGCGTATGCGTTTTTTCTTGAATATATTCAGGAAAAAACGCATACGCCCTTTTTGGCCAAGGGCATCATTGTCAACGTTTTGCCGCTTTTCATGTGCTTTAAAGGCGATTCGAATCTACCTCCTGAAATCTGTTTCCTGCAATTCTGCCTTGATTTCAAATCCTCTTCTTTGCCTTCCCTCAATATATTTGTGGACGAGAGTTATCATTTATAACTCTGCAGGTTTGTGAATTGCAGTGCCCTGAAGCTCCATTTTACAACTCGCTTTTTAGGGAGCTGGCCGCAAAAGCGCAGGATGGCTTCAGGCCCTGTTCTGGTTCCGGGGCCAGGCTGAGCCTGTGGTTAATTCTTCTTCCTGATGGGAAAATAGAGTGACCTGTGCCTGTCCCTACACCAAGAGGTAGTCTCTCATTGGTTCCAAGTCTTCCCGTTCATCCTCAGGACAAATTGCAACCAGTACGGAACAGGAGGTTAAAGGTGCTGATGCTCCAAGTAGGGAGATTGCTAGTAAAGCGCCTGGAATGGCGAACCCGAGCACAAGGAGATGAGAAATGAGGTGCGTTTTAGAAACCTTTCCCCATCACATGGTGTACCATCTTCTGGGTTTCTCATGCATGTTTTCGATGTAGCAAGATGCCCTTGAACCTGGAGATTTGGGACCCATGCGATGGGTACCACGCAGTATTACTTTAAAGGGTCTGCGTTTGCTCACCCAAGCTCACCAAACCTCTCAGCCCCAAGAGTGTCCACCCTTATGTCTCATCCAGCTGTGGGTCTAGATATGGTCAATCCAGGTTGCATCACAGCCCCTGAACGCATTGTGTAAGAATTTCTCTCTCTTTCACTGTCTTTGTTTCATGGGTTTGTAAAAGTAATTTATTTTTATAATGGGGTTTAGCTGCTTTTCACTGTTGTGTTTATGCCGCTTTACACCCACTTGACACACTAAGAGAGAGATATCAATACATAGGTTTTAAGATTATTACTAGTCAGATATATTCTTGTGCGGTGAATAGGGCGTGTTGAGTCCAGTTCTCTGAGCAAGGAGTAGGTCTTGTCTATTACATATTGGGTTTATGGAACGGTATCTGAGCTAATTTGAAACCCTTGTTTTATGTATCACCCCACCTCACTTTTCCCGTTAAGCAGCCATAGTGTGTTTTCTGCATGTGTGACTCCGTTCTGTTTTGTAATTCAGTTCAAGTGTAACGGTTTTTACATTCTCTCTATCAGTGATACCTTATGAGAAGTGTCCTTTTCTGTGTGACTTATTTCACTTAGAATCGTCGTACCTAAATCCACTCATCATGCTGCTACTAGCCTTATGACATTGATTTCATGGCTGAGTGATATTCCTTTGTACATAAGGACAACAACTCCTTTATCCATTTTTCTCTTTCCTGGGATATTGAAGGTGGAATGAAGTGGAGGTCCTTGTCAACAGAGCAGCCCTAAACTTTGGGGTGCTTGTGTCTTGCTGATTTTTCATTTTCCCAATTTATACCCCCATGAGTGGAAGTGCCCTATGCTCTCTAAGCTGTGTTTTTTAGATGTTTCAGGACACACCGTAGTCTTCTCCAGAGTGGCTGTTGGCAATTTACATCCCGCCCATCAGTGTAGCAAAGCTCCCATTTCTCCATGGCCTGTCCTGCATTTCTGGTTTTGACACTTTTTTCAGCATGGCCCTTTTAACCGATGGGAAGCGAGACTTCTTTGTAGCGCTGATTTGCCTTTCCAGGTTGCTTGGTTGGCCAAAAAGGGCGTATGCGTCTTTTCCTGAATATATTCAGGAAAAAACGCATACGCCCTTTTTGGCCAAGGGCATCATTGTCATCGTTTTGCCGCTTTTCATGTGCTTTAAAGGCGATTCGAATCTACCTCCTGAAATCTGTTTCCTGCAATTCTGCCTTGATTTCAAATCCTCTTCTTTGCCTTCCCTCAATATATTTGTGGACGAGAGTTATCATTTATAACTCTGCAGGTTTGTGAATTGCAGTGCCCTGAAGCTCCATTTTACAACTCGCTTTTTAGGGAGCTGGCCGCAAAAGCGCATGATGGCTTCAGGCCCTGTTCTGGTTGCGGGGGGCAGGCTGAGCCTGTGGTTAATTCTTCTTCCTGATGGGAAAATAGAGTGACCTGTGCCTGTCCCAACACCAAGAGCTAGTCTCTCATTGGTTCCCCGTCTTCCCGTTCATCCTCAGGACAAATTGCAACCTGTACGGAACAGGAGGTTAAAGGTGCTGATGCTCCAAGTAGGGAGATTGCTAGTAAAGTGGCTGGAATGGCGAACCCGAGCACAAGGAGATGAGAAATGAGGTGCGTTTTAGAAACCTTTCCCCATCACACGGTGTACCATCTTCTGGGTTTCTCATGCATGTTTTCGAGGTAGGAAGACGCCCTTGAACCTGGAGATTTGGGCCCCATGCGTTGGGTACCACGCAGTATTACTTTAAAGGGTCTGCGTTTGCTCACCCAACCTCACCAAACCTCTCAGCCCCAAGAGTGTGCACCCTTATGTCTCATCCAGCTGTGGGTCTAGATATGGTCAATCCAGGTTGCATCACAGCCCCTGAACGCATTGCGTAAGAATTTCTCTCTCTTTCACTGTCTTTGTTTCATGGGTTTTTCAAAGTAATTTATTTTTATAATGGGGTTTAGCTGCTTTTCACTGCTGTGTTTATGCCGCTTTACACCCACTTGACACACTAAGAGAGAGATATCAATACATACGTTTTAAGATTATTACTAGTCAGATATATTTGTGCGGTGAATAGGGCGTGTTGAGTCCAGTTCTCTGAGCAAGGGGTAGGTCTTGTCTATTACATATTGGGTTTATGGAACGGTATCTGAGCTAATTGGAAACCCTTGTTTTATGTATCACCCCACCTCACCTTTCCCGTTAAGCAGCCATAGTGTGTTTTCTGCATGTGTGACTCCGTTCTGTTTTTTAATTCAGTTGAAGTTTAACGGTTTTTACATTTCCTCTATAAGTGATACCTTATGAGAAGTGTCCTTTTCTGTGTGACTTATTTCACTTAGAATCGTCGTACCTAAATCCACTCATCATGCTGCTACTAGCCTTATGACATTGATTTCATGGCTGAGTGATATTCCATTGTACATAAGGACCACAACTCCTTTATCCATTTTTCTCTTTCCTGGGATATTGAAGGTGGAATGAAGTGGAGGTCCTTGTCAACAGAGCAGCCCTAAACTTTGGGGTGCTTGTGTCTTGCTGATTTTTCATTTTCCCAATTTATACCCCCATGAGTGGAAGTGCCCTATGCTCTCTAAGCTGTGTTTTTTAGATGTTTCAGGACACACCGTACACTTCTCCAGAGTGGCTGTTGGCAATTTACATCCCGCCCATCAGTGTAGCAAGGCTCCCATTTCTCCATGGCCTGTCCTGCATTTCTGGTTTTGACACTTTTTTCAGCATGGCCTTTTTAACCGATGGGAAGCGAGACATCTTTGTAGCGCTGATTTTCCTTTCCAGGTTGCTTGGTTGGCCAAAAAGGGCGTATGCGTTTTTTCTTGAATATATTCAGGAAAAAACGCATACGCCCTTTTTGGCCAAGGGCATCATTGTCAACGTTTTGCCGCTTTTCATGTGCTTTAAAGGCGATTCGAATCTACCTCCTGAAATCTGTTTCCTGCAATTCTGCCTTGATTTCAAATCCTCTTCTTTGCCTTCCCTCAATATATTTGTGGACGAGAGTTATCATTTATAACTCTGCAGGTTTGTGAATTGCAGTGCCCTGAAGCTCCATTTTACAACTCGCTTTTTAGGGAGCTGGCCGCAAAAGCGCAGGATGGCTTCAGGCCCTGTTCTGGTTCCGGGGGGCAGGCTGAGCCTGTGGTTAATTCTTCTTCCTGATGGGAAAATAGAGTGACCTGTGCCTGTCCCTACACCAAGAGGTAGTCTCTCATTGGTTCCAAGTCTTCCCGTTCATCCTCAGGACAAATTGCAACCAGTACGGAACAGGAGGTTAAAGGTGCTGATGCTCCAAGTAGGGAGATTGCTAGTAAAGCGCCTGGAATGGCGAACCCGAGCACAAGGAGATGAGAAATGAGGTGCGTTTTAGAAACCTTTCCCCATCACATGGTGTACCATCTTCTGGGTTTCTCATGCATGTTTTCGATGTAGCAAGATGCCCTTGAACCTGGAGATTTGGGACCCATGCGATGGGTACCACGCAGTATTACTTTAAAGGGTCTGCGTTTGCTCACCCAAGCTCACCAAACCTCTCAGCCCCAAGAGTGTCCACCCTTATGTCTCATCCAGCTGTGGGTCTAGATATGGTCAATCCAGGTTGCATCACAGCCCCTGAACGCATTGTGTAAGAATTTCTCTCTCTTTCACTGTCTTTGTTTCATGGGTTTGTAAAAGTAATTTATTTTTATAATGGGGTTTAGCTGCTTTTCACTGCTGTGTTTATGCCGCTTTACACCCACTTGACACACTAAGAGAGAGATATCAATACATAGGTTTTAAGATTATTACTAGTCAGATATATTTGTGCGGTGAATAGGGCGTGTTGAGTCCAGTTCTCTGAGCAAGGAGTAGGTCTTCTCTATTACATATTGGGTTTATGGAACGGTATCTGAGCTAATTGGAAACCCTTGTTTTATGTATCACCCCACCTCACCTTTCCCGTTAAGAAGCCATAGTGTGTTTTCTGCATGTGTGACTCCGTTCTGTTTTTTAATTCAGTTGAAGTTTAACGGTTTTTACATTTCCTCTATAAGTGATACCTTATGAGAAGTGTCCTTTTCTGTGTGACTTATTTCACTTAGAATCGTCGTACCTAAATCCACTCATCATGTTGCTACTAGCCTTATGACATTGATTTCATGGCTGAGTGATATTCCATTGTACATAAGGACCACAACTCCTTTATCCATTTTTCTCTTTCCTGGGATATTGAAGGTGGAATGAAGTGGAGGTCCTTGTCAACAGAGCAGCCCTAAACTTTGGGGTGCTTGTGTCTTGCTGATTTTTAATTTTCCCAATTTATACCCCCATGAGTGGAAGTGCCCTATGCTCTCTAAGCTGTGTTTTTTAGATGTTTCAGGACACACCGTAGTCTTCTCCAGAGTGGCTGTTGGCAATTTACATCCCGCCCATCAGTGTAGCAAAGCTCCCATTTCTCCATGGCCTGTCCTGCATTTCTGGTTTTGACACTTTTTTCAGCATGGCCCTTTTAACCGATGGGAAGCGAGACTTCTTTGTAGCGCTGATTTGCCTTTCCAGGTTGCTTGGTTGGCCAAAAAGGGCGTATGCGTTTTTTCCTGAATATATTCAGGAAAAAACGCATACGCCCTTTTTGGCCAAGGGCATCATTGTCAACGTTTTGCCGCTTTTCATGTGCTTTAAAGGCGATTCGAATCTACCTCCTGAAATCTGTTTCCTGCAATTCTGCCTTGATTTCAAATCCTCTTCTTTGCCTTCCCTCAATATATTTGTGGACGAGAGTTATCATTTATAACTCTGCAGGTTTGTGAATTGCAGTGCCCTGAAGCTCCATTTTACAACTCGCTTTTTAGGGATCTGGCCGCAAAAGCGCAGGATGGATTCAGGCCCTGTTCTGGTTCCGGGGGGCAGGCTGAGCCTGTGGTTAATTCTTCTTCCTGATGGGAAAATAGAGTGACCTGTGCCTGTCCCTACACCAAGAGCTAGTCTCTCATTGGTTCCAAGTCTTCCCGTTCATCCTCAGGACAAATTGCAACCTGTACGGAACAGGAGGTTAAAGGTGCTGATGCTCCAGGTAGGGAGTTTGCTAGTAAAGTGGCTGGAATGGCGAACCGAGCACAAGGAGATGAGAAATGAGGTGCGTTTTAGAAACCTTTCCCCATCATACGGTGTACCATCTTCTGGGTTTCTCATGCATGTTTTCGATGTAGCAAGATGACCTTGAACCTGGAGATTTGGGACCCATGCGATGGGTACCACGCAGTATTACTTTAAAGGGTCTGCGTTTGCTCACCCAACCTCACCAAACCTCTCAGCCCCAAGAGTGTGCACCCTTATGTCTCATCCAGCTGTGGGTCTAGATATGGTCAATCCAGGATGCATCACAGCCCCTGAACGCATTGTGTAAGAATTTCTCTCTCTTTAACTGTCTTTGTTTCATGGGTTTTTCAAAGTAATTTATTTTTATAATGGGGTTTAGCTGCTTTTCACTGCTGTGTTTATGCCGCTTTACACCCACTTGACACACTAACAGAGAGATATCAATACATAGGTTTTAAGATTATTACTAGTCAGATATATTCTTGTGCGGTGAATAGGGCGTGTTGAGTCCAGTTCTCTGAGCAAGGAGTAGGACTTGTCTATTACATATTGGGTTTATGGAACGGTATCTGAGCTAATTTGAAACCCTTGTTTTATGTATCACCCCACCTCACCTTTCCCGTTAAGCAGCCATAGTGTGTTTTCTGCATGTGTGACTCCGTTCTGTTTTGTAATTCAGTTCAAGTGTAACGGTTTTTACATTCCCTCTATCAGTGATACCTTATGAGAAATGTCCTTTTCTGTGTGACTTATTTCACTTAGAATCGTCGTACCTAAATCCACTCATCATGCTGCTACTAGCCTTATGACATTGATTTCATGGCTGAGTGATATTCCATTGTACATAAGGACCACAACTCCTTTATCCATTTTTCTCTTTCCTGGGATATTGAAGGTGGAATGAAGTGGAGGTCCTTGTCAACAGAGCAGCCCTAAACTTTGGGGTGCTTGTGTCTTGCTGATTTTTCATTTTCCCAATTTATACCCCCATGAGTGGAAGTGCCCTATGCTCTCTAAGCTGTGTTTTTTAGATGTTTCAGGACACACCGTACACTTCTCCAGAGTGGCTGTTGGCAATTTACATCCCGCCCATCAGTGTAGCAAGGCTCCCATTTCTCCATGGCCTGTCCTGCATTTCTGGTTTTGACACTTTTTTCAGCATGGCCTTTTTAACCGATGGGAAGCGAGACATCTTTGTAGCGCTGATTTTCCTTTCCAGGTTGCTTGGTTGGCCAAAAAGGGCGTATGCGTTTTTTCTTGAATATATTCAGGAAAAAACGCATACGCCCTTTTTGGCCAAGGGCATCATTGTCAACGTTTTGCCGCTTTTCATGTGCTTTAAAGGCGATTCGAATCTACCTCCTGAAATCTGTTTCCTGCAATTCTGCCTTGATTTCAAATCCTCTTCTTTGCCTTCCCTCAATATATTTGTGGACGAGAGTTATCATTTATAACTCTGCAGGTTTGTGAATTGCAGTGCCCTGAAGCTCCATTTTACAACTCGCTTTTTAGGGAGCTGGCCGCAAAAGCGCAGGATGGCTTCAGGCCCTGTTCTGGTTCCGGGGCCAGGCTGAGCCTGTGGTTAATTCTTCTTCCTGATGGGAAAATAGAGTGACCTGTGCCTGTCCCTACACCAAGAGGTAGTCTCTCATTGGTTCCAAGTCTTCCCGTTCATCCTCAGGACAAATTGCAACCAGTACGGAACAGGAGGTTAAAGGTGCTGATGCTCCAAGTAGGGAGATTGCTAGTAAAGCGCCTGGAATGGCGAACCCGAGCACAAGGAGATGAGAAATGAGGTGCGTTTTAGAAACCTTTCCCCATCACATGGTGTACCATCTTCTGGGTTTCTCATGCATGTTTTCGATGTAGCAAGATGCCCTTGAACCTGGAGATTTGGGACCCATGCGATGGGTACCACGCAGTATTACTTTAAAGGGTCTGCGTTTGCTCACCCAAGCTCACCAAACCTCTCAGCCCCAAGAGTGTCCACCCTTATGTCTCATCCAGCTGTGGGTCTAGATATGGTCAATCCAGGTTGCATCACAGCCCCTGAACGCATTGTGTAAGAATTTCTCTCTCTTTCACTGTCTTTGTTTCATGGGTTTGTAAAAGTAATTTATTTTTATAATGGGGTTTAGCTGCTTTTCACTGTTGTGTTTATGCCGCTTTACACCCACTTGACACACTAAGAGAGAGATATCAATACATAGGTTTTAAGATTATTACTAGTCAGATATATTCTTGTGCGGTGAATAGGGCGTGTTGAGTCCAGTTCTCTGAGCAAGGAGTAGGTCTTGTCTATTACATATTGGGTTTATGGAACGGTATCTGAGCTAATTTGAAACCCTTGTTTTATGTATCACCCCACCTCACTTTTCCCGTTAAGCAGCCATAGTGTGTTTTCTGCATGTGTGACTCCGTTCTGTTTTGTAATTCAGTTCAAGTGTAACGGTTTTTACATTCTCTCTATCAGTGATACCTTATGAGAAGTGTCCTTTTCTGTGTGACTTATTTCACTTAGAATCGTCGTACCTAAATCCACTCATCATGCTGCTACTAGCCTTATGACATTGATTTCATGGCTGAGTGATATTCCTTTGTACATAAGGACAACAACTCCTTTATCCATTTTTCTCTTTCCTGGGATATTGAAGGTGGAATGAAGTGGAGGTCCTTGTCAACAGAGCAGCCCTAAACTTTGGGGTGCTTGTGTCTTGCTGATTTTTCATTTTCCCAATTTATACCCCCATGAGTGGAAGTGCCCTATGCTCTCTAAGCTGTGTTTTTTAGATGTTTCAGGACACACCGTAGTCTTCTCCAGAGTGGCTGTTGGCAATTTACATCCCGCCCATCAGTGTAGCAAAGCTCCCATTTCTCCATGGCCTGTCCTGCATTTCTGGTTTTGACACTTTTTTCAGCATGGCCCTTTTAACCGATGGGAAGCGAGACTTCTTTGTAGCGCTGATTTGCCTTTCCAGGTTGCTTGGTTGGCCAAAAAGGGCGTATGCGTCTTTTCCTGAATATATTCAGGAAAAAACGCATACGCCCTTTTTGGCCAAGGGCATCATTGTCATCGTTTTGCCGCTTTTCATGTGCTTTAAAGGCGATTCGAATCTACCTCCTGAAATCTGTTTCCTGCAATTCTGCCTTGATTTCAAATCCTCTTCTTTGCCTTCCCTCAATATATTTGTGGACGAGAGTTATCATTTATAACTCTGCAGGTTTGTGAATTGCAGTGCCCTGAAGCTCCATTTTACAACTCGCTTTTTAGGGAGCTGGCCGCAAAAGCGCATGATGGCTTCAGGCCCTGTTCTGGTTGCGGGGGGCAGGCTGAGCCTGTGGTTAATTCTTCTTCCTGATGGGAAAATAGAGTGACCTGTGCCTGTCCCAACACCAAGAGCTAGTCTCTCATTGGTTCCCCGTCTTCCCGTTCATCCTCAGGACAAATTGCAACCTGTACGGAACAGGAGGTTAAAGGTGCTGATGCTCCAAGTAGGGAGATTGCTAGTAAAGTGGCTGGAATGGCGAACCCGAGCACAAGGAGATGAGAAATGAGGTGCGTTTTAGAAACCTTTCCCCATCACACGGTGTACCATCTTCTGGGTTTCTCATGCATGTTTTCGAGGTAGGAAGACGCCCTTGAACCTGGAGATTTGGGCCCCATGCGTTGGGTACCACGCAGTATTACTTTAAAGGGTCTGCGTTTGCTCACCCAACCTCACCAAACCTCTCAGCCCCAAGAGTGTGCACCCTTATGTCTCATCCAGCTGTGGGTCTAGATATGGTCAATCCAGGTTGCATCACAGCCCCTGAACGCATTGCGTAAGAATTTCTCTCTCTTTCACTGTCTTTGTTTCATGGGTTTTTCAAAGTAATTTATTTTTATAATGGGGTTTAGCTGCTTTTCACTGCTGTGTTTATGCCGCTTTACACCCACTTGACACACTAAGAGAGAGATATCAATACATACGTTTTAAGATTATTACTAGTCAGATATATTTGTGCGGTGAATAGGGCGTGTTGAGTCCAGTTCTCTGAGCAAGGGGTAGGTCTTGTCTATTACATATTGGGTTTATGGAACGGTATCTGAGCTAATTGGAAACCCTTGTTTTATGTATCACCCCACCTCACCTTTCCCGTTAAGCAGCCATAGTGTGTTTTCTGCATGTGTGACTCCGTTCTGTTTTTTAATTCAGTTGAAGTTTAACGGTTTTTACATTTCCTCTATAAGTGATACCTTATGAGAAGTGTCCTTTTCTGTGTGACTTATTTCACTTAGAATCGTCGTACCTAAATCCACTCATCATGCTGCTACTAGCCTTATGACATTGATTTCATGGCTGAGTGATATTCCATTGTACATAAGGACCACAACTCCTTTATCCATTTTTCTCTTTCCTGGGATATTGAAGGTGGAATGAAGTGGAGGTCCTTGTCAACAGAGCAGCCCTAAACTTTGGGGTGCTTGTGTCTTGCTGATTTTTCATTTTCCCAATTTATACCCCCATGAGTGGAAGTGCCCTATGCTCTCTAAGCTGTGTTTTTTAGATGTTTCAGGACACACCGTACACTTCTCCAGAGTGGCTGTTGGCAATTTACATCCCGCCCATCAGTGTAGCAAGGCTCCCATTTCTCCATGGCCTGTCCTGCATTTCTGGTTTTGACACTTTTTTCAGCATGGCCTTTTTAACCGATGGGAAGCGAGACATCTTTGTAGCGCTGATTTTCCTTTCCAGGTTGCTTGGTTGGCCAAAAAGGGCGTATGCGTTTTTTCTTGAATATATTCAGGAAAAAACGCATACGCCCTTTTTGGCCAAGGGCATCATTGTCAACGTTTTGCCGCTTTTCATGTGCTTTAAAGGCGATTCGAATCTACCTCCTGAAATCTGTTTCCTGCAATTCTGCCTTGATTTCAAATCCTCTTCTTTGCCTTCCCTCAATATATTTGTGGACGAGAGTTATCATTTATAACTCTGCAGGTTTGTGAATTGCAGTGCCCTGAAGCTCCATTTTACAACTCGCTTTTTAGGGAGCTGGCCGCAAAAGCGCAGGATGGCTTCAGGCCCTGTTCTGGTTCCGGGGGGCAGGCTGAGCCTGTGGTTAATTCTTCTTCCTGATGGGAAAATAGAGTGACCTGTGCCTGTCCCTACACCAAGAGGTAGTCTCTCATTGGTTCCAAGTCTTCCCGTTCATCCTCAGGACAAATTGCAACCAGTACGGAACAGGAGGTTAAAGGTGCTGATGCTCCAAGTAGGGAGATTGCTAGTAAAGCGCCTGGAATGGCGAACCCGAGCACAAGGAGATGAGAAATGAGGTGCGTTTTAGAAACCTTTCCCCATCACATGGTGTACCATCTTCTGGGTTTCTCATGCATGTTTTCGATGTAGCAAGATGCCCTTGAACCTGGAGATTTGGGACCCATGCGATGGGTACCACGCAGTATTACTTTAAAGGGTCTGCGTTTGCTCACCCAAGCTCACCAAACCTCTCAGCCCCAAGAGTGTCCACCCTTATGTCTCATCCAGCTGTGGGTCTAGATATGGTCAATCCAGGTTGCATCACAGCCCCTGAACGCATTGTGTAAGAATTTCTCTCTCTTTCACTGTCTTTGTTTCATGGGTTTGTAAAAGTAATTTATTTTTATAATGGGGTTTAGCTGCTTTTCACTGCTGTGTTTATGCCGCTTTACACCCACTTGACACACTAAGAGAGAGATATCAATACATAGGTTTTAAGATTATTACTAGTCAGATATATTCTTGTGCGGTGAATAGGGCGTGTTGAGTCCAGTTCTCTGAGCAAGGAGTAGGTCTTGTCTATTACATATTGGGTTTATGGAACGGTATCTGAGCTAATTTGAAACCCTTGTTTTATGTATCACCCCACCTCACTTTTCCCGTTAAGCAGCCATAGTGTGTTTTCTGCATGTGTGACTCCGTTCTGTTTTGTAATTCAGTTCAAGTGTAACGGTTTTTACATTCTCTCTATCAGTGATACCTTATGAGAAGTGTCCTTTTCTGTGTGACTTATTTCACTTAGAATCGTCGTACCTAAATCCACTCATCATGCTGCTACTAGCCTTATGACATTGATTTCATGGCTGAGTGATATTCCTTTGTACATAAGGACAACAACTCCTTTATCCATTTTTCTCTTTCCTGGGATATTGAAGGTGGAATGAAGTGGAGGTCCTTGTCAACAGAGCAGCCCTAAACTTTGGGGTGCTTGTGTCTTGCTGATTTTTCATTTTCCCAATTTATACCCCCATGAGTGGAAGTGCCCTATGCTCTCTAAGCTGTGTTTTTTAGATGTTTCAGGACACACC
Organism: Balaenoptera ricei; assembly: GCF_028023285.1. Taxonomy (NCBI): domain Eukaryota; kingdom Metazoa; phylum Chordata; class Mammalia; order Artiodactyla; family Balaenopteridae; genus Balaenoptera; species Balaenoptera ricei. The sequence goes on from NW_026777509.1 coordinate 224,610, forward strand.
GTAGTCTTCTCCAGAGTGGCTGTTGGCAATTTACATCCCGCCCATCAGTGTAGCAAAGCTCCCATTTCTCCATGGCCTGTCCTGCATTTCTGGTTTTGACACTTTTTTCAGCATGGCCCTTTTAACCGATGGGAAGCGAGACTTCTTTGTAGCGCTGATTTGCCTTTCCAGGTTGCTTGGTTGGCCAAAAAGGGCGTATGCGTCTTTTCCTGAATATATTCAGGAAAAAACGCATACGCCCTTTTTGGCCAAGGGCATCATTGTCATCGTTTTGCCGCTTTTCATGTGCTTTAAAGGCGATTCGAATCTACCTCCTGAAATCTGTTTCCTGCAATTCTGCCTTGATTTCAAATCCTCTTCTTTGCCTTCCCTCAATATATTTGTGGACGAGAGTTATCATTTATAACTCTGCAGGTTTGTGAATTGCAGTGCCCTGAAGCTCCATTTTACAACTCGCTTTTTAGGGAGCTGGCCGCAAAAGCGCATGATGGCTTCAGGCCCTGTTCTGGTTGCGGGGGGCAGGCTGAGCCTGTGGTTAATTCTTCTTCCTGATGGGAAAATAGAGTGACCTGTGCCTGTCCCAACACCAAGAGCTAGTCTCTCATTGGTTCCCCGTCTTCCCGTTCATCCTCAGGACAAATTGCAACCTGTACGGAACAGGAGGTTAAAGGTGCTGATGCTCCAAGTAGGGAGATTGCTAGTAAAGTGGCTGGAATGGCGAACCCGAGCACAAGGAGATGAGAAATGAGGTGCGTTTTAGAAACCTTTCCCCATCACACGGTGTACCATCTTCTGGGTTTCTCATGCATGTTTTCGAGGTAGGAAGACGCCCTTGAACCTGGAGATTTGGGCCCCATGCGTTGGGTACCACGCAGTATTACTTTAAAGGGTCTGCGTTTGCTCACCCAACCTCACCAAACCTCTCAGCCCCAAGAGTGTGCACCCTTATGTCTCATCCAGCTGTGGGTCTAGATATGGTCAATCCAGGTTGCATCACAGCCCCTGAACGCATTGCGTAAGAATTTCTCTCTCTTTCACTGTCTTTGTTTCATGGGTTTTTCAAAGTAATTTATTTTTATAATGGGGTTTAGCTGCTTTTCACTGCTGTGTTTATGCCGCTTTACACCCACTTGACACACTAAGAGAGAGATATCAATACATACGTTTTAAGATTATTACTAGTCAGATATATTTGTGCGGTGAATAGGGCGTGTTGAGTCCAGTTCTCTGAGCAAGGGGTAGGTCTTGTCTATTACATATTGGGTTTATGGAACGGTATCTGAGCTAATTGGAAACCCTTGTTTTATGTATCACCCCACCTCACCTTTCCCGTTAAGCAGCCATAGTGTGTTTTCTGCATGTGTGACTCCGTTCTGTTTTTTAATTCAGTTGAAGTTTAACGGTTTTTACATTTCCTCTATAAGTGATACCTTATGAGAAGTGTCCTTTTCTGTGTGACTTATTTCACTTAGAATCGTCGTACCTAAATCCACTCATCATGTTGCTACTAGCCTTATGACATTGATTTCATGGCTGAGTGATATTCCATTGTACATAAGGACCACAACTCCTTTATCCATTTTTCTCTTTCCTGGGATATTGAAGGTGGAATGAAGTGGAGGTCCTTGTCAACAGAGCAGCCCTAAACTTTGGGGTGCTTGTGTCTTGCTGATTTTTAATTTTCCCAATTTATACCCCCATGAGTGGAAGTGCCCTATGCTCTCTAAGCTGTGTTTTTTAGATGTTTCAGGACACACCGTAGTCTTCTCCAGAGTGGCTGTTGGCAATTTACATCCCGCTCATCAGTGTAGCAAAGCTCCCATTTCTCCATGGCCTGTCCTGCATTTCTGGTTTTGACACTTTTTTCAGCATGGCCCTTTTAACCGATGGGAAGCGAGACTTCTTTGTAGCGCTGATTTGCCTTTCCAGGTTGCTTGGTTGGCCAAAAAGGGCGTATGCGTTTTTTCCTGAATATATTCAGGAAAAAACGCATACGCCCTTTTTGGCCAAGGGCATCATTGTCAACGTTTTGCCGCTTTTCATGTGCTTTAAAGGCGATTCGAATCTACCTCCTGAAATCTGTTTCCTGCAATTCTGCCTTGATTTCAAATCCTCTTCTTTGCCTTCCCTCAATATATTTGTGGACGAGAGTTATCATTTATAACTCTGCAGGTTTGTGAATTGCAGTGCCCTGAAGCTCCATTTTACAACTCGCTTTTTAGGGAGCTGGCCGCAAAAGCGCATGATGGCTTCAGGCCCTGTTCTGGTTCCGGGGGGCAGGCTGAGGCTGTGGTTAATTCTTCTTCCTAATGGGAAAACAGAGTGACCTGTGCCTGTCCCTACACCAGGAGCTAGTCTCTCATTGGTTCCAAGTCTTCCCGTTCATCCTCAGGACAAATTGCAACCTGTACGGAACAGGAGGTTAAAGGTGCTGATGCTCCAAGTAGGGAGTTTGCTAGTAAAGTGGCTGGAATGGCGAACCGAGCACAAGGAGATGAGAAATGAGGTGCGTTTTAGAAACCTTTCCCCATCATACGGTGTACCATCTTCTGGGTTTCTCATGCATGTTTTCGATGTAGCAAGATGACCTTGAACCTGGAGATTTGGGACCCATGCGATGGGTACCACGCAGTATTACTTTAAAGGGTCTGCGTTTGCTCACCCAACCTCACCAAACCTCTCAGCCCCAAGAGTGTGCACCCTTATGTCTCATCCAGCTGTGGGTCTAGATATGGTCAATCCAGGTTGCATCACAGCCCCTGAACGCATTGTGTAAGAATTTCTCTCTCTTTCACTGTCTTTGTTTCATGGGTTTTTCAAAGTAATTTATTTTTATAATGGGGTTTAGCTGCTTTTCACTGCTGTGTTTATGCCGCTTTACACCCACTTGACACACTAACAGAGAGATATCAATACATAGGTTTTAAGATTATTACTAGTCAGATATATTCTTGTGCGGTGAATAGGGCGTGTTGAGTCCAGTTCTCTGAGCAAGGAGTAGGACTTGTCTATTACATATTGGGTTTATGGAACGGTATCTGAGCTAATTTGAAACCCTTGTTTTATGTATCACCCCACCTCACCTTTCCCGTTAAGCAGCCTTAGTGTGTTTTCTGCCTGTGTGACTCCGTTCTGTTTTGTAATTCAGTTCAAGTGTAACGGTTTTTACATTCCCTCTATCAGTGATACCTTATGAGAAATGTCCTTTTCTGTGTGACTTATTTCACTTAGAATCGTCGTACCTAAATCCACTCATCATGCTGCTACTAGCCTTATGACATTGATTTCATGGCTGAGTGATATTCCATTGTACATAAGGACCACAACTTCTTTATCCATTTTTCTCTTTCCTGGGATATTGAAGGTGGAATGAAGTGGAGGTCCTTGTCAACAGAGCAGCCCTAAACTTTGGGGTGCTTGTGTCTTGCTGATTTTTCATTTTCCCAATTTATACCCCCATGAGTGGAAGTGCCCTATGCTCTCTAAGCTGTGTTTTTTAGATGTTTCAGGACACACCGTACACTTCTCCAGAGTGGCTGTTGGCAATTTACATCCCGCCCATCAGTGTAGCAAGGCTCCCATTTCTCCATGGCCTGTCCTGCATTTCTGGTTTTGACACTTTTTTCAGCATGGCCTTTTTAACCGATGGGAAGCGAGACATCTTTGTAGCGCTGATTTTCCTTTCCAGGTTGCTTGGTTGGCCAAAAAGGGCGTATGCGTTTTTTCTTGAATATATTCAGGAAAAAACGCATACGCCCTTTTTGGCCAATGGCATCATTGTCAACGTTTTGCCGCTTTTCATGTGCTTTAAAGGCGATTCGAATCTACCTCCTGAAATCTGTTTCCTGCAATTCTGCCTTGATTTCAAATCCTCTTCTTTGCCTTCCCTCAATATATTTGTGGACGAGAGTTATCATTTATAACTCTGCAGGTTTGTGAATTGCAGTGCCCTGAAGCTCCGTTTTACAACTCGCTTTTTAGGGAGCTGGCCGCAAAAGCGCAGGATGGCTTCAGGCCCTGTTCTGGTTGTGGGGGGCAGGCTGAGCCTGTGGTTAATTCTTCTTCCTGATGGGAAAATAGAGTGACCTGTGCCTGTCCCTACACCAAGAGGTAGTCTCTCATTGGTTCCAAGTCTTCCCGTTCATCCTCAGGACAAATTGCAACCAATACGGAACAGGAGGTTAAAGGTGCTGATGCTCCAAGTAGGGAGATTGCTAGTAAAGCGGCTGGAATGGCGAACCCGAGCACAAGGAGATGAGAAATGAGGTGCGTTTTAGAAACCTTTCCCCATCACATGGTGTACCATCTTCTGGGTTTCTCATGCATGTTTTCGATGTAGCAAGATGCCCTTGAACCTGGAGATTTGGGACCCATGCGATGGGTACCACGCAGTATTACTTTAAAGGGTCTGCGTTTGCTCACCCAACCTCACCAAACCTCTCAGCCCCAAGAGTGTCCACCCTTATGTCTCATCCAGCTGTGGGTCTAGATATGGTCAATCCAGGTTGCATCACAGCCCCTGAACGCATTGTGTAAGAATTTCTCTCTCTTTCACTGTCTTTGTTTCATGGGTTTTTCAAAGTAATTTATTTTTATAATGGGGTTTAGCTGCTTTTCATTGTTGTGTTTATGCCGCTTTACACCCACTTGACGCACTAACAGAGAGATATCAATACATAGGTTTTAAGATTATTACTAGTCAGATATATTCTTGTGCGGTGAATAGGGCGTGTTGAGTCCAGTTCTCTGAGCAAGGAGTAGGTCTTGTCTATTACATATTGGGTTTATGGAACGGTATCTGAGCTAATTTGAAACCCTTGTTTTATGTATCACCCCACCTCACCTTTCCCGTTAAGCAGCCATAGTGTGTTTTCTGCCTGTGTGACTCCGTTCTGTTTTGTAATTCAGTTCAAGTGTAACGGTTTTTCCATTCCCTCTATCAGTGATACCTTATGAGAAGTGTCCTTTTCTGTGTGACTTATTTCACTTAGAATTGTCGTACCTAAATCCACTCATCATGCTGCTACTAGCCTTATGACATTGATTTCATGGCTGAGTGATAATCCATTGTACATAAGGACCACAACTCCTTTATCCATTTTTCTCTTTCCTGGGATATTTAAGGTGGAATGAAGTGGAGGTCCTTGTCAAGAGAGCAACCCTAAACTTTGGGGTGCTTGTGTCTTGATGATTTTTAATTTTCCCAATGTATACCCCCATGAGTGGAAGTGCCCTATGCTCTCTAAGCTGTGTTTTTTAGATGTTTCAGGACACACCGTACTCTTCTCCAGAGTGGCTGTTGGCAATTTACATCCCGCCCATCAGTGTAGCAAGGCTCCCATTTCTCCATGGCCTGTCCTGCATTTCTGGTTTTGACACTTTTTTCAGCATGGCCCTTTTAACCGATGGGAAGCGAGACTTCTTTGTAGCGCTGATTTGCCTTTCCAGGTTGCTTGGTTGGCCAAAAAGGGCGTATGCGTTTTTTCCTGAATATATTCAGGAAAAAACGCATACGCCCTTTTTGGCCAAGGGCATCATTGTCAACGTTTTGCCGCTTTTCATGTGCTTTAAAGGCGATTCGAATCTACCTCCTGAAATCTGTTTCCTGCAATTCTGCCTTGATTTCAAATCCTCTTCTTTGCCTTCCCTCAATATATTTGTGGACGAGAGTTATCATTTATAACTCTGCAGGTTTGTGAATTGCAGTGCCCTGAAGCTCCATTTTACAACTCGCTTTTTAGGGAGCTGGCCGCAAAAGCGCAGGATGGCTTCAGGCCCTGCTCTGATTCCGGGGGGCAGGCTGAGCCTGTGGTTAATTCTTCTTCCTGATGGGAAAATAGAGTGACCTGTGCCTGTCACTACACCAAGAGCTAGTCTCTCATTGGTTCCAAGTCTTCCCGTTCATCCTCAGGACAAATTGCAACCTGTACGGAACAGGAGGTTAAAGGTGCTGATGCTCCAAGTAGGGAGATTGCTAGTAAAGTGGCTGGAATGGCGAACCCGAGCACAAGGAGATGAGAAATGAGGTGCGTTTTAGAAACCTTTCCCCATCACACGGTGTACCATCTTCTGGGTTTCTCATGCATGTTTTCGATGTAGCAAGATGCCCTTGAACCTGGAGATTTGGGACCCATGCGATGGGTACCACGCAGTATTACTTTAAAGGGTCTGCGTTTGCTCACCCAACCTCACCAAACCTCTCAGCCCCAAGAGTGTCCACCCTTATGTCTCATCCAGCTGTGGGTCTAGATACGGTCAATCCAGGTTGCATCACAGCCCCTGAACGCATTGTGTAAGAATTTCGCTCTCTTTCACTGTCTTTGTTTCATGTGTTTTTCGAAGTAATTTATTTTTATAATGGGGTTTAGCTGCTTTTCACTGCTGTGTTTATGCCGCTTTACACCCACTTGACACACTAACAGAGAGATATCAATACATAGGTTTTAAGATTATTACTAGTCAGATATATTCTTGTGCGGTGAATAGGGCGTGTTGAGTCCAGTTCTCTGAGCAAGGAGTAGGTCTTGTCTATTACATATTGGGTTTATGGAATGGTATCTGAGCTAATTTGAAACCCTTGTTTTATGTATCACCCCACCTCACCTTTCCCGTTAAGCAGCCATAGTGTGTTTTCTGCATGTGTGATTCCGTTCTGTTTTGTAATTCAGTTCAAGTGTAACGGTTTTTACATTCCCTCTATAAGTGATACATTATGAGAAGTGTCCTTTTCTGTGTGACTTATTTCACTTAGAATCGTCGTACCTAAATCCACTCATCATGCTGCTACTAGCCTTATGACATTGATTTCATAGCTGAGTGATATTCCATTGTATAAATGGACCACAACTTCTTTATCGTATTTTCCCTTTCCTGGGATATTGAAGGTGGAATGAAGTGGAGGTCCTTGTCAAGAGAGCAGCCCTAAACTTTGGGGTGCTTGTGTCTTGCTGATTTTTAATTTTCCCAATGTATACCCCCATGAGTGGAAGTGCCCTATGCTCTCTAAGCTGTGTTTTTTAGATGTTTCAGGACACACCCTACTCTTCTCCAGAGTGGCTGTTGGCAATTTACATCCCGCCCATCAGTGTAGCAAGGCTCCCATTTCTCCATGGCCTGTTCTGCATTTCTGGTTTTGACACTTTTTTCAGCATGGCCCTTTTAACCGATGGGAAGCGAGACTTCTTTGTAGCGCTGATTTGCCTTTCCAGGTTGCTTGGTTGGCCAAAAAGGGCGTATGCGTTTTTTCCTGAATATATTCAGGAAAAAACGCATACGCCCTTTTTGGCCAAGGGCATCATTGTCAACGTTTTGCCACTTTTCATGTGCTTTAAAGGCGATTCGAATCTACCTCCTGAAATCTGTTTCCTGCAATTCTGCCTTGATTTCAAATCCTCTTCTTTGCCTTCCCTCAATATATTTGTGGACGAGAGTTATCATTTATAACTCTGCAGGTTTGTGAATTGCAGTGCCCTGAATCTCCATTTTACAACTCGCTTTTTAGGGAGCTGGCCGCAAAAGCGCATGATGGCTTCAGGCCCTGTTCTGGTTCCGGGGTCAGGCTGAGCCTGTGGTTAATTCTTCTTCCTGATGGGAAAATAGAGTGACCTCTGCCTGTCCCTACACCAGGAGCTAGTCTCTCATTGGTTCCAAGTCTTCCCGTTCATCCTCAGGACAAATTGCAACCTGTACGGAACAGGAGGTTAAAGGTGCTGATGCTCCAAGTAGGGAGATTGCTAGTAAAGTGGCTGGAATGGCGAACCCGAGCACAAGGAGATGAGAAATGAGGTGCGTTTTAGAAACCTTTCCCCATCACACGGTGTACCATCTTCTGGGTTTCTCATGCATGTTTTCGATGTAGCAAGATGCCCTTGAACCTGGAGATTTGGGACCCATGCGATGGGTACCACGCAGTATTACTTTAAAGGGTCTGCGTTTGCTCACCCAACCTCACCAAACCTCTCAGCCCCAAGAGTGTCCACCCTTATGTCTCATCCAGCTGTGGGTCTAGATATGGTCAATCCAGGTTGCATCACAGCCCCTGAACGCATTGTGTAAGAATGTCTCTCTCTTTCACTGTCTTTGTTTCATGGGTTTTTCAAAGTAATTTATTTTTATAATGGGGTTTAGCTGCTTTTCACTGCTGTGTTTATGCTGCTTTACACCCACTTGACACACTAACAGAGAGATATCAATACATAGGTTTTAAGATTATTACTAGTCAGATATATTCTTGTGCGGTGAATAGGGCGTGTTGAGTCCAGTTCTCTGAGCAAGGAGTAGGTCTTGTCTATTACATATTGGGTTTATGGAACGGTATCTGAGCTAATTTGAAACCCTTGTTTTATGTATCACCCCACCTCACCTTTCCCGTTAAGCAGCCATAGTGTGTTTTCCGCATGTGTGATTCCGTTCTGTTTTGTAATTCAGTTCAAGTGTAACGGTTTTTACATTCCCTCTATAAGTGATACATTATGAGAAGTGTCCTTTTCTGTGTGACTTATTTCACTTAGAATCGTCGTACCTAAATCCACTCATCATGCTGCTACTAGCCTTATGACATTGATTTCATAGCTGAGTGATATTCCATTGTATAAATGGACCACAACTTCTTTATCGTATTTTCTCTTTCCTGTGACATTGAAGGTGGAATGAAGTGGAGGTCCTTGTCAAGAGAGCAGCCCTAAACTTTGGGGTGCTTGTGTCTTGCTGATTTTTAATTTTCCCAATGTATACCCCCATGAGTGGAAGTGCCCTATGCTCTCTAAGCTGTGTTTTTTAGATGTTTCAGGACACACCCTACTCTTCTCCAGAGTGGCTGTTGGCAATTTACATCCCGCCCATCAGTGTAGCAAGGCTCCCATTTCTCCATGGCCTGTCCTGCATTTCTGGTTTTGAAACTTTTTTCAGCATGGCCCTTTTAACCTATGGGAAGCGAGACTTCTTTGTAGCGCTGATTTGCCTTTCCAGGTTGCTTGGTTGGCCAAAAAGGGCGTATGCGTTTTTTCCTGAATATATTCAGGAAAAAACGCATACGCCCTTTTTGGCCAAGGGCATCATTGTCAACGTTTTGCCACTTTTCATGTGCTTTAAAGGCGATTCGAATCTACCGCCTGAAATCTGTTTCCTGCAATTCTGCCTTGATTTCAAATCCTCTTCTTTGCCTTCCCTCAATATATTTGTGGACGAGAGTTATCATTTATAACTCTGCAGGTTTGTGAATTGCAGTGCCCTGAATCTCCATTTTACAACTCGCTTTTTATGGAGCTGGACGCAAAAGCGCATGATGGCTTCAGGCCCTGTTCTGGTTCCGGGGGGCAGGCTGAGCCTGTGGTTAATTCTTCTTCCTGATGGGAAAACAGAGTGACCTGTGCCTGTCCCTACACCAGGAGCTAGTCTCTCATTGGTTCCAAGTCTTCCCGTTCATCCTCAGGACAAATTGCAACCTGTACGGAACAGGAGGTTAAAGGTGCTGATGCTCCAAGTAGGGAGATTGCTAGTAAAGTGGCTGGAATGGCGAACCCGAGCACAAGGAGATGAGAAATGAGGTGCGTTTTAGAAACCTTTCCCCATCACACGGTGTACCATCTTCTGGGTTTCTCATGCATGTTTTCGATGTAGCAAGATGCCCTTGAACCTGGAGATTTGGGACCCATGCGATGGGTACCACGCAGTATTACTTTAAAGGGTCTGCGTTTGCTCACCCAACCTCACCAAACCTCTCAGCCCCAAGAGTGTCCACCCTTATGTCTCATCCAGCTGTGGGTCTAGATATGGTCAATCCAGGTTGCATCACAGCCCCTGAACGCATTGTGTAAGAATTTCTCTCTCTTTCACTGTCTTTGTTTCATGGGTTTGTAAAAGTAATTTATTTTTATAATGGGGTTTAGCTGCTTTTCACTGCTGTGTTTATGCCGCTTTACACCCACTTGACACACTAACAGAGAGATATCAATACATAGGTTTTAAGATTATTACTAGTCAGATATATTCTTGTGCGGTGAATAGGGCGTGTTGAGTCCAGTTCTCTGAGCAAGGAGTAGGTCTTGTCTATTACATATTGGGTTTATGGAACGGTATCTGAGCTAATTTGAAACCCTTGTTTTATGTATCACCCCACCTCACCTTTCCCGTTAAGCAGCCATAGTGTGTTTTCTGCATGTGTGACTCCGTTCTGTTTTGTAATTCAGTTCAAGTGTAACGGTTTTTACATTCCCTCTATAAGTGATACATTATGAGAAGTGTCCTTTTCTGTGTGACTTATTTCACTTAGAATCGTCGTACCTAAATCCACTCATCATGCTGCTACTAGCCTTATGACATTGATTTCATAGCTGAGTGATATTCCATTGTATAAATGGACCACAACTTCTTTATCCTATTTTCTCTTTCCTGTGACATTGAAGGTGGAATGAAGTGGAGGTCCTTGTCAACAGAGCAGCCCTAAACTTTGGGGTGCTTGTGTCTTGCTGATTTTTAATTTTCCCAATGTATACCCCCATGAGTGGAAGTGCCCTATGCTCTCTAAGCTGTGTTTTTTAGATGTTTCAGGACACACCGTAGTCTTCTCCAGAGTGGCTGTTGGCAATTTACATCCCGCCCATCAGTGTAGCAAGGCTCCCATTTCTCCATGGCCTGTCCTGCATTTCTGGTTTTGACACTTTTTTCAGCATGGCCCTTTTAACCGATGGGAAGCGAGACTTCTTTGTAGCGCTGATTTGCCTTTCCAGGTTGCTTGGTTGGCCAAAAAGGGCGTATGCGTTTTTTCCTGAATATATTCAGGAAAAAACGCATACGCCCTTTTTGGCCAAGGGCATCATTGTCAACGTTTTGCCACTTTTCATGTGCTTTAAAGGCGATTCGAATCTACCTCCTGAAATCTGTTTCCTGCAATTCTGCCTTGATTTCAAATCCTCTTCTTTGCCTTCCCTCAATATATTTGTGGACGAGAGTTATCATTTATAACTCTGCAGGTTTGTGAATTGCAGTGCCCTGAATCTCCATTTTACAACTCGCTTTTTAGGGAGCTGGCCGCAAAAGCGCATGATGGCTTCAGGCCCTGTTCTGGTTCCGGGGGGCAAGCTGAGCCTGTGGTTAATTCTTCTTCCTGATGGGAAAATAGAGTGACCTGTGCCTGTCCCTACACCAGGAGCTAGTCTCTCATTGGTTCCAAGTCTTCCCGTTCATCCTCAGGACAAATTGCAACCTGTACGGAACAGGAGGTTAAAGGTGCTGATGCTCCAAGTAGGGAGATTGCTAGTAAAGTGGCTGGAATGGCGAACCCGAGCACAAGGAGATGAGAAATGAGGTGCGTTTTAGAAACCTTTCCCCATCACACGGTGTACCATCTTCTGGGTTTCTCATGCATGTTTTCGATGTAGCAAGATGCCCTTGAACCTGGAGATTTGGGACCCATGCGATGGGTACCACGCAGTATTACTTTAAAGGGTCTGCGTTTGCTCACCCAACCTCACCAAACCTCTCAGCCCCAAGAGTGTCCACCCTTATGTCTCATCCAGCTGTGGGTCTAGATACGGTCAATCCAGGTTGCATCACAGCCCCTGAACGCATTGTGTAAGAATTTCGCTCTCTTTCACTGTCTTTGTTTCATGTGTTTTTCGAAGTAATTTATTTTTATAATGGGGTTTAGCTGCTTTTCACTGCTGTGTTTATGCCGCTTTACACCCACTTGACACACTAACAGAGAGATATCAATACATAGGTTTTAAGATTATTACTAGTCAGATATATTCTTGTGCGGTGAATAGGGCGTGTTGAGTCCAGTTCTCTGAGCAAGGAGTAGGTCTTGTCTATTACATATTGGGTTTATGGAATGGTATCTGAGCTAATTTGAAACCCTTGTTTTATGTATCACCCCACCTCACCTTTCCCGTTAAGCAGCCATAGTGTGTTTTCTGCATGTGTGATTCCGTTCTGTTTTGTAATTCAGTTCAAGTGTAACGGTTTTTACATTCCCTCTATAAGTGATACATTATGAGAAGTGTCCTTTTCTGTGTGACTTATTTCACTTAGAATCGTCGTACCTAAATCCACTCATCATGCTGCTACTAGCCTTATGACATTGATTTCATAGCTGAGTGATATTCCATTGTATAAATGGACCACAACTTCTTTATCGTATTTTCCCTTTCCTGGGATATTGAAGGTGGAATGAAGTGGAGGTCCTTGTCAAGAGAGCAGCCCTAAACTTTGGGGTGCTTGTGTCTTGCTGATTTTTAATTTTCCCAATGTATACCCCCATGAGTGGAAGTGCCCTATGCTCTCTAAGCTGTGTTTTTTAGATGTTTCAGGACACACCCTACTCTTCTCCAGAGTGGCTGTTGGCAATTTACATCCCGCCCATCAGTGTAGCAAGGCTCCCATTTCTCCATGGCCTGTTCTGCATTTCTGGTTTTGACACTTTTTTCAGCATGGCCCTTTTAACCGATGGGAAGCGAGACTTCTTTGTAGCGCTGATTTGCCTTTCCAGGTTGCTTGGTTGGCCAAAAAGGGCGTATGCGTTTTTTCCTGAATATATTCAGGAAAAAACGCATACGCCCTTTTTGGCCAAGGGCATCATTGTCAACGTTTTGCCACTTTTCATGTGCTTTAAAGGCGATTCGAATCTACCTCCTGAAATCTGTTTCCTGCAATTCTGCCTTGATTTCAAATCCTCTTCTTTGCCTTCCCTCAATATATTTGTGGACGAGAGTTATCATTTATAACTCTGCAGGTTTGTGAATTGCAGTGCCCTGAATCTCCATTTTACAACTCGCTTTTTAGGGAGCTGGCCGCAAAAGCGCATGATGGCTTCAGGCCCTGTTCTGGTTCCGGGGTCAGGCTGAGCCTGTGGTTAATTCTTCTTCCTGATGGGAAAATAGAGTGACCTCTGCCTGTCCCTACACCAGGAGCTAGTCTCTCATTGGTTCCAAGTCTTCCCGTTCATCCTCAGGACAAATTGCAACCTGTACGGAACAGGAGGTTAAAGGTGCTGATGCTCCAAGTAGGGAGATTGCTAGTAAAGTGGCTGGAATGGCGAACCCGAGCACAAGGAGATGAGAAATGAGGTGCGTTTTAGAAACCTTTCCCCATCACACGGTGTACCATCTTCTGGGTTTCTCATGCATGTTTTCGATGTAGCAAGATGCCCTTGAACCTGGAGATTTGGGACCCATGCGATGGGTACCACGCAGTATTACTTTAAAGGGTCTGCGTTTGCTCACCCAACCTCACCAAACCTCTCAGCCCCAAGAGTGTCCACCCTTATGTCTCATCCAGCTGTGGGTCTAGATATGGTCAATCCAGGTTGCATCACAGCCCCTGAACGCATTGTGTAAGAATGTCTCTCTCTTTCACTGTCTTTGTTTCATGGGTTTTTCAAAGTAATTTATTTTTATAATGGGGTTTAGCTGCTTTTCACTGCTGTGTTTATGCTGCTTTACACCCACTTGACACACTAACAGAGAGATATCAATACATAGGTTTTAAGATTATTACTAGTCAGATATATTCTTGTGCGGTGAATAGGGCGTGTTGAGTCCAGTTCTCTGAGCAAGGAGTAGGTCTTGTCTATTACATATTGGGTTTATGGAACGGTATCTGAGCTAATTTGAAACCCTTGTTTTATGTATCACCCCACCTCACCTTTCCCGTTAAGCAGCCATAGTGTGTTTTCCGCATGTGTGATTCCGTTCTGTTTTGTAATTCAGTTCAAGTGTAACGGTTTTTACATTCCCTCTATAAGTGATACATTATGAGAAGTGTCCTTTTCTGTGTGACTTATTTCACTTAGAATCGTCGTACCTAAATCCACTCATCATGCTGCTACTAGCCTTATGACATTGATTTCATAGCTGAGTGATATTCCATTGTATAAATGGACCACAACTTCTTTATCGTATTTTCTCTTTCCTGTGACATTGAAGGTGGAATGAAGTGGAGGTCCTTGTCAAGAGAGCAGCCCTAAACTTTGGGGTGCTTGTGTCTTGCTGATTTTTAATTTTCCCAATGTATACCCCCATGAGTGGAAGTGCCCTATGCTCTCTAAGCTGTGTTTTTTAGATGTTTCAGGACACACCCTACTCTTCTCCAGAGTGGCTGTTGGCAATTTACATCCCGCCCATCAGTGTAGCAAGGCTCCCATTTCTCCATGGCCTGTCCTGCATTTCTGGTTTTGAAACTTTTTTCAGCATGGCCCTTTTAACCTATGGGAAGCGAGACTTCTTTGTAGCGCTGATTTGCCTTTCCAGGTTGCTTGGTTGGCCAAAAAGGGCGTATGCGTTTTTTCCTGAATATATTCAGGAAAAAACGCATACGCCCTTTTTGGCCAAGGGCATCATTGTCAACGTTTTGCCACTTTTCATGTGCTTTAAAGGCGATTCGAATCTACCGCCTGAAATCTGTTTCCTGCAATTCTGCCTTGATTTCAAATCCTCTTCTTTGCCTTCCCTCAATATATTTGTGGACGAGAGTTATCATTTATAACTCTGCAGGTTTGTGAATTGCAGTGCCCTGAATCTCCATTTTACAACTCGCTTTTTATGGAGCTGGACGCAAAAGCGCATGATGGCTTCAGGCCCTGTTCTGGTTCCGGGGGGCAGGCTGAGCCTGTGGTTAATTCTTCTTCCTGATGGGAAAACAGAGTGACCTGTGCCTGTCCCTACACCAGGAGCTAGTCTCTCATTGGTTCCAAGTCTTCCCGTTCATCCTCAGGACAAATTGCAACCTGTACGGAACAGGAGGTTAAAGGTGCTGATGCTCCAAGTAGGGAGATTGCTAGTAAAGTGGCTGGAATGGCGAACCCGAGCACAAGGAGATGAGAAATGAGGTGCGTTTTAGAAACCTTTCCCCATCACACGGTGTACCATCTTCTGGGTTTCTCATGCATGTTTTCGATGTAGCAAGATGCCCTTGAACCTGGAGATTTGGGACCCATGCGATGGGTACCACGCAGTATTACTTTAAAGGGTCTGCGTTTGCTCACCCAACCTCACCAAACCTCTCAGCCCCAAGAGTGTCCACCCTTATGTCTCATCCAGCTGTGGGTCTAGATATGGTCAATCCAGGTTGCATCACAGCCCCTGAACGCATTGTGTAAGAATTTCTCTCTCTTTCACTGTCTTTGTTTCATGGGTTTGTAAAAGTAATTTATTTTTATAATGGGGTTTAGCTGCTTTTCACTGCTGTGTTTATGCCGCTTTACACCCACTTGACACACTAACAGAGAGATATCAATACATAGGTTTTAAGATTATTACTAGTCAGATATATTCTTGTGCGGTGAATAGGGCGTGTTGAGTCCAGTTCTCTGAGCAAGGAGTAGGTCTTGTCTATTACATATTGGTTTTATGGAACGGTATCTGAGCTAATTTGAAACCCTTGTTTTATGTATCACCCCACCTCACCTTTCCCGTTAAGCAGCCATAGTGTGTTTTCTGCATGTGTGACTCCGTTCTGTTTTGTAATTCAGTTCAAGTGTAACGGTTTTTACATTCCCTCTATAAGTGATACATTATGAGAAGTGTCCTTTTCTGTGTGACTTATTTCACTTAGAATCGTCGTACCTAAATCCACTCATCATGCTGCTACTAGCCTTATGACATTGATTTCATAGCTGAGTGATATTCCATTGTATAAATGGACCACAACTTCTTTATCCTATTTTCTCTTTCCTGTGACATTGAAGGTGGAATGAAGTGGAGGTCCTTGTCAACAGAGCAGCCCTAAACTTTGGGGTGCTTGTGTCTTGCTGATTTTTAATTTTCCCAATGTATACCCCCATGAGTGGAAGTGCCCTATGCTCTCTAAGCTGTGTTTTTTAGATGTTTCAGGACACACCGTAGTCTTCTCCAGAGTGGCTGTTGGCAATTTACATCCCGCCCATCAGTGTAGCAAGGCTCCCATTTCTCCATGGCCTGTCCTGCATTTCTGGTTTTGACACTTTTTTCAGCATGGCCCTTTTAACCGATGGGAAGCGAGACTTCTTTGTAGCGCTGATTTGCCTTTCCAGGTTGCTTGGTTGGCCAAAAAGGGCGTATGCGTTTTTTCCTGAATATATTCAGGAAAAAACGCATACGCCCTTTTTGGCCAAGGGCATCATTGTCAACGTTTTGCCACTTTTCATGTGCTTTAAAGGCGATTCGAATCTACCTCCTGAAATCTGTTTCCTGCAATTCTGCCTTGATTTCAAATCCTCTTCTTTGCCTTCCCTCAATATATTTGTGGACGAGAGTTATCATTTATAACTCTGCAGGTTTGTGAATTGCAGTGCCCTGAATCTCCATTTTACAACTCGCTTTTTAGGGAGCTGGCCGCAAAAGCGCATGATGGCTTCAGGCCCTGTTCTGGTTCCGGGGGGCAAGCTGAGCCTGTGGTTAATTCTTCTTCCTGATGGGAAAATAGAGTGACCTGTGCCTGTCCCTACACCAGGAGCTAGTCTCTCATTGGTTCCAAGTCTTCCCGTTCATCCTCAGGACAAATTGCAACCTGTACGGAACAGGAGGTTAAAGGTGCTGATGCTCCAAGTAGGGAGATTGCTAGTAAAGTGGCTGGAATGGCGAACCCGAGCACAAGGAGATGAGAAATGAGGTGCGTTTTAGAAACCTTTCCCCATCACACGGTGTACCATCTTCTGGGTTTCTCATGCATGTTTTCGATGTAGCAAGATGCCCTTGAACCTGGAGATTTGGGACCCATGCGATGGGTACCACGCAGTATTACTTTAAAGGGTCTGCGTTTGCTCACCCAACCTCACCAAACCTCTCAGCCCCAAGAGTGTCCACCCTTATGTCTCATCCAGCTGTGGGTCTAGATATGGTCAATCCAGGTTGCATCACAGCCCCTGAACGCATTGTGTAAGAATTTCTCTCTCTTTCATTGTCTTTGTTTCATGGGTTTGTAAAAGTAATTTATTTTTATAATGGGGTTTAGCTGCTTTTCACTGCTGTGTTTATGCCGCTTTACACCCACTTGACACACTAACAGAGAGATATCAATACATAGGTTTTAAGATTATTACTAGTCAGATATATTCTTGTGCGGTGAATAGGGCTTGTTGAGTCCAGTTCTCTGAGCAAGGAGTAGGTCTTGTCTATTACATATTGGGTTTATGGAACGGTATCTGAGCTAATTTGAAACCCTTGTTTTATGTATCACCCCACCTCACCTTTCCCGTTAAGCAGCCATAGTGTGTTTTCTGCATGTGTGACTCCGTTCTGTTTTGTAATTCAGTTCAAGTGTAACGGTTTTTACATTCACTCTATCAGTGATACCTTATGAGAAGTGTCCTTTTCTGTGTGACTTATTTCACTTAGAATCGTCGTACCTAAATCCACTCATCATGCTGCTACTAGCCTTATGACATTGATTTTATGGCTGAGTGATATTCCATTGTACATAAGGACCACAACTCCTTTATCCATTTTTCTCTTTCCTGGGATATTGAAGGTGGAATGAAGTGGAGGTCCTTGTCAACAGAGCAGCCCTAAACTTTGGGGTGCTTGTGTCTTGCTGATTTTTAATTTTCCCAATTTATACCCCCATGAGTGTAAGTGCCCTATGCTCACTAAGCTGTGTTGTTTAGATGTTTAAGGACACACCGTACACTTCTCCAGAGTGGCTGTTGGCAATTTACATCCCGCCCATCAGTGTAGCACGGCTCCCATTTCTCCATGGCCTGTCCTGCATTTCTGGTTTTGACACTTTTTTCAGCATGGCCCTTTTGACCGATGGGAAGCGAGTCTTCTTTGTGGCGCTGATTTGCCTTTCCAGGTTGCTTGGTTGGCCAAAACAGGCGTATGCGTTTTTTCCTGAATATATTCAGGAAAAAACGCATACGCCCTTTTTGGCCAAGGGCATCATTGTCAACGTTTTGCCGCTTTTCATGTGCTTTAAAGGCGATTCAAATCTACCTCCTGAAATCTGTTTCCTGCAATTCTGCCTTGATTTCAAATCCTCTTCTTTGCCTTCCCTCAATATATTTGTGGACGAGAGTTATCATTTATAACTCTGCAGGTTTGTGAATTGCAGTGCCCTGAATCTCCATTTTACAACTCGCTTTTTAGGGAGCTGGCCGCAAAAGCGCATGATGGCGTCAGGCCCTGTTCTGGTTCCGGGGCGCAAGCTGAGCCTGTGGTTAATTCTTCTTCCTGATGGGAAAATAGAGTGACCTGTGCCTGTCCCTACACCAGGAGCTAGTCTCTCATTGGTTCCAAGTCTTCCCGTTCATCCTCAGGACAAATTGCAACCTGTACGGAACAGGAGGTTAAAGGTGCTGATGCTCCAAGTAGGGAGATTGCTAGTAAAGTGGCTGGAATGGCGAACCCGAGCACAAGGAGATGAGAAATGAGGTGCGTTTTAGAAACCTTTCCCCATCACACGGTGTACCATCTTCTGGGTTTCTCATGCATGTTTTCGATGTAGCAAGATGCCCTTGAACCTGGAGATTTGGGACCCATGCGATGGGTACCACGCAGTATTACTTTAAAGGGTCTGCGTTTGCTCACCCAACCTCACCAAACCTCTCAGCCCCAAGAGTGTCCACCCTTATGTCTCATCCAGCTGTGGGTCTAGATATGGTCAATCCAGGTTGCATCACAGCCCCTGAACGCATTGTGTAAGAATTTCGCTCTCTTTCACTGTCTTTGTTTCATGGGTTTTTCAAAGTAATTTATTTTTATAATGGGGTTTAGCTGCTTTTCACTGCTGTGTTTATGCCGCTTTACACCCACTTGACACACTAACAGAGAGATATCAATACATAGGTTTTAAGATTATTACTAGTCAGATATATTCTTGTGCGGTGAATAGGGCGTGTTGAGTCCAGTTCTCTGAGCAAGGAGTAGTTCTTGTCTATTACATATTGGTTTTATGGAACGGTATCTGAGCTAATTTGAAACCCTTGTTTTATGTATCACCCCACCTCACCTTTCCCGTTAAGCAGCCATAGTGTGTTTTCTGCATGTGTGACTCTGTTCTGTTTTGTAATTCAGTTCAAGTGTAACGGTTTTTACATTCCCTCTATCAGTGATACCTTATGAGAAGTGTCCTTTTCTGTGTGACTTATTTCACTTAGAATCGTCGTACCTAAATCCACTCATCATGCTGCTACTAGCCTTATGACATTGATTTCATGGCTGAGTGATATTCCATTGTTTATATGGACCACAACTCCTTTATCCATTTTTCTCTTTCCTGGGATATTGAAGGTGGAATGAAGTGGAGGTCCTTGTCAAGAGAACAGCCCTAAACTTTGGGGTGCTTGTGTCTTGCTGATTTTTAATTTTCCCAATGTATGCCCCCATGAGTGGAAGTGCCCTATGCTCTCTAAGCTTTGCTTTTTAGACGTTTCAGGACTCACCGTACACTTCTCCAGAGTGGCTGTTGGCAATTTACATCCCGCCCATCAGTGTAGCACGGCTCCCATTTCTCCATGGCCTTTCCTGTATTTCTGGTTTTGACACTTTTTTCAGCATGGCCCTTTTAACCGATGGGAAGCGAGACTTCTTTGTAGCGCTGATTTGCCTTTCCAGGTTGCTTGGTTGGCCAAAAAGGGCGTATGCGTTTTTTCCTGAATATATTCAGGAAAAAACGCATACGCCCTTTTTGGCCAAGGGCATCATTGTCAACGTTTTGCCGCTTTTCATGTGCTTTAAAGGCGATTCGAATCTACCTCCTGAAATCTGTTTCCTGCAATTCTGCCTTGATTTCAAATCCTCTTCTTTGCCTTCCCTCAATATATTTGTGGACGAGAGTTATCATTTATAACTCTGCAGGTTTGTGAATTGCAGTGCCCTGAAGCTCCATTTTACAACTCGCTTTTTAGGGAGCTGGCCGCAAAAGCGCATGATGGCTTCAGGCCCTGTTCTGGTTCCGGGGGGCAGGCTGAGGCTGTGGTTAATTCTTCTTCCTAATGGGAAAACAGAGTGACCTGTGCCTGTCCCTACACCAGGAGCTAGTCTCTCATTGGTTCAAAGTCTTCCCGTTCATCCTCAGGACAAATTGCAACCTGTACGGAACAGGAGGTTAAAGGTGCTGATGCTCCAAGTAGGGAGATTGTTAGTAAAGCGGCTGGAATGGCGAACCCGGGCACAAGGAGAAGAGAAATGAGGTGCGTTTTAGAAACCTTTCCCCATCACATGGTGTACCATCTTTTTGTTTTCTCATGCATGTTTTCGATGTAGCAAGATGCCCTTGAACCTGGAGATTTGGGACCCATGCGATGGGTACCACGCAGTATTACTTTAAAGGGTCTGCGTTTGCTCACCCAACCTCACCAAACCTCTCAGCCCCAAGAGTGTCCACCCTTATGTCTCATCCAGCTGTGGGTCTAGATATGGTCAATCCAGGTTGCATCACAGCCCCTGAACGCATTGTGTAAGAATTTCGCTCTCTTTCACTGTCTTTGTTTCATGGGTTTTTCAAAGTAATTTATTTTTATAATGGGGTTTAGCTGCTTTTCACTGCTGTGTTTATGCCGCTTTACACCCACTTGACACACTAACAGAGAGATATCAATACATAGGTTTTAAGATTATTACTAGTCAGATATATTCTTGTGCGGTGAATAGGGCGTGTTGAGTCCAGTTCTCTGAGCAAGGAGTAGTTCTTGTCTATTACATATTGGTTTTATGGAACGGTATCTGAGCTAATTTGAAACCCTTGTTTTATGTATCACCCCACCTCACCTTTCCCGTTAAGCAGCCATAGTGTGTTTTCTGCATGTGTGACTCTGTTCTGTTTTGTAATTCAGTTCAAGTGTAACGGTTTTTACATTCCCTCTATCAGTGATACCTTATGAGAAGTGTCCTTTTCTGTGTGACTTATTTCACTTAGAATCGTCGTACCTAAATCCACTCATCATGCTGCTACTAGCCTTATGACATTGATTTTATGGCTGAGTGATATTCCATTGTTTATATGGACCACAACTCCTTTATCCATTTTTCTCTTTCCTGGGATATTGAAGGTGGAATGAAGTGGAGGTCCTTGTCAAGAGAACAGCCCTAAACTTTGGGGTGCTTGTGTCTTGCTGATTTTTAATTTTCCCAATGTATACCCCCATGAGTGGAAGTGCCCTATGCTCTCTAAGCTTTGCTTTTTAGACGTTTCAGGACTCACCGTACACTTCTCCAGAGTGGCTGTTGGCAATTTACATCCCGCCCATCAGTGTAGCACGGCTCCCATTTCTCCATGGCCTTTCCTGTATTTCTGGTTTTGACACTTTTTTCAGCATGGCCCTTTTAACCGATGGGAAGCGAGACTTCTTTGTAGCGCTGATTTGCCTTTCCAGGTTGCTTGGTTGGCCAAAAAGGGCGTATGCGTTTTTTCCTGAATATATTCAGGAAAAAACGCATACGCCCTTTTTGGCCAAGGGCATCATTGTCAACGTTTTGCCGCTTTTCATGTGCTTTAAAGGCGATTCGAATCTACCTCCTGAAATCTGTTTCCTGCAATTCTGCCTTGATTTCAAATCCTCTTCTTTGCCTTCCCTCAATATATTTGTGGACGAGAGTTATCATTTATAACTCTGCAGGTTTGTGAATTGCAGTGCCCTGAAGCTCCATTTTACAACTCGCTTTTTAGGGAGCTGGCCGCAAAAGCGCATGATGGCTTCAGGCCCTGTTCTGGTTCCGGGGGGCAGGCTGAGGCTGTGGTTAATTCTTCTTCCTAATGGGAAAACAGAGTGACCTGTGCCTGTCCCTACACCAGGAGCTAGTCTCTCATTGGTTCCAAGTCTTCCCGTTCATCCTCAGGACAAATTGCAACCTGTACGGAACAGGAGGTTAAAGGTGCTGATGCTCCAAGTAGGGAGATTGCTAGTAAAGTGGCTGGAATGGTGAACCCGAGCACAAGGAGATGAGAAATGAGGTGCGTTTTAAAAACCTTTCCCCATCACACGGTGTACCATCTTCTGGGTTTCTCATGCATGTTTTCGATGTAGCAAGATGCCCTTGAACCTGGAGATTTGGGACCCATGCGATGGGTACCACGCAGTATTACTTTAAAGGGTCTGCGTTTGCTCACCCAACCTCACCAAACCTCTCAGCCCCAAGAGTGTCCACCCTTATGTCTCATCCAGCTGTGGGTCTAGATATGGTCAATCCAGGTTGCATCACAGCCCCTGAACGCATTGTGTAAGAATTTCGCTCTCTTTCACTGTCTTTGTTTCATGGGTTTTTCAAAGTAATTTATTTTTATAATGGGGTTTAGCTGCTTTTCACTGCTGTGTTTATGCCGCTTTACACCCACTTGACACACTAACAGAGAGATATCAATACATAGGTTTTAAGATTATTACTAGTCAGATATATTCTTGTGCGGTGAATAGGGCGTGTTGAGTCCAGTTCTCTGAGCAAGGAGTAGGTCTTGTCTATTACATATTGGTTTTATGGAACGGTATCTGAGCTAATTTGAAACCCTTGTTTTATGTATCACCCCACCTCACCTTTCCCGTTAAGCAGCCATAGTGTGTTTTCTGCATGTGTGACTCCGTTCTGTTTTGTAATTCAGTTCAAGTGTAACGGTTTTTACATTCACTCTATCAGTGATACCTTATGAGAAGTGTCCTTTTCTGTGTGACTTATTTCACTTAGAATCGTCGTACCTAAATCCACTCATCATGCTGCTACTAGCCTTATGACATTGATTTCATGGCTGAGTGATATTCCATTGTACATAAGGACCACAACTCCTTTATCCATTTTTCTCTTTCCTGGGATATTGAAGGTGGAATGAAGTGGAGGTCCTTGTCAAGAGAGCAGCCCTAAACTTTGGGGTGCTTGTGTCTTGCTGATTTTTAATTTTCCCAATTTATACCCCCATGAGTGTAAGTGCCCTATGCTCACTAAGCTGTGTTGTTTAGATGTTTAAGGACACACCGTACACTTCTCCAGAGTGGCTGTTGGCAATTTACATCCCGCCCATCAGTGTAGCACGGCTCCCATTTCTCCATGGCCTGTCCTGCATTTCTGGTTTTGACACTTTTTTCAGCATGGCCCTTTTGACCGATGGGAAGCGAGTCTTCTTTGTGGCGCTGATTTGCCTTTCCAGGTTGCTTGGTTGGCCAAAACAGGCGTATGCGTTTTTTCCTGAATATATTCAGGAAAAAACGCATACGCCCTTTTTGGCCAAGGGCATCATTGTCAACGTTTTGCCGCTTTTCATGTGCTTTAAAGGCGATTCAAATCTACCTCCTGAAATCTGTTTCCTGCAATTCTGCCTTGATTTCAAATCCTCTTCTTTGCCTTCCCTCAATATATTTGTGGACGAGAGTTATCATTTATAACTCTGCAGGTTTGTGAATTGCAGTGCCCTGAATCTCCATTTTACAACTCGCTTTTTAGGGAGCTGGCCGCAAAAGCGCATGATGGCGTCAGGCCCTGTTCTGGTTCCGGGGCGCAAGCTGAGCCTGTGGTTAATTCTTCTTCCTGATGGGAAAATAGAGTGACCTGTGCCTGTCCCTACACCAGGAGCTAGTCTCTCATTGGTTCCAAGTCTTCCCGTTCATCCTCAGGACAAATTGCAACCTGTACGGAACAGGAGGTTAAAGGTGCTGATGCTCCAAGTAGGGAGATTGCTAGTAAAGTGGCTGGAATGGCGAACCCGAGCACAAGGAGATGAGAAATGAGGTGCGTTTTAGAAACCTTTCCCCATCACACGGTGTACCATCTTCTGGGTTTCTCATGCATGTTTTCGATGTAGCAAGATGCCCTTGAACCTGGAGATTTGGGACCCATGCGATGGGTACCACGCAGTATTACTTTAAAGGGTCTGCGTTTGCTCACCCAACCTCACCAAACCTCTCAGCCCCAAGAGTGTCCACCCTTATGTCTCATCCAGCTGTGGGTCTAGATATGGTCAATCCAGGTTGCATCACAGCCCCTGAACGCATTGTGTAAGAATTTCGCTCTCTTTCACTGTCTTTGTTTCATGGGTTTTTCAAAGTAATTTATTTTTATAATGGGGTTTAGCTGCTTTTCACTGCTGTGTTTATGCCGCTTTACACCCACTTGACACACTAACAGAGAGATATCAATACATAGGTTTTAAGATTATTACTAGTCAGATATATTCTTGTGCGGTGAATAGGGCGTGTTGAGTCCAGTTCTCTGAGCAAGGAGTAGTTCTTGTCTATTACATATTGGTTTTATGGAACGGTATCTGAGCTAATTTGAAACCCTTGTTTTATGTATCACCCCACCTCACCTTTCCCGTTAAGCAGCCATAGTGTGTTTTCTGCATGTGTGACTCTGTTCTGTTTTGTAATTCAGTTCAAGTGTAACGGTTTTTACATTCCCTCTATCAGTGATACCTTATGAGAAGTGTCCTTTTCTGTGTGACTTATTTCACTTAGAATCGTCGTACCTAAATCCACTCATCATGCTGCTACTAGCCTTATGACATTGATTTCATGGCTGAGTGATATTCCATTGTTTATATGGACCACAACTCCTTTATCCATTTTTCTCTTTCCTGGGATATTGAAGGTGGAATGAAGTGGAGGTCCTTGTCAAGAGAACAGCCCTAAACTTTGGGGTGCTTGTGTCTTGCTGATTTTTAATTTTCCCAATGTATGCCCCCATGAGTGGAAGTGCCCTATGCTCTCTAAGCTTTGCTTTTTAGACGTTTCAGGACTCACCGTACACTTCTCCAGAGTGGCTGTTGGCAATTTACATCCCGCCCATCAGTGTAGCACGGCTCCCATTTCTCCATGGCCTTTCCTGTATTTCTGGTTTTGACACTTTTTTCAGCATGGCCCTTTTAACCGATGGGAAGCGAGACTTCTTTGTAGCGCTGATTTGCCTTTCCAGGTTGCTTGGTTGGCCAAAAAGGGCGTATGCGTTTTTTCCTGAATATATTCAGGAAAAAACGCATACGCCCTTTTTGGCCAAGGGCATCATTGTCAACGTTTTGCCGCTTTTCATGTGCTTTAAAGGCGATTCGAATCTACCTCCTGAAATCTGTTTCCTGCAATTCTGCCTTGATTTCAAATCCTCTTCTTTGCCTTCCCTCAATATATTTGTGGACGAGAGTTATCATTTATAACTCTGCAGGTTTGTGAATTGCAGTGCCCTGAAGCTCCATTTTACAACTCGCTTTTTAGGGAGCTGGCCGCAAAAGCGCATGATGGCTTCAGGCCCTGTTCTGGTTCCGGGGGGCAGGCTGAGGCTGTGGTTAATTCTTCTTCCTAATGGGAAAACAGAGTGACCTGTGCCTGTCCCTACACCAGGAGCTAGTCTCTCATTGGTTCCAAGTCTTCCCGTTCATCCTCAGGACAAATTGCAACCTGTACGGAACAGGAGGTTAAAGGTGCTGATGCTCCAAGTAGGGAGATTGTTAGTAAAGCGGCTGGAATGGCGAACCCGGGCACAAGGAGAAGAGAAATGAGGTGCGTTTTAGAAACCTTTCCCCATCACATGGTGTACCATCTTTTTGTTTTCTCATGCATGTTTTCGATGTAGCAAGATGCCCTTGAACCTGGAGATTTGGGACCCATGCGATGGGTACCACGCAGTATTACTTTAAAGGGTCTGCGTTTGCTCACCCAACCTCACCAAACCTCTCAGCCCCAAGAGTGTCCACCCTTATGTCTCATCCAGCTGTGGGTCTAGATATGGTCAATCCAGGTTGCATCACAGCCCCTGAACGCATTGTGTAAGAATTTCGCTCTCTTTCACTGTCTTTGTTTCATGGGTTTTTCAAAGTAATTTATTTTTATAATGGGGTTTAGCTGCTTTTCACTGCTGTGTTTATGCCGCTTTACACCCACTTGACACACTAACAGAGAGATATCAATACATAGGTTTTAAGATTATTACTAGTCAGATATATTCTTGTGCGGTGAATAGGGCGTGTTGAGTCCAGTTCTCTGAGCAAGGAGTAGTTCTTGTCTATTACATATTGGTTTTATGGAACGGTATCTGAGCTAATTTGAAACCCTTGTTTTATGTATCACCCCACCTCACCTTTCCCGTTAAGCAGCCATAGTGTGTTTTCTGCATGTGTGACTCTGTTCTGTTTTGTAATTCAGTTCAAGTGTAACGGTTTTTACATTCCCTCTATCAGTGATACCTTATGAGAAGTGTCCTTTTCTGTGTGACTTATTTCACTTAGAATCGTCGTACCTAAATCCACTCATCATGCTGCTACTAGCCTTATGACATTGATTTTATGGCTGAGTGATATTCCATTGTTTATATGGACCACAACTCCTTTATCCATTTTTCTCTTTCCTGGGATATTGAAGGTGGAATGAAGTGGAGGTCCTTGTCAAGAGAACAGCCCTAAACTTTGGGGTGCTTGTGTCTTGCTGATTTTTAATTTTCCCAATGTATACCCCCATGAGTGGAAGTGCCCTATGCTCTCTAAGCTTTGCTTTTTAGACGTTTCAGGACTCACCGTACACTTCTCCAGAGTGGCTGTTGGCAATTTACATCCCGCCCATCAGTGTAGCACGGCTCCCATTTCTCCATGGCCTTTCCTGTATTTCTGGTTTTGACACTTTTTTCAGCATGGCCCTTTTAACCGATGGGAAGCGAGACTTCTTTGTAGCGCTGATTTGCCTTTCCAGGTTGCTTGGTTGGCCAAAAAGGGCGTATGCGTTTTTTCCTGAATATATTCAGGAAAAAACGCATACGCCCTTTTTGGCCAAGGGCATCATTGTCAACGTTTTGCCGCTTTTCATGTGCTTTAAAGGCGATTCGAATCTACCTCCTGAAATCTGTTTCCTGCAATTCTGCCTTGATTTCAAATCCTCTTCTTTGCCTTCCCTCAATATATTTGTGGACGAGAGTTATCATTTATAACTCTGCAGGTTTGTGAATTGCAGTGCCCTGAAGCTCCATTTTACAACTCGCTTTTTAGGGAGCTGGCCGCAAAAGCGCATGATGGCTTCAGGCCCTGTTCTGGTTCCGGGGGGCAGGCTGAGGCTGTGGTTAATTCTTCTTCCTAATGGGAAAACAGAGTGACCTGTGCCTGTCCCTACACCAGGAGCTAGTCTCTCATTGGTTCCAAGTCTTCCCGTTCATCCTCAGGACAAATTGCAACCTGTACGGAACAGGAGGTTAAAGGTGCTGATGCTCCAAGTAGGGAGATTGCTAGTAAAGTGGCTGGAATGGTGAACCCGAGCACAAGGAGATGAGAAATGAGGTGCGTTTTAAAAACCTTTCCCCATCACACGGTGTACCATCTTCTGGGTTTCTCATGCATGTTTTCGATGTAGCAAGATGCCCTTGAACCTGGAGATTTGGGACCCATGCGATGGGTACCACGCAGTATTACTTTAAAGGGTCTGCGTTTGCTCACCCAACCTCACCAAACCTCTCAGCCCCAAGAGTGTCCACCCTTATGTCTCATCCAGCTGTGGGTCTAGATATGGTCAATCCAGGTTGCATCACAGCCCCTGAACGCATTGTGTAAGAATTTCGCTCTCTTTCACTGTCTTTGTTTCATGGGTTTTTCAAAGTAATTTATTTTTATAATGGGGTTTAGCTGCTTTTCACTGCAGTGTTTATGCCGCTTTACACCCACTTGACACACTAACAGAGAGATATCAATACATAGGTTTTAAGATTATTACTAGTCAGATATATTCTTGTGCGGTGAATAGGGCGTGTTGAGTCCAGTTCTCTGAGCAAGGAGTAGGTCTTGTCTATTACATATTGGTTTTATGGAACGGTATCTGAGCTAATTTGAAACCCTTGTTTTATGTATCACCCCACCTCACCTTTCCCGTTAAGCAGCCATAGTGTGTTTTCTGCATGTGTGACTCCGTTCTGTTTTGTAATTCAGTTCAAGTGTAACGGTTTTTACATTCACTCTATCAGTGATACCTTATGAGAAGTGTCCTTTTCTGTGTGACTTATTTCACTTAGAATCGTCGTACCTAAATCCACTCATCATGCTGCTACTAGCCTTATGACATTGATTTCATGGCTGAGTGATATTCCATTGTACATAAGGACCACAACTCCTTTATCCATTTTTCTCTTTCCTGGGATATTGAAGGTGGAATGAAGTGGAGGTCCTTGTCAAGAGAGCAGCCCTAAACTTTGGGGTGCTTGTGTCTTGCTGATTTTTAATTTTCCCAGTTTATACCCCCATGAGTGTAAGTGCCCTATGCTCACTAAGCTGTGTTGTTTAGATGTTTAAAGACACACCGTACACTTCTCCAGAGTGGCTGTTGGCAATTTACATCCCGCCCATCAGTGTAGCAAGGCTCCCATTTCTCCATGGCCTGTCCTGCATTTCTGGTTTTGACACTTTTTTCAGCATGGCCCTTTTGACCGATGGGAAGCGAGTCTTCTTTGTGGCGCTGATTTGCCTTTCCAGGTTGCTTGGTTGGCCAAAAAGGGCGTATGCGTTTTTTCCTGAATATATTCAGGAAAAAACGCATACGCCCTTTTTGGCCAAGGGCATCATTGTCAACGTTTTGCCGCTTTTCATGTGCTTTAAAGGCGATTCGAATCTACCTCCTGAAATCTGTTTCCTGCAATTCTGCCTTGATTTCAAATCCTCTTCTTTGCCTTCCCTCAATATATTTGTGGACGAGAGTTATCATTTATAACTCTGCAGGTTTGTGAATTGCAGTGCCCTGAAGCTCCATTTTACAACTCGCTTTTTAGGGAGCTGGCCGCAAAAGCGCAGGATTGCTTCAGGCCCTACTCTGGTTCCGGGGGGCAGGCTGAGCCTGTGGTTAATTCTTCTTCCTGATGGGAAAATAGAGTGACCTGTGCCTGTCACTACACCAAGAGCTAGTCTCTCATTGGTTCCAAGTCTTCCCGTTCATCCTCAGGACAAATTGCAACCTGTACGGAACAGGAGGTTAAAGGTGCTGATGCTCCAAGTAGGGAGATTGTTAGTAAAGCGGCTGGAATGGCAAACCCGGGCACAAGGAGAAGAGAAATGAGGTGCGTTTTAGAAACCTTTCCCCATCACATGGTGTACCATCTTTTTGTTTTCTCATGCATGTTTTCGATGTAGCAAGATGCCCTTGAACCTGGAGATTTGGGACCCATGCGATGGGTACCACGCAGTATTACTTTAAAGGGTCTGCGTTTGCTCACCCAACCTCACCAAACCTCTCAGCCCCAAGAGTGTCCACCCTTATGTCTCATCCAGCTGTGGGTCTAGATATGGTCAATCCAGGTTGCATCACAGCCCCTGAACGCATTGTGTAAGAATTTCGCTCTCTTTCACTGTCTTTGTTTCATGGGTTTTTCAAAGTAATTTATTTTTATAATGGGGTTTAGCTGCTTTTCACTGCTGTGTTTATGCCGCTTTACACCCACTTGACACACTAACAGAGAGATATCAATACATAGGTTTTAAGATTATTACTAGTCAGATATATTCTTGTGCGGTGAATAGGGCGTGTTGAGTCCAGTTCTCTGAGCAAGGAGTAGGTCTTGTCTATTACATATTGGTTTTATGGAACGGTATCTGAGCTAATTTGAAACCCTTGTTTTATGTATCACCCCACCTCACCTTTCCCGTTAAGCAGCCATAGTGTGTTTTCTGCATGTGTGACTCCGTTCTGTTTTGTAATTCAGTTCAAGTGTAACGGTTTTTACATTCCCTCTATCAGTGATACCTTATGAGAAGTGTCCTTTTCTGTGTGACTTATTTCACTTAGAATCGTCGTACCTAAATCCACTCATCATGCTGCTACTAGCCTTATGACATTGATTTCATGGCTGAGTGATATTCCATTGTACATAAGGACCACAACTCCTTTATCCATTTTTCTCTTTCCTGGGATATTGAAGGTGGAATGAAGTGGAGGTCCTTGTCAAGAGAGCAGCCCTAAACTTTGGGGTGCTTGTGTCTTGCTGATTTTTAATTTTCCCAATGTATACCCCCATGAGTGGAAGTGCCCTATGCTCTCTAAGCTTTGCTTTTTAGATGTTTCAGGACTCACCGTACACTTCTCCAGAGTGGCTGTTGGCAATTTACATCCCACCCATCAGTGTAGCACGGCTCCCATTTCTCCATGGCCTTTCCTGTATTTCTGGTTTTGACACTTTTTTCAGCATGGCCCTTTTAACCGATGGGAAGTGAGACTTCTTTGTAGCGCTGATTTGCCTTTCCAGGTTGCTTGGTTGGCCAAAAAGGGCGTATGCGTTTTTTCCTGAATATATTCAGGAAAAAACGCATACGCCCTTTTTGGCCAAGGGCATCATTGTCAACGTTTTGCCACTTTTCATGTGCTTTAAAGGCGATTCGAATCTACCTCCTGAAATCTGTTTCCTGCAATTCTGCCTTGATTTCAAATCCTCTTCTTTGCCTTCCCTCAATATATTTGTGGACGTGAGTCATCATTTATAACTCTGCAGGTTTGTGAATTGCAGTGCCCTGAAGCTCCATTTTACAACTCGCTTTTTTGGGAGCTGGCCGCAAAAGCGCATGATGGCTTCAGGCCCTGTTCTGGTTCCGGGGGGCAGGCTGAGCCTGTGGTTAATTCTTCTTCCTGATGGGAAAATAGAGTGACCTGTGCCTGTCCCTACACCAGGAGCTAGTCTCTCATTGGTTCCAAGTCTTCCCGTTCATCCTCAGGACAAATTGCAACCTGTACGGAACAGGAGGTTAAAGGTGCTGATGCTCCAAGTAGGGAGATTGCTAGTAAAGTGGCTGGAATGGCGAACCCGAGCACAAGGAGATGAGAAATGAGGTGCGTTTTAGAAACCTTTCCCCATCACACGGTGTACCATCTTCTGGGTTTCTCATGCATGTTTTCGATGTAGCAAGATGCCCTTGAACCTGGAGATTTGGGACCCATGCGATGGGTACCACGCAGTATTACTTTAAAGGGTCTGCGTTTGCTCACCCAACCTCACCAAACCTCTCAGCCCCAAGAGTGTCCACCCTTATGTCTCATCCAGCTGTGGGTCTAGATATGGTCAATCCAGGTTGCATCACAGCCCCTGAACGCATTGTGTAAGAATTTCGCTCTCTTTCACTGTCTTTGTTTCATGGGTTTTTCAAAGTTATTTATTTTTATAATGGGGTTTAGCTGCTTTTCACTGCTGTGTTTATGCCGCTTTACACCCACTTGACACACTAACAGAGAGATATCAATACATAGGTTTTAAGATTATTACTAGTCAGCTATATTCTTGTGCGGTGAATAGGGCGTGTTGAGTCCAGTTCTCTGAGCAAGGAGTAGGTCTTGTCTATTACATATTGGGTTTATGGAACGGTATCTGAGCTAATTTGAAACCCTTGTTTTATGTATCACCCCCCCTCACCTTTCCCGTTAAGCAGCCATAGTGTGTTTTCTGCATGTGTGACTCCGTTCTGTTTTGTAATTCAGTTCAAGTGTAACGGTTTTTACATTCCCTCTATCAGTGATACCTTATGAGAAGTGTCCTTTTCTGTGTGACTTATTTCACTTAGAATCGTCGTACCTAAATCCACTCATCATGCTGCTACTAGCCTTATGACATTGATTTCATGGCTGAGTGATATTCCATTGTACATAAGGACCACAACTCCTTTATCCATTTTTCTCTTTCCTGGGATATTGAAGGTGGAATGAAGTGGAGGTCCTTGTCAAGAGAGCAGCCCTAAACTTTGGGGTGCTTGTGTCTTGCTGATTTTTAATTTTCCCAGTTTATACCCCCATGAGTGTAAGTGCCCTATGCTCACTAAGCTGTGTTGTTTAGATGTTTAAAGACACACCGTACACTTCTCCAGAGTGGCTGTTGGCAATTTACATCCCGCCCATCAGTGTAGCAAGGCTCCCATTTCTCCATGGCCTGTCCTGCATTTCTGGTTTTGACACTTTTTTCAGCATGGCCCTTTTGACCGATGGGAAGCGAGTCTTCTTTGTGGCGCTGATTTGCCTTTCCAGGTTGCTTGGTTGGCCAAAAAGGGCGTATGCGTTTTTTCCTGAATATATTCAGGAAAAAACGCATACGCCCTTTTTGGCCAAGGGCATCATTGTCAACGTTTTGCCGCTTTTCATGTGCTTTAAAGGCGATTCGAATCTACCTCCTGAAATCTGTTTCCTGCAATTCTGCCTTGATTTCAAATCCTCTTCTTTGCCTTCCCTCAATATATTTGTGGACGAGAGTTATCATTTATAACTCTGCAGGTTTGTGAATTGCAGTGCCCTGAAGCTCCATTTTACAACTCGCTTTTTAGGGAGCTGGCCGCAAAAGCGCAGGATTGCTTCAGGCCCTACTCTGGTTCCGGGGGGCAGGCTGAGCCTGTGGTTAATTCTTCTTCCTGATGGGAAAATAGAGTGACCTGTGCCTGTCACTACACCAAGAGCTAGTCTCTCATTGGTTCCAAGTCTTCCCGTTCATCCTCAGGACAAATTGCAACCTGTACGGAACAGGAGGTTAAAGGTGCTGATGCTCCAAGTAGGGAGATTGTTAGTAAAGCGGCTGGAATGGCAAACCCGGGCACAAGGAGAAGAGAAATGAGGTGCGTTTTAGAAACCTTTCCCCATCACATGGTGTACCATCTTTTTGTTTTCTCATGCATGTTTTCGATGTAGCAAGATGCCCTTGAACCTGGAGATTTGGGACCCATGCGATGGGTACCACGCAGTATTACTTTAAAGGGTCTGCGTTTGCTCACCCAACCTCACCAAACCTCTCAGCCCCAAGAGTGTCCACCCTTATGTCTCATCCAGCTGTGGGTCTAGATATGGTCAATCCAGGTTGCATCACAGCCCCTGAACGCATTGTGTAAGAATTTCGCTCTCTTTCACTGTCTTTGTTTCATGGGTTTTTCAAAGTAATTTATTTTTATAATGGGGTTTAGCTGCTTTTCACTGCTGTGTTTATGCCGCTTTACACCCACTTGACACACTAACAGAGAGATATCAATACATAGGTTTTAAGATTATTACTAGTCAGATATATTCTTGTGCGGTGAATAGGGCGTGTTGAGTCCAGTTCTCTGAGCAAGGAGTAGGTCTTGTCTATTACATATTGGTTTTATGGAACGGTATCTGAGCTAATTTGAAACCCTTGTTTTATGTATCACCCCACCTCACCTTTCCCGTTAAGCAGCCATAGTGTGTTTTCTGCATGTGTGACTCCGTTCTGTTTTGTAATTCAGTTCAAGTGTAACGGTTTTTACATTCCCTCTATCAGTGATACCTTATGAGAAGTGTCCTTTTCTGTGTGACTTATTTCACTTAGAATCGTCGTACCTAAATCCACTCATCATGCTGCTACTAGCCTTATGACATTGATTTCATGGCTGAGTGATATTCCATTGTACATAAGGACCACAACTCCTTTATCCATTTTTCTCTTTCCTGGGATATTGAAGGTGGAATGAAGTGGAGGTCCTTGTCAAGAGAGCAGCCCTAAACTTTGGGGTGCTTGTGTCTTGCTGATTTTTAATTTTCCCAATGTATACCCCCATGAGTGGAAGTGCCCTATGCTCTCTAAGCTTTGCTTTTTAGATGTTTCAGGACTCACCGTACACTTCTCCAGAGTGGCTGTTGGCAATTTACATCCCACCCATCAGTGTAGCACGGCTCCCATTTCTCCATGGCCTTTCCTGTATTTCTGGTTTTGACACTTTTTTCAGCATGGCCCTTTTAACCGATGGGAAGTGAGACTTCTTTGTAGCGCTGATTTGCCTTTCCAGGTTGCTTGGTTGGCCAAAAAGGGCGTATGCGTTTTTTCCTGAATATATTCAGGAAAAAACGCATACGCCCTTTTTGGCCAAGGGCATCATTGTCAACGTTTTGCCACTTTTCATGTGCTTTAAAGGCGATTCGAATCTACCTCCTGAAATCTGTTTCCTGCAATTCTGCCTTGATTTCAAATCCTCTTCTTTGCCTTCCCTCAATATATTTGTGGACGTGAGTCATCATTTATAACTCTGCAGGTTTGTGAATTGCAGTGCCCTGAAGCTCCATTTTACAACTCGCTTTTTTGGGAGCTGGCCGCAAAAGCGCATGATGGCTTCAGGCCCTGTTCTGGTTCCGGGGGGCAGGCTGAGCCTGTGGTTAATTCTTCTTCCTGATGGGAAAATAGAGTGACCTGTGCCTGTCCCTACACCAGGAGCTAGTCTCTCATTGGTTCCAAGTCTTCCCGTTCATCCTCAGGACAAATTGCAACCTGTACGGAACAGGAGGTTAAAGGTGCTGATGCTCCAAGTAGGGAGATTGCTAGTAAAGTGGCTGGAATGGCGAACCCGAGCACAAGGAGATGAGAAATGAGGTGCGTTTTAGAAACCTTTCCCCATCACACGGTGTACCATCTTCTGGGTTTCTCATGCATGTTTTCGATGTAGCAAGATGCCCTTGAACCTGGAGATTTGGGACCCATGCGATGGGTACCACGCAGTATTACTTTAAAGGGTCTGCGTTTGCTCACCCAACCTCACCAAACCTCTCAGCCCCAAGAGTGTCCACCCTTATGTCTCATCCAGCTGTGGGTCTAGATATGGTCAATCCAGGTTGCATCACAGCCCCTGAACGCATTGTGTAAGAATTTCGCTCTCTTTCACTGTCTTTGTTTCATGGGTTTTTCAAAGTTATTTATTTTTATAATGGGGTTTAGCTGCTTTTCACTGCTGTGTTTATGCCGCTTTACACCCACTTGACACACTAACAGAGAGATATCAATACATAGGTTTTAAGATTATTACTAGTCAGCTATATTCTTGTGCGGTGAATAGGGCGTGTTGAGTCCAGTTCTCTGAGCAAGGAGTAGGTCTTGTCTATTACATATTGGGTTTATGGAACGGTATCTGAGCTAATTTGAAACCCTTGTTTTATGTATCACCCCCCCTCACCTTTCCCGTTAAGCAGCCATAGTGTGTTTTCTGCATGTGTGACTCCGTTCTGTTTTGTAATTCAGTTCAAGTGTAACGGTTTTTACATTCCCTCTATCAGTGATACCTTATGAGAAGTGTCCTTTTCTGTGTGACTTATTTCACTTAGAATCGTCGTACCTAAATCCACTCATCATGCTGCTACTAGCCTTATGACATTGATTTCATGGCTGAGTGATATTCCATTGTACATAAGGACCACAACTCCTTTATCCATTTTTCTCTTTCCTGGGATATTGAAGGTGGAATGAAGTGGACGTCCTTGTCAAGAGAGCAGCCCTAAACTTTGGGGTGCTTGTGTCTTGCTGATTTTTAATTTTCCCAATGTATACCCCCATGAGTGGAAGTGCCCTATGCTCTCTAAGCTTTGCTTTTTAGACGTTTCAGGACTCACCGTACACTTCTCCAGAGTGGCTGTTGGCAATTTACATCCCGCCCATCAGTGTAGCACGGCTCCCATTTCTCCATGGCCTTTCCTGTATTTCTGGTTTTGACACTTTTTTCAGCATGGCCCTTTTAACCGATGGGAAGCGAGACTTCTTTGTAGCGCTGATTTGCCTTTCCAGGTTGCTTGGTTGGCCAAAAAGGGCGTATGCGTTTTTTCCTGAATATATTCAGGAAAAAACGCATACGCCCTTTTTGGCCAAGGGCATCATTGTCAACGTTTTGCCGCTTTTCATGTGCTTTAAAGGCGATTCGAATCTACCTCCTGAAATCTGTTTCCTGCAATTCTGCCTTGATTTCAAATCCTCTTCTTTGCCTTCCCTCAATATATTTGTGGACGAGAGTTATCATTTATAACTCTGCAGGTTTGTGAATTGCAGTGCCCTGAAGCTCCATTTTACAACTCGCTTTTTAGGGAGCTGGCCGCAAAAGCGCAGGATGGCTTCAGGCCCTGTTCTGGTTCCGGGGGGCAGGCTGAGGCTGTGGTTAATTCTTCTTCCTAATGGGAAAACAGAGTGACCTGTGCCTGTCCCTACACCAGGAGCTAGTCTCTCATTGGTTCCAAGTCTTCCCGTTCATCCTCAGGACAAATTGCAACCTGTACGGAACAGGAGGTTAAAGGTGCTGATGCTCCAAGTAGGGAGATTGCTAGTAAAGTGGCTGGAATGGCGAACCCGAGCACAAGGAGATGAGAAATGAGGTGCGTTTTAGAAACCTTTCCCCATCACACGGTGTACCATCTTCTGGGTTTCTCATGCATGTTTTCGATGTAGCAAGATGCCCTTGAACCTGGAGATTTGGGACCCATGCGATGGGTACCACGCAGTATTACTTTAAAGGGTCTGCGTTTGCTCACCCAACCTCACCAAACCTCTCAGCCCCAAGAGTGTCCACCCTTATGTCTCATCCAGCTGTGGGTCTAGATATGGTCAATCCAGGTTGCATCACAGCCCCTGAACGCATTGTGTAAGAATTTCGCTCTCTTTCACTGTCTTTGTTTCATGGGTTTTTCAAAGTAATTTATTTTTATAATGGGGTTTAGCTGCTTTTCACTGCTGTGTTTATGCCGCTTTACACCCACTTGACACACTAACAGAGAGATATCAATACATAGGTTTTAAGATTATTACTAGTCAGATATATTCTTGTGCGGTGAATAGGGCGTGTTGAGTCCAGTTCTCTGAGCAAGGAGTAGGTCTTGTCTATTACATATTGGGTTTATGGAACGGTATCTGAGCTAATTTGAAACCCTTGTTTTATGTATCACCCCCCCTCACCTTTCCCGTTAAGCAGCCATAGTGTGTTTTCTGCATGTGTGACTCCGTTCTGTTTTGTAATTCAGTTCAAGTGTAACGGTTTTTACATTCCCTCTATCAGTGATACCTTATGAGAAGTGTCCTTTTCTGTGTGACTTATTTCACTTAGAATCGTCGTACCTAAATCCACTCATCATGCTGCTACTAGCCTTATGACATTGATTTCATGGCTGAGTGATATTCCATTGTACATAAGGACCACAACTCCTTTATCCATTTTTCTCTTTCCTGGGATATTGAAGGTGGAATGAAGTGGAGGTCCTTGTCAAGAGAGCAGCCCTAAACTTTGGGGTGCTTGTGTCTTGCTGATTTTTAATTTTCCCAATGTATACCCCCATGAGTGGAAGTGCCCTATGCTCTCTAAGCTTTGCTTTTTAGACGTT
The DNA here is from genome assembly GCF_028023285.1 of Balaenoptera ricei. Lineage (NCBI taxonomy): Eukaryota > Metazoa > Chordata > Mammalia > Artiodactyla > Balaenopteridae > Balaenoptera > Balaenoptera ricei. The sequence continues at coordinate 261,553 of NW_026777509.1, forward strand.
TCAGGACTCACCGTACACTTCTCCAGAGTGGCTGTTGGCAATTTACATCCCGCCCATCAGTGTAGCACGGCTCCCATTTCTCCATGGCCTTTCCTGTATTTCTGGTTTTGACACTTTTTTCAGCATGGCCCTTTTAACCGATGGGAAGCGAGACTTCTTTGTAGCGCTGATTTGCCTTTCCAGGTTGCTTGGTTGGCCAAAACGGGCGTATGCGTTTTTTCCTGAATATATTCAGGAAAAAACGCATACGCCCGTTTTGGCCAAGGGCATCATTGTCAACGTTTTGCCGCTTTTCATGTGCTTTAAAGGCGATTCGAATCTACCTCCTGAAATCTGTTTCCTGCAATTCTGCCTTGATTTCAAATCCTCTTCTTTGCCTTCCCTCAATATATTTGTGGACGAGAGTTATCATTTATAACTCTGCAGGTTTGTGAATTGCAGTGCCCTGAAGCTCCATTTTACAACTCGCTTTTTAGGGAGCTGGCCGCAAAAGCGCATGATGGCTTCAGCCCCTGTTCTGGTTCCCGGGGGCAGGCTGAGCCTGTGGTTAATTCTTCTTCCTGATGGGAAAACAGAGTGACCTGTGCCTGTCCCTACACCAGGAGCTAGTCTCTCATTGGTTCCAAGTCTTCCCGTTCATCCTCAGGACAAATTGCAACCTGTACGGAACAGGAGGTTAAAGGTGCTGATGCTCCAAGTAGGGAGATTGCTAGTAAAGTGGCTGGAATGGCGAACCCGAGCACAAGGAGATGAGAAATGAGGTGCGTTTTAGAAACCTTTCCCCATCACACGGTGTACCATCTTCTGGGTTTCTCATGCATGTTTTCGATGTAGCAAGATGCCCTTGAACCTGGAGATTTGGGACCCATGCGATGGGTACCACGCAGTATTACTTTAAAGGGTCTGCGTTTGCTCACCCAACCTCACCAAACCTCTCAGCCCCAAGAGTGTCCACCCTTATGTCTCATCCAGCTGTGGGTCTAGATATGGTCAATCCAGGTTGCATCACAGCCCCTGAACGCATTGTGTAAGAATATCGCTCTCTTTCACTGTCTTTGTTTCATGGGTTTTTCAAAGTAATTTATTTTTATAATGGGGTTTAGCTGCTTTTCACTGCTGTGTTTATGCCGCTTTACACCCACTTGACACACTAACAGAGAGATATCAATACATAGGTTTTAAGATTATTACTAGTCAGATATATTCTTGTGCGGTGAATAGGGCGTGTTGAGTCCAGTTCTCTGAGCAAGGAGTAGTTCTTGTCTATTACATATTGGTTTTATGGAACGGTATCTGAGCTAATTTGAAACCCTTGTTTTATGTATCACCCCACCTCACCTTTCCCGTTAAGCAGCCATAGTGTGTTTTCTGCATGTGTGACTCTGTTCTGTTTTGTAATTCAGTTCAAGTGTAACGGTTTTTACATTCCCTCTATCAGTGATACCTTATGAGAAGTGTCCTTTTCTTTGTGACTTATTTCACTTAGAATCGTCGTACCTAAATCCACTCATCATGCTGCTACTAGCCTTATGACATTGATTTCATGGCTGAGTGATATTCCATTGTTTATATGGACCACAACTCCTTTATCCATTTTTCTCTTTCCTGGGATATTGAAGGTGGAATGAAGTGGAGGTCCTTGTCAAGAGAACAGCCCTAAACTTTGGGGTGCTTGTGTCTTGCTGATTTTTAATTTTCCCAATGTATACCCCCATGAGTGGAAGTGCCCTATGCTCTCTAAGCTTTGCTTTTTAGACGTTTCAGGACTCACCGTACACTTCTCCAGAGTGTCTGTTGGCAATTTACATCCCGCCCATCAGTGTAGCACGGCTCCCATTTCTCCATGGCCTTTCCTGTATTTCTGGTTTTGACACTTTTTTCAGCATGGCCCTTTTAACCGATGGGAAGCGAGACTTCTTTGTAGCGCTGATTTGCCTTTCCAGGTTGCTTGGTTGGCCAAAAAGGGCGTATGCGTTTTTTCCTGAATATATTCAGGAAAAAACGCATACGCCCTTTTTGGCCAAGGGCATCATTGTCAACGTTTTGCCGCTTTTCATGTGCTTTAAAGGCGATTCGAATCTACCTCCTGAAATCTGTTTCCTGCAATTCTGCCTTGATTTCAAATCCTCTTCTTTGCCTTCCCTCAATATATTTGTGGACGAGAGTTATCATTTATAACTCTGCAGGTTTGTGAATTGCAGTGCCCTGAAGCTCCATTTTACAACTCGCTTTTTAGGGAGCTGGCCGCAAAAGCGCATGATGGCTTCAGGCCCTGTTCTGGTTCCGGGGGGCAGGCTGAGGCTGTGGTTAATTCTTCTTCCTAATGGGAAAACAGAGTGACCTGTGCCTGTCCCTACACCAGGAGCTAGTCTCTCATTGGTTCCAAGTCTTCCCGTTCATCCTCAGGACAAATTGCAACCTGTACGGAACAGGAGGTTAAAGGTGCTGATGCTCCAAGTAGGGAGATTGCTAGTAAAGTGGCTGGAATGGTGAACCCGAGCACAAGGAGATGAGAAATGAGGTGCGTTTTAAAAACCTTTCCCCATCACACGGTGTACCATCTTCTGGGTTTCTCATGCATGTTTTCGATGTAGCAAGATGCCCTTGAACCTGGAGATTTGGGACCCATGCGATGGGTACCACGCAGTATTACTTTAAAGGGTCTGCGTTTGCTCACCCAACCTCACCAAACCTCTCAGCCCCAAGAGTGTCCACCCTTATGTCTCATCCAGCTGTGGGTCTAGATATGGTCAATCCAGGTTGCATCACAGCCCCTGAACGCATTGTGTAAGAATTTCGCTCTCTTTCACTGTCTTTGTTTCATGGGTTTTTCAAAGTAATTTATTTTTATAATGGGGTTTAGCTGCTTTTCACTGCTGTGTTTATGCCGCTTTACACCCACTTGACACACTAACAGAGAGATATCAATACATAGGTTTTAAGATTATTACTAGTCAGATATATTCTTGTGCGGTGAATAGGGCGTGTTGAGTCCAGTTCTCTGAGCAAGGAGTAGGTCTTGTCTATTACATATTGGTTTTATGGAACGGTATCTGAGCTAATTTGAAACCCTTGTTTTATGTATCACCCCACCTCACCTTTCCCGTTAAGCAGCCATAGTGTGTTTTCTGCATGTGTGACTCCGTTCTGTTTTGTAATTCCGTTCAAGTGTAACGGTTTTTACATTCCCTCTATCAGTGATACCTTATGAGAAGTGTCCTTTTCTGTGTGACTTATTTCACTTAGAATCGTCGTACCTAAATCCACTCATCATGCTGCTACTAGCCTTATGACATTGATTTCATGGCTGAGTGATATTCCATTGTACATAAGGACCACAACTCCTTTATCCATTTTTCTCTTTCCTGGGATATTGAAGGTGGAATGAAGTGGAGGTCCTTGTCAAGAGAGCAGCCCTAAACTTTGGGGTGCTTGTGTCTTGCTGATTTTTAATTTTCCCAATGTATACCCCCATGAGTGGAAGTGCCCTATGCTCTCTAAGCTTTGCTTTTTAGATGTTTCAGGACTCACCGTACACTTCTCCAGAGTGGCTGTTGGCAATTTACATCCCACCCATCAGTGTAGCACGGCTCCCATTTCTCCATGGCCTTTCCTGTATTTCTGGTTTTGACACTTTTTTCAGCATGGCCCTTTTAACCGATGGGAAGTGAGACTTCTTTGTAGCGCTGATTTGCCTTTCCAGGTTGCTTGGTTGGCCAAAAAGGGCGTATGCGTTTTTTCCTGAATATATTCAGGAAAAAACGCATACGCCCTTTTTGGCCAAGGGCATCATTGTCAAAGTTTTGCCACTTTTCATGTGCTTTAAAGGCGATTCGAATCTACCTCCTGAAATCTGTTTCCTGCAATTCTGCCTTGATTTCAAATCCTCTTCTTTGCCTTCCCTCAATATATTTGTGGACGTGAGTCATCATTTATAACTCTGCAGGTTTGTGAATTGCAGTGCCCTGAAGCTCCATTTTACAACTCGCTTTTTTGGGAGCTGGCCGCAAAAGCGCATGATGGCTTCAGGCCCTGTTCTGGTTCCGGGGGGCAGGCTGAGCCTGTGGTTAATTCTTCTTCCTGATGGGAAAATAGAGTGACCTGTGCCTGTCCCTACACCAGGAGCTAGTCTCTCATTGGTTCCAAGTCTTCCCGTTCATCCTCAGGACAAATTGCAACCTGTACGGAACAGGAGGTTAAAGGTGCTGATGCTCCAAGTAGGGAGATTGCTAGTAAAGTGGCTGGAATGGCGAACCCGAGCACAAGGAGATGAGAAATGAGGTGCGTTTTAGAAACCTTTCCCCATCACACGGTGTACCATCTTCTGGGTTTCTCATGCATGTTTTCGATGTAGCAAGATGCCCTTGAACCTGGAGATTTGGGACCCATGCGATGGGTACCACGCAGTATTACTTTAAAGGGTCTGCGTTTGCTCACCCAACCTCACCAAACCTCTCAGCCCCAAGAGTGTCCACCCTTATGTCTCATCCAGCTGTGGGTCTAGATATGGTCAATCCAGGTTGCATCACAGCCCCTGAACGCATTGTGTAAGAATTTCGCTCTCTTTCACTGTCTTTGTTTCATGGGTTTTTCAAAGTTATTTATTTTTATAATGGGGTTTAGCTGCTTTTCACTGCTGTGTTTATGCCGCTTTACACCCACTTGACACACTAACAGAGAGATATCAATACATAGGTTTTAAGATTATTACTAGTCAGATATATTCTTGTGCGGTCAATAGGGCGTGTTGAGTCCAGTTCTCTGAGCAAGGAGTAGGTCTTGTCTATTACATATTGGGTTTATGGAACGGTATCTGAGCTAATTTGAAACCCTTGTTTTATGTATCACCCCCCCTCACCTTTCCCGTTAAGCAGCCATAGTGTGTTTTCTGCATGTGTGACTCCGTTCTGTTTTGTAATTCAGTTCAAGTGTAACGGTTTTTACATTCCCTCTATCAGTGATACCTTATGAGAAGTGTCCTTTTCTGTGTGACTTATTTCACTTAGAATCGTCGTACCTAAATCCACTCATCATGCTGCTACTAGCCTTATGACATTGATTTCATGGCTGAGTGATATTCCATTGTACATAAGGACCACAACTCCTTTATCCATTTTTCTCTTTCCTGGGATATTGAAGGTGGAATGAAGTGGAGGTCCTTGTCAAGAGAGCAGCCCTAAACTTTGGGGTGCTTGTGTCTTGCTGATTTTTAATTTTCCCAATGTATACCCCCATGAGTGGAAGTGCCCTATGCTCTCTAAGCTTTGCTTTTTAGACGTTTCAGGACTCACCGTACACTTCTCCAGAGTGGCTGTTGGCAATTTACATCCCGCCCATCAGTGTAGCACGGCTCCCATTTCTCCATGGCCTTTCCTGTATTTCTGGTTTTGACACTTTTTTCAGCATGGCCCTTTTAACCGATGGGAAGCGAGACTTCTTTGTAGCGCTGATTTGCCTTTCCAGGTTGCTTGGTTGGCCAAAAAGGGCGTATGCGTTTTTTCCTGAATATATTCAGGAAAAAACGCATACGCCCTTTTTGGCCAAGGGCATCATTGTCAACGTTTTGCCGCTTTTCATGTGCTTTAAAGGCGATTCGAATCTACCTCCTGAAATCTGTTTCCTGCAATTCTGCCTTGATTTCAAATCCTCTTCTTTGCCTTCCCTCAATATATTTGTGGACGAGAGTTATCATTTATAACTCTGCAGGTTTGTGAATTGCAGTGCCCTGAAGCTCCATTTTACAACTCGCTTTTTCGGGAGCTGGCCGCAAAAGCGCATGATGGCTTCAGCCCCTGTTCTGGTTCCCGGGGGCAGGCTGAGCCTGTGGTTAATTCTTCTTCCTGATGGGAAAACAGAGTGACCTGTGCCTGTCCCTACACCAGGAGCTAGTCTCTCATTGGTTCCAAGTCTTCCCGTTCATCCTCAGGACAAATTGCAACCTGTACGGAACAGGAGGTTAAAGGTGCTGATGCTCCAAGTAGGGAGATTGCTAGTAAAGTGGCTGGAATGGCGAACCCGAGCACAAGGAGATGAGAAATGAGGTGCGTTTTAGAAACCTTTCCCCATCACACGGTGTACCATCTTCTGGGTTTCTCATGCATGTTTTCGATGTAGCAAGATGCCCTTGAACCTGGAGATTTGGGACCCATGCGATGGGTACCACGCAGTATTACTTTAAAGGGTCTGCGTTTGCTCACCCAACCTCACCAAACCTCTCAGCCCCAAGAGTGTCCACCCTTATGTCTCATCCAGCTGTGGGTCTAGATATGGTCAATCCAGGTTGCATCACAGCCCCTGAACGCATTGTGTAAGAATTTCGCTCTCTTTCACTGTCTTTGTTTCATGGGTTTTTCAAAGTAATTTATTTTTATAATGGGGTTTAGCTGCTTTTCACTGCTGTGTTTATGCCGCTTTACACCCACTTGACACACTAACAGAGAGATATCAATACATAGGTTTTAAGATTATTACTAGTCAGATATATTCTTGTGCGGTGAATAGGGCGTGTTGAGTCCAGTTCTCTGAGCAAGGAGTAGGTCTTGTCTATTACATATTGGGTTTATGGAACGGTATCTGAGCTAATTTGAAACCCTTGTTTTATGTATCACCCCACCTCACCTTTCCCGTTAAGCAGCCATAGTGTGTTTTCTGCATGTGTGACTCCGTTCTGTTTTGTAATTCAGTTCAAGTGTAACGGTTTTTACATTCCCTCTATCAGTGATACCTTATGAGAAGTGTCCTTTTCTGTGTGACTTATTTCACTTAGAATCGTCGTACCTAAATCCACTCATCATGCTGCTACTAGCCTTATGACATTGATTTCATGGCTGAGTGATATTCCATTGTACATAAGGACCACAACTCCTTTATCCATTTTTCTCTTTCCTGGGATATTGAAGGTGGAATGAAGTGGAGGTCCTTGTCAAGAGAGCAGCCCTAAACTTTGGGGTGCTTGTGTCTTGCTGATTTTTAATTTTCCCAATGTATACCCCCATGAGTGGAAGTGCCCTATGCTCTCTAAGCTTTGCTTTTTAGACGTTTCAGGACTCACCGTACACTTCTCCAGAGTGGCTGTTGGCAATTTACATCCCGCCCATCAGTGTAGCACGGCTCCCATTTCTCCATGGCCTTTCCTGTATTTCTGGTTTTGACACTTTTTTCAGCATGGCCCTTTTAACCGATGGGAAGCGAGACTTCTTTGTAGCGCTGATTTGCCTTTCCAGGTTGCTTGGTTGGCCAAAAAGGGCGTATGCGTTTTTTCCTGAATATATTCAGGAAAAAACGCATACGCCCTTTTTGGCCAAGGGCATCATTGTCAACGTTTTGCCGCTTTTCATGTGCTTTAAAGGCGATTCGAATCTACCTCCTGAAATCTGTTTCCTGCAATTCTGCCTTGATTTCAAATCCTCTTCTTTGCCTTCCCTCAATATATTTGTGGACGAGAGTTATCATTTATAACTCTGCAGGTTTGTGAATTGCAGTGCCCTGAAGCTCCATTTTACAACTCGCTTTTTAGGGAGCTGGCCGCAAAAGCGCATGATGGCTTCAGCCCCTGTTCTGGTTCCCGGGGGCAGGCTGAGCCTGTGGTTAATTCTTCTTCCTGATGGGAAAACAGAGTGACCTGTGCCTGTCCCTACACCAGGAGCTAGTCTCTCATTGGTTCCAAGTCTTCCCGTTCATCCTCAGGACAAATTGCAACCTGTACGGAACAGGAGGTTAAAGGTGCTGATGCTCCAAGTAGGGAGATTGCTAGTAAAGTGGCTGGAATGGCGAACCCGAGCACAAGGAGATGAGAAATGAGGTGCGTTTTAGAAACCTTTCCCCATCACACGGTGTACCATCTTCTGGGTTTCTCATGCATGTTTTCGATGTAGCAAGATGCCCTTGAACCTGGAGATTTGGGACCCATGCGATGGGTACCACGCAGTATTACTTTAAAGGGTCTGCGTTTGCTCACCCAACCTCACCAAACCTCTCAGCCCCAAGAGTGTCCACCCTTATGTCTCATCCAGCTGTGGGTCTAGATATGGTCAATCCAGGTTGCATCACAGCCCCTGAACGCATTGTGTAAGAATATCGCTCTCTTTCACTGTCTTTGTTTCATGGGTTTTTCAAAGTAATTTATTTTTATAATGGGGTTTAGCTGCTTTTCACTGCTGTGTTTATGCCGCTTTACACCCACTTGACACACTAACAGAGAGATATCAATACATAGGTTTTAAGATTATTACTAGTCAGATATATTCTTGTGCGGTGAATAGGGCGTGTTGAGTCCAGTTCTCTGAGCAAGGAGTAGTTCTTGTCTATTACATATTGGTTTTATGGAACGGTATCTGAGCTAATTTGAAACCCTTGTTTTATGTATCACCCCACCTCACCTTTCCCGTTAAGCAGCCATAGTGTGTTTTCTGCATGTGTGACTCTGTTCTGTTTTGTAATTCAGTTCAAGTGTAACGGTTTTTACATTCCCTCTATCAGTGATACCTTATGAGAAGTGTCCTTTTCTGTGTGACTTATTTCACTTAGAATCGTCGTACCTAAATCCACTCATCATGCTGCTACTAGCCTTATGACATTGATTTCATGGCTGAGTGATATTCCATTGTTTATATGGACCACAACTCCTTTATCCATTTTTCTCTTTCCTGGGATATTGAAGGTGGAATGAAGTGGAGGTCCTTGTCAAGAGAACAGCCCTAAACTTTGGGGTGCTTGTGTCTTGCTGATTTTTAATTTTCCCAATGTATACCCCCATGAGTGGAAGTGCCCTATGCTCTCTAAGCTTTGCTTTTTAGACGTTTCAGGACTCACCGTACACTTCTCCAGAGTGTCTGTTGGCAATTTACATCCCGCCCATCAGTGTAGCACGGCTCCCATTTCTCCATGGCCTTTCCTGTATTTCTGGTTTTGACACTTTTTTCAGCATGGCCCTTTTAACCGATGGGAAGCGAGACTTCTTTGTAGCGCTGATTTGCCTTTCCAGGTTGCTTGGTTGGCCAAAAAGGGCGTATGCGTTTTTTCCTGAATATATTCAGGAAAAAACGCATACGCCCTTTTTGGCCAAGGGCATCATTGTCAACGTTTTGCCGCTTTTCATGTGCTTTAAAGGCGATTCGAATCTACCTCCTGAAATCTGTTTCCTGCAATTCTGCCTTGATTTCAAATCCTCTTCTTTGCCTTCCCTCAATATATTTGTGGACGAGAGTTATCATTTATAACTCTGCAGGTTTGTGAATTGCAGTGCCCTGAAGCTCCATTTTACAACTCGCTTTTTAGGGAGCTGGCCGCAAAAGCGCATGATGGCTTCAGGCCCTGTTCTGGTTCCGGGGGGCAGGCTGAGGCTGTGGTTAATTCTTCTTCCTAATGGGAAAACAGAGTGACCTGTGCCTGTCCCTACACCAGGAGCTAGTCTCTCATTGGTTCCAAGTCTTCCCGTTCATCCTCAGGACAAATTGCAACCTGTACGGAACAGGAGGTTAAAGGTGCTGATGCTCCAAGTAGGGAGATTGCTAGTAAAGTGGCTGGAATGGTGAACCCGAGCACAAGGAGATGAGAAATGAGGTGCGTTTTAAAAACCTTTCCCCATCACACGGTGTACCATCTTCTGGGTTTCTCATGCATGTTTTCGATGTAGCAAGATGCCCTTGAACCTGGAGATTTGGGACCCATGCGATGGGTACCACGCAGTATTACTTTAAAGGGTCTGCGTTTGCTCACCCAACCTCACCAAACCTCTCAGCCCCAAGAGTGTCCACCCTTATGTCTCATCCAGCTGTGGGTCTAGATATGGTCAATCCAGGTTGCATCACAGCCCCTGAACGCATTGTGTAAGAATTTCGCTCTCTTTCACTGTCTTTGTTTCATGGGTTTTTCAAAGTAATTTATTTTTATAATGGGGTTTAGCTGCTTTTCACTGCTGTGTTTATGCCGCTTTACACCCACTTGACACACTAACAGAGAGATATCAATACATAGGTTTTAAGATTATTACTAGTCAGATATATTCTTGTGCGGTGAATAGGGCGTGTTGAGTCCAGTTCTCTGAGCAAGGAGTAGGTCTTGTCTATTACATATTGGTTTTATGGAACGGTATCTGAGCTAATTTGAAACCCTTGTTTTATGTATCACCCCACCTCACCTTTCCCGTTAAGCAGCCATAGTGTGTTTTCTGCATGTGTGACTCCGTTCTGTTTTGTAATTCCGTTCAAGTGTAACGGTTTTTACATTCCCTCTATCAGTGATACCTTATGAGAAGTGTCCTTTTCTGTGTGACTTATTTCACTTAGAATCGTCGTACCTAAATCCACTCATCATGCTGCTACTAGCCTTATGACATTGATTTCATGGCTGAGTGATATTCCATTGTACATAAGGACCACAACTCCTTTATCCATTTTTCTCTTTCCTGGGATATTGAAGGTGGAATGAAGTGGAGGTCCTTGTCAAGAGAGCAGCCCTAAACTTTGGGGTGCTTGTGTCTTGCTGATTTTTAATTTTCCCAATGTATACCCCCATGAGTGGAAGTGCCCTATGCTCTCTAAGCTTTGCTTTTTAGATGTTTCAGGACTCACCGTACACTTCTCCAGAGTGGCTGTTGGCAATTTACATCCCACCCATCAGTGTAGCACGGCTCCCATTTCTCCATGGCCTTTCCTGTATTTCTGGTTTTGACACTTTTTTCAGCATGGCCCTTTTAACCGATGGGAAGCGAGACTTCTTTGTAGCGCTGATTTGCCTTTCCAGGTTGCTTGGTTGGCCAAAAAGGGCGTATGCGTTTTTTCCTGAATATATTCAGGAAAAAACGCATACGCCCTTTTTGGCCAAGGGCATCATTGTCAACGTTTTGCCACTTTTCATGTGCTTTAAAGGCGATTCGAATCTACCTCCTGAAATCTGTTTCCTGCAATTCTGCCTTGATTTCAAATCCTCTTCTTTGCCTTCCCTCAATATATTTGTGGACGAGAGTCATCATTTATAACTCTGCAGGTTTGTGAATTGCAGTGCCCTGAAGCTCCATTTTACAACTCGCTTTTTAGGGATCTGGCCGCAAAAGCGCATGATGGCTTCAGGCCCTGTTCTGGTTCCGGGGGGCAGGCTGAGCCTGTGGTTAATTCTTCTTCCTGATGGGAAAATAGAGTGACCTGTGCCTGTCCCTACACCAGGAGCTAGTCTCTCATTGGTTCCAAGTCTTCCCGTTCATCCTCAGGACAAATTGCAACCTGTACGGAACAGGAGGTTAAAGGTGCTGATGCTCCAAGTAGGGAGATTGCTAGTAAAGTGGCTGGAATGGCGAACCCGAGCACAAGGAGATGAGAAATGAGGTGCGTTTTAGAAACCTTTCCCCATCACACGGTGTACCATCTTCTGGGTTTCTCATGCATGTTTTCGATGTAGCAAGATGCCCTTGAACCTGGAGATTTGGGACCCATGCGATGGGTACCACGCAGTATTACTTTAAAGGGTCTGCGTTTGCTCACCCAACCTCACCAAACCTCTCAGCCCCAAGAGTGTCCACCCTTATGTCTCATCCAGCTGTGGGTCTAGATATGGTCAATCCAGGTTGCATCACAGCCCCTGAACGCATTGTGTAAGAATTTCGCTCTCTTTCACTGTCTTTGTTTCATGGGTTTTTCAAAGTAATTTATTTTTATAATGGGGTTTAGCTGCTTTTCACTGCTGTGTTTATGCCGCTTTACACCCACTTGACACACTAACAGAGAGATATCAATACATAGGTTTTAAGATTATTACTAGTCAGATATATTCTTGTGCGGTGAATAGGGCGTGTTGAGTCCAGTTCTCTGAGCAAGGAGTAGGTCTTGTCTATTACATATTGGGTTTATGGAACGGTATCTGAGCTAATTTGAAACCCTTGTTTTATGTATCACCCCCCCTCACCTTTCCCGTTAAGCAGCCATAGTGTGTTTTCTGCATGTGTGACTCCGTTCTGTTTTGTAATTCAGTTCAAGTGTAACGGTTTTTACATTCCCTCTATCAGTGATACCTTATGAGAAGTGTCCTTTTCTGTGTGACTTATTTCACTTAGAATCGTCGTACCTAAATCCACTCATCATGCTGCTACTAGCCTTATGACATTGATTTCATGGCTGAGTGATATTCCATTGTACATAAGGACCACAACTCCTTTATCCATTTTTCTCTTTCCTGGGATATTGAAGGTGGAATGAAGTGGAGGTCCTTGTCAAGAGAGCAGCCCTAAACTTTGGGGTGCTTGTGTCTTGCTGATTTTTAATTTTCCCAATGTATACCCCCATGAGTGGAAGTGCCCTATGCTCTCTAAGCTTTGCTTTTTAGACGTTTCAGGACTCACCGTACACTTCTCCAGAGTGGCTGTTGGCAATTTACATCCCGCCCATCAGTGTAGCACGGCTCCCATTTCTCCATGGCCTTTCCTGTATTTCTGGTTTTGACACTTTTTTCAGCATGGCCCTTTTAACCGATGGGAAGCGAGACTTCTTTGTAGCGCTGATTTGCCTTTCCAGGTTGCTTGGTTGGCCAAAACGGGCGTATGCGTTTTTTCCTGAATATATTCAGGAAAAAACGCATACGCCCTTTTTGGCCAAGGGCATCATTGTCAACGTTTTGCCGCTTTTCATGTGCTTTAAAGGCGATTCGAATCTACCTCCTGAAATCTGTTTCCTGCAATTCTGCCTTGATTTCAAATCCTCTTCTTTGCCTTCCCTCAATATATTTGTGGACGAGAGTTATCATTTATAACTCTGCAGGTTTGTGAATTGCAGTGCCCTGAAGCTCCATTTTACAACTCGCTTTTTAGGGAGCTGGCCGCAAAAGCGCATGATGGCTTCAGCCCCTGTTCTGGTTCCCGGGGGCAGGCTGAGCCTGTGGTTAATTCTTCTTCCTGATGGGAAAACAGAGTGACCTGTGCCTGTCCCTACACCAGGAGCTAGTCTCTCATTGGTTCCAAGTCTTCCCGTTCATCCTCAGGACAAATTGCAACCTGTACGGAACAGGAGGTTAAAGGTGCTGATGCTCCAAGTAGGGAGATTGCTAGTAAAGTGGCTGGAATGGCGAACCCGAGCACAAGGAGATGAGAAATGAGGTGCGTTTTAGAAACCTTTCCCCATCACACGGTGTACCATCTTCTGGGTTTCTCATGCATGTTTTCGATGTAGCAAGATGCCCTTGAACCTGGAGATTTGGGACCCATGCGATGGGTACCACGCAGTATTACTTTAAAGGGTCTGCGTTTGCTCACCCAACCTCACCAAACCTCTCAGCCCCAAGAGTGTCCACCCTTATGTCTCATCCAGCTGTGGGTCTAGATATGGTCAATCCAGGTTGCATCACAGCCCCTGAACGCATTGTGTAAGAATATCGCTCTCTTTCACTGTCTTTGTTTCATGGGTTTTTCAAAGTAATTTATTTTTATAATGGGGTTTAGCTGCTTTTCACTGCTGTGTTTATGCCGCTTTACACCCACTTGACACACTAACAGAGAGATATCAATACATAGGTTTTAAGATTATTACTAGTCAGATATATTCTTGTGCGGTGAATAGGGCGTGTTGAGTCCAGTTCTCTGAGCAAGGAGTAGTTCTTGTTTATTACATATTGGTTTTATGGAACGGTATCTGAGCTAATTTGAAACCCTTGTTTTATGTATCACCCCACCTCACCTTTCCCGTTAAGCAGCCATAGTGTGTTTTCTGCATGTGTGACTCTGTTCTGTTTTGTAATTCAGTTCAAGTGTAACGGTTTTTACATTCCCTCTATCAGTGATACCTTATGAGAAGTGTCCTTTTCTGTGTGACTTATTTCACTTAGAATCGTCGTACCTAAATCCACTCATCATGCTGCTACTAGCCTTATGACATTGATTTCATGGCTGAGTGATATTCCATTGTTTATATGGACCACAACTCCTTTATCCATTTTTCTCTTTCCTGGGATATTGAAGGTGGAATGAAGTGGAGGTCCTTGTCAAGAGAACAGCCCTAAACTTTGGGGTGCTTGTGTCTTGCTGATTTTTAATTTTCCCAATGTATACCCCCATGAGTGGAAGTGCCCTATGCTCTCTAAGCTTTGCTTTTTAGACGTTTCAGGACTCACCGTACACTTCTCCAGAGTGGCTGTTGGCAATTTACATCCCGCCCATCAGTGTAGCACGGCTCCCATTTCTCCATGGCCTTTCCTGTATTTCTGGTTTTGACACTTTTTTCAGCATGGCCCTTTTAACCGATGGGAAGCAAGACTTCTTTGTAGCGCTGATTTGCCTTTCCAGGTTGCTTGGTTGGCCAAAAAGGGCGTATGCGTTTTTTCCTGAATATATTCAGGAAAAAACGCATACGCCCTTTTTGGCCAAGGGCATCATTGTCAACGTTTTGCCGCTTTTCATGTGCTTTAAAGGCGATTCGAATCTACCTCCTGAAATCTGTTTCCTGCAATTCTGCCTTGATTTCAAATCCTCTTCTTTGCCTTCCCTCAATATATTTGTGGACGAGAGTTATCATTTATAACTCTGCAGGTTTGTGAATTGCAGTGCCCTGAAGCTCCATTTTACAACTCGCTTTTTAGGGAGCTGGCCGCAAAAGCGCATGATGGCTTCAGGCCCTGTTCTGGTTCCGGGGGGCAGGCTGAGGCTGTGGTTAATTCTTCTTCCTAATGGGAAAACAGAGTGACCTGTGCCTGTCCCTACACCAGGAGCTAGTCTCTCATTGGTTCCAAGTCTTCCCGTTCATCCTCAGGACAAATTGCAACCTGTACGGAACAGGAGGTTAAAGGTGCTGATGCTCCAAGTAGGGAGATTGCTAGTAAAGTGGCTGGAATGGTGAACCCGAGCACAAGGAGATGAGAAATGAGGTGCGTTTTAAAAACCTTTCCCCATCACACGGTGTACCATCTTCTGGGTTTCTCATGCATGTTTTCGATGTAGCAAGATGCCCTTGAACCTGGAGATTTGGGACCCATGCGATGGGTACCACGCAGTATTACTTTAAAGGGTCTGCGTTTGCTCACCCAACCTCACCAAACCTCTCAGCCCCAAGAGTGTCCACCCTTATGTCTCATCCAGCTGTGGGTCTAGATATGGTCAATCCAGGTTGCATCACAGCCCCTGAACGCATTGTGTAAGAATTTCGCTCTCTTTCACTGTCTTTGTTTCATGGGTTTTTCAAAGTAATTTATTTTTATAATGGGGTTTAGCTGCTTTTCACTGCTGTGTTTATGCCGCTTTACACCCACTTGACACACTAACAGAGAGATATCAATACATAGGTTTTAAGATTATTACTAGTCAGATATATTCTTGTGCGGTGAATAGGGCGTGTTGAGTCCAGTTCTCTGAGCAAGGAGTAGGTCTTGTCTATTACATATTGGTTTTATGGAACGGTATCTGAGCTAATTTGAAACCCTTGTTTTATGTATCACCCCACCTCACCTTTCCCGTTAAGCAGCCATAGTGTGTTTTCTGCATGTGTGACTCCGTTCTGTTTTGTAATTCCGTTCAAGTGTAACGGTTTTTACATTCCCTCTATCAGTGATACCTTATGAGAAGTGTCCTTTTCTGTGTGACTTATTTCACTTAGAATCGTCGTACCTAAATCCACTCATCATGCTGCTACTAGCCTTATGACATTGATTTCATGGCTGAGTGATATTCCATTGTACATAAGGACCACAACTCCTTTATCCATTTTTCTCTTTCCTGGGATATTGAAGGTGGAATGAAGTGGAGGTCCTTGTCAAGAGAGCAGCCCTAAACTTTGGGGTGCTTGTGTCTTGCTGATTTTTAATTTTCCCAATGTATACCCCCATGAGTGGAAGTGCCCTATGCTCTCTAAGCTTTGCTTTTTAGATGTTTCAGGACTCACCGTACACTTCTCCAGAGTGGCTGTTGGCAATTTACATCCCACCCATCAGTGTAGCACGGCTCCCATTTCTCCATGGCCTTTCCTGTATTTCTGGTTTTGACACTTTTTTCAGCATGGCCCTTTTAACCGATGGGAAGCGAGACTTCTTTGTAGCGCTGATTTGCCTTTCCAGGTTGCTTGGTTGGCCAAAAAGGGCGTATGCGTTTTTTCCTGAATATATTCAGGAAAAAACGCATACGCCCTTTTTGGCCAAGGGCATCATTGTCAACGTTTTGCCACTTTTCATGTGCTTTAAAGGCGATTCGAATCTACCTCCTGAAATCTGTTTCCTGCAATTCTGCCTTGATTTCAAATCCTCTTCTTTGCCTTCCCTCAATATATTTGTGGACGAGAGTCATCATTTATAACTCTGCAGGTTTGTGAATTGCAGTGCCCTGAAGCTCCATTTTACAACTCGCTTTTTAGGGATCTGGCCGCAAAAGCGCATGATGGCTTCAGGCCCTGTTCTGGTTCCGGGGGGCAGGCTGAGCCTGTGGTTAATTCTTCTTCCTGATGGGAAAATAGAGTGACCTGTGCCTGTCCCTACACCAGGAGCTAGTCTCTCATTGGTTCCAAGTCTTCCCGTTCATCCTCAGGACAAATTGCAACCTGTACGGAACAGGAGGTTAAAGGTGCTGATGCTCCAAGTAGGGAGATTGCTAGTAAAGTGGCTGGAATGGCGAACCCGAGCACAAGGAGATGAGAAATGAGGTGCGTTTTAGAAACCTTTCCCCATCACACGGTGTACCATCTTCTGGGTTTCTCATGCATGTTTTCGATGTAGCAAGATGCCCTTGAACCTGGAGATTTGGGACCCATGCGATGGGTACCACGCAGTATTACTTTAAAGGGTCTGCGTTTGCTCACCCAACCTCACCAAACCTCTCAGCCCCAAGAGTGTCCACCCTTATGTCTCATCCAGCTGTGGGTCTAGATATGGTCAATCCAGGTGGCATCACAGCCTCTGAACGCATTGTGTAAGAATTTCTCTCTCTTTCACTGTCTTTGTTTCATGGGTTTTTCAAAGTAATTTATTTTTATAATGGGGTTTAGCTGCTTTTCACTGCTGTGTTTATGCCGCTTTACACCCACTTGACACACTAACAGAGAGATATCAATACATAGGTTTTAAGATTATTACTAGTCAGATATATTCTTGGGCGGTCAATAGGGCGTGTTGAGTCCAGTTCTCTGAGCAAGGAGTAGGTCTTGTCTATTACATATTGGTTTTATGGAACGGTATCTGAGCTAATTTGAAACCCTTGTTTTATGTATCACCCCACCTCACCTTTCCCGTTAAGCAGCCATAGTGTGTTTTCTGCATGTGTGACTCCGTTCTGTTTTGTAATTCAGTTCAAGTGTAACGGTTTTTACATTCCCTCTATCAGTGATACCTTATGAGAAGTGTCCTTTTCTGTGTGACTTATTTCACTTAGAATCGTCGTACCTAAATCCACTCATCATGCTGCTACTAGCCTTATGACATTGATTTCATGGCTGAGTGATATTCCATTGTACATAAGGACCACAACTCCTTTATCCATTTTTCTCTTTCCTGGGATATTGAAGGTGGAATGAAGTGGAGGTCCTTGTCAAGAGAGCAGCCCTAAACTTTGGGGTGCTTGTGTCTTGCTGATTTTTAATTTTCCCAATGTATACCCCCATGAGTGGAAGTGCCCTATGCTCTCTAAGCTTTGCTTTTTAGATGTTTCAGGACTCACCGTACACTTCTCCAGAGTGGCTGTTGGCAATTTACATCCCACCCATCAGTGTAGCACGGCTCCCATTTCTCCATGGCCTTTCCTGTATTTCTGGTTTTGACACTTTTTTCAGCATGGCCCTTTTAACCGATGGGAAGCGAGACTTCTTTGTAGCGCTGATTTGCCTTTCCAGGTTGCTTGGTTGGCCAAAAAGGGCGTATGCGTTTTTTCCTGAATATATTCAGGAAAAAACGCATACGCCCTTTTTGGCCAAGGGCATCATTGTCAACGTTTTGCCACTTTTCATGTGCTTTAAAGGCGATTCGAATCTACCTCCTGAAATCTGTTTCCTGCAATTCTGCCTTGATTTCAAATCCTCTTCTTTGCCTTCCCTCAATATATTTGTGGACGAGAGTCATCATTTATAACTCTGCAGGTTTGTGAATTGCAGTGCCCTGAAGCTCCATTTTACAACTCGCTTTTTAGGGATCTGGCCGCAAAAGCGCATGATGGCTTCAGGCCCTGTTCTGGTTCCGGGGGGCAGGCTGAGCCTGTGGTTAATTCTTCTTCCTGATGGGAAAATAGAGTGACCTGTGCCTGTCCCTACACCAGGAGCTAGTCTCTCATTGGTTCCAAGTCTTCCCGTTCATCCTCAGGACAAATTGCAACCTGTACGGAACAGGAGGTTAAAGGTGCTGATGCTCCAAGTAGGGAGATTGCTAGTAAAGTGGCTGGAATGGCGAACCCGAGCACAAGGAGATGAGAAATGAGGTGCGTTTTAGAAACCTTTCCCCATCACACGGTGTACCATCTTCTGGGTTTCTCATGCATGTTTTCGATGTAGCAAGATGCCCTTGAACCTGGAGATTTGGGACCCATGCGATGGGTACCACGCAGTATTACTTTAAAGGGTCTGCGTTTGCTCACCCAACCTCACCAAACCTCTCAGCCCCAAGAGTGTCCACCCTTATGTCTCATCCAGCTGTGGGTCTAGATATGGTCAATCCAGGTGGCATCACAGCCTCTGAACGCATTGTGTAAGAATTTCTCTCTCTTTCACTGTCTTTGTTTCATGGGTTTTTCAAAGTAATTTATTTTTATAATGGGGTTTAGCTGCTTTTCACTGCTGTGTTTATGCCGCTTTACACCCACTTGACACACTAACAGAGAGATATCAATACATAGGTTTTAAGATTATTACTAGTCAGATATATTCTTGGGCGGTCAATAGGGCGTGTTGAGTCCAGTTCTCTGAGCAAGGAGTAGGTCTTGTCTATTACATATTGGTTTTATGGAACGGTATCTGAGCTAATTTGAAACCCTTGTTTTATGTATCACCCCACCTCACCTTTCCCGTTAAGCAGCCATAGTGTGTTTTCTGCATGTGTGACTCCGTTCTGTTTTGTAATTCAGTTCAAGTGTAACGGTTTTTACATTCCCTCTATCAGTGATACCTTATGAGAAGTGTCCTTTTCTGTGTGACTTATTTCACTTAGAATCGTCGTACCTAAATCCACTCATCATGCTGCTACTAGCCTTATGACATTGATTTCATGGCTGAGTGATATTCCATTGTACATAAGGACCACAACTCCTTTATCCATTTTTCTCTTTCCTGGGATATTGAAGGTGGAATGAAGTGGAGGTCCTTGTCAAGAGAGCAGCCCTAAACTTTGGGGTGCTTGTGTCTTGCTGATTTTTAATTTTCCCAATGTATACCCCCATGAGTGGAAGTGCCCTATGCTCTCTAAGCTTTGCTTTTTAGACGTTTCAGGACTCACCGTACACTTCTCCAGAGTGGCTGTTGGCAATTTACATCCCGCCCATCAGTGTAGCACGGCTCCCATTTCTCCATGGCCTTTCCTGTATTTCTGGTTTTGACACTTTTTTCAGCATGGCCCTTTTAACCGATGGGAAGCGAGACTTCTTTGTAGCGCTGATTTGCCTTTCCAGGTTGCTTGGTTGGCCAAAACGGGCGTATGCGTTTTTTCCTGAATATATTCAGGAAAAAACGCATACGCCCTTTTTGGCCAAGGGCATCATTGTCAACGTTTTGCCGCTTTTCATGTGCTTTAAAGGCGATTCGAATCTACCTCCTGAAATCTGTTTCCTGCAATTCTGCCTTGATTTCAAATCCTCTTCTTTGCCTTCCCTCAATATATTTGTGGACGAGAGTTATCATTTATAACTCTGCAGGTTTGTGAATTGCAGTGCCCTGAAGCTCCATTTTACAACTCGCTTTTTAGGGAGCTGGCCGCAAAAGCGCAGGATGGCTTCAGGCCCTGTTCTGGTTCCGGGGGGCAGGCTGAGGCTGTGGTTAATTCTTCTTCCTAATGGGAAAACAGAGTGACCTGTGCCTGTCCCTACACCAGGAGCTAGTCTCTCATTGGTTCCAAGTCTTCCCGTTCATCCTCAGGACAAATTGCAACCTGTACGGAACAGGAGGTTAAAGGTGCTGATGCTCCAAGTAGGGAGATTGCTAGTAAAGTGGCTGGAATGGCGAACCCGAGCACAAGGAGATGAGAAATGAGGTGCGTTTTAGAAACCTTTCCCCATCACACGGTGTACCATCTTCTGGGTTTCTCATGCATGTTTTCGATGTAGCAAGATGCCCTTGAACCTGGAGATTTGGGACCCATGCGATGGGTACCACGCAGTATTACTTTAAAGGGTCTGCGTTTGCTCACCCAACCTCACCAAACCTCTCAGCCCCAAGAGTGTCCACCCTTATGTCTCATCCAGCTGTGGGTCTAGATATGGTCAATCCAGGTTGCATCACAGCCCCTGAACGCATTGTGTAAGAATTTCGCTCTCTTTCACTGTCTTTGTTTCATGGGTTTTTCAAAGTAATTTATTTTTATAATGGGGTTTAGCTGCTTTTCACTGCTGTGTTTATGCCGCTTTACACCCACTTGACACACTAACAGAGAGATATCAATACATAGGTTTTAAGATTATTACTAGTCAGATATATTCTTGTGCGGTGAATAGGGCGTGTTGAGTCCAGTTCTCTGAGCAAGGAGTAGGTCTTGTCTATTACATATTGGGTTTATGGAACGGTATCTGAGCTAATTTGAAACCCTTGTTTTATGTATCACCCCCCCTCACCTTTCCCGTTAAGCAGCCATAGTGTGTTTTCTGCATGTGTGACTCCGTTCTGTTTTGTAATTCAGTTCAAGTGTAACGGTTTTTACATTCCCTCTATCAGTGATACCTTATGAGAAGTGTCCTTTTCTGTGTGACTTATTTCACTTAGAATCGTCGTACCTAAATCCACTCATCATGCTGCTACTAGCCTTATGACATTGATTTCATGGCTGAGTGATATTCCATTGTACATAAGGACCACAACTCCTTTATCCATTTTTCTCTTTCCTGGGATATTGAAGGTGGAATGAAGTGGAGGTCCTTGTCAAGAGAGCAGCCCTAAACTTTGGGGTGCTTGTGTCTTGCTGATTTTTAATTTTCCCAATGTATACCCCCATGAGTGGAAGTGCCCTATGCTCTCTAAGCTTTGCTTTTTAGACGTTTCAGGACTCACCGTACACTTCTCCAGAGTGGCTGTTGGCAATTTACATCCCGCCCATCAGTGTAGCACGGCTCCCATTTCTCCATGGCCTTTCCTGTATTTCTGGTTTTGACACTTTTTTCAGCATGGCCCTTTTAACCGATGGGAAGCGAGACTTCTTTGTAGCGCTGATTTGCCTTTCCAGGTTGCTTGGTTGGCCAAAACGGGCGTATGCGTTTTTTCCTGAATATATTCAGGAAAAAACGCATACGCCCTTTTTGGCCAAGGGCATCATTGTCAACGTTTTGCCGCTTTTCATGTGCTTTAAAGGCGATTCGAATCTACCTCCTGAAATCTGTTTCCTGCAATTCTGCCTTGATTTCAAATCCTCTTCTTTGCCTTCCCTCAATATATTTGTGGACGAGAGTTATCATTTATAACTCTGCAGGTTTGTGAATTGCAGTGCCCTGAAGCTCCATTTTACAACTCGCTTTTTAGGGAGCTGGCCGCAAAAGCGCATGATGGCTTCAGGCCCTGTTCTGGTTCCGGGGGGCAGGCTGAGGCTGTGGTTAATTCTTCTTCCTAATGGGAAAACAGAGTGACCTGTGCCTGTCCCTACACCAGGAGCTAGTCTCTCATTGGTTCCAAGTCTTCCCGTTCATCCTCAGGACAAATTGCAACCTGTACGGAACAGGAGGTTAAAGGTGCTGATGCTCCAAGTAGGGAGATTGCTAGTAAAGTGGCTGGAATGGTGAACCCGAGCACAAGGAGATGAGAAATGAGGTGCGTTTTAAAAACCTTTCCCCATCACACGGTGTACCATCTTCTGGGTTTCTCATGCATGTTTTCGATGTAGCAAGATGCCCTTGAACCTGGAGATTTGGGACCCATGCGATGGGTACCACGCAGTATTACTTTAAAGGGTCTGCGTTTGCTCACCCAACCTCACCAAACCTCTCAGCCCCAAGAGTGTCCACCCTTATGTCTCATCCAGCTGTGGGTCTAGATATGGTCAATCCAGGTTGCATCACAGCCCCTGAACGCATTGTGTAAGAATTTCGCTCTCTTTCACTGTCTTTGTTTCATGGGTTTTTCAAAGTAATTTATTTTTATAATGGGGTTTAGCTGCTTTTCACTGCTGTGTTTATGCCGCTTTACACCCACTTGACACACTAACAGAGAGATATCAATACATAGGTTTTAAGATTATTACTAGTCAGATATATTCTTGTGCGGTGAATAGGGCGTGTTGAGTCCAGTTCTCTGAGCAAGGAGTAGGTCTTGTCTATTACATATTGGTTTTATGGAACGGTATCTGAGCTAATTTGAAACCCTTGTTTTATGTATCACCCCACCTCACCTTTCCCGTTAAGCAGCCATAGTGTGTTTTCTGCATGTGTGACTCCGTTCTGTTTTGTAATTCCGTTCAAGTGTAACGGTTTTTACATTCCCTCTATCAGTGATACCTTATGAGAAGTGTCCTTTTCTGTGTGACTTATTTCACTTAGAATCGTCGTACCTAAATCCACTCATCATGCTGCTACTAGCCTTATGACATTGATTTCATGGCTGAGTGATATTCCATTGTACATAAGGACCACAACTCCTTTATCCATTTTTCTCTTTCCTGGGATATTGAAGGTGGAATGAAGTGGAGGTCCTTGTCAAGAGAGCAGCCCTAAACTTTGGGGTGCTTGTGTCTTGCTGATTTTTAATTTTCCCAATGTATACCCCCATGAGTGGAAGTGCCCTATGCTCTCTAAGCTTTGCTTTTTAGATGTTTCAGGACTCACCGTACACTTCTCCAGAGTGGCTGTTGGCAATTTACATCCCACCCATCAGTGTAGCACGGCTCCCATTTCTCCATGGCCTTTCCTGTATTTCTGGTTTTGACACTTTTTTCAGCATGGCCCTTTTAACCGATGGGAAGCGAGACTTCTTTGTAGCGCTGATTTGCCTTTCCAGGTTGCTTGGTTGGCCAAAAAGGGCGTATGCGTTTTTTCCTGAATATATTCAGGAAAAAACGCATACGCCCTTTTTGGCCAAGGGCATCATTGTCAACGTTTTGCCACTTTTCATGTGCTTTAAAGGCGATTCGAATCTACCTCCTGAAATCTGTTTCCTGCAATTCTGCCTTGATTTCAAATCCTCTTCTTTGCCTTCCCTCAATATATTTGTGGACGAGAGTCATCATTTATAACTCTGCAGGTTTGTGAATTGCAGTGCCCTGAAGCTCCATTTTACAACTCGCTTTTTAGGGATCTGGCCGCAAAAGCGCATGATGGCTTCAGGCCCTGTTCTGGTTCCGGGGGGCAGGCTGAGCCTGTGGTTAATTCTTCTTCCTGATGGGAAAATAGAGTGACCTGTGCCTGTCCCTACACCAGGAGCTAGTCTCTCATTGGTTCCAAGTCTTCCCGTTCATCCTCAGGACAAATTGCAACCTGTACGGAACAGGAGGTTAAAGGTGCTGATGCTCCAAGTAGGGAGATTGCTAGTAAAGTGGCTGGAATGGCGAACCCGAGCACAAGGAGATGAGAAATGAGGTGCGTTTTAGAAACCTTTCCCCATCACACGGTGTACCATCTTCTGGGTTTCTCATGCATGTTTTCGATGTAGCAAGATGCCCTTGAACCTGGAGATTTGGGACCCATGCGATGGGTACCACGCAGTATTACTTTAAAGGGTCTGCGTTTGCTCACCCAACCTCACCAAACCTCTCAGCCCCAAGAGTGTCCACCCTTATGTCTCATCCAGCTGTGGGTCTAGATATGGTCAATCCAGGTGGCATCACAGCCTCTGAACGCATTGTGTAAGAATTTCTCTCTCTTTCACTGTCTTTGTTTCATGGGTTTTTCAAAGTAATTTATTTTTATAATGGGGTTTAGCTGCTTTTCACTGCTGTGTTTATGCCGCTTTACACCCACTTGACACACTAACAGAGAGATATCAATACATAGGTTTTAAGATTATTACTAGTCAGATATATTCTTGGGCGGTCAATAGGGCGTGTTGAGTCCAGTTCTCTGAGCAAGGAGTAGGTCTTGTCTATTACATATTGGTTTTATGGAACGGTATCTGAGCTAATTTGAAACCCTTGTTTTATGTATCACCCCACCTCACCTTTCCCGTTAAGCAGCCATAGTGTGTTTTCTGCATGTGTGACTCCGTTCTGTTTTGTAATTCAGTTCAAGTGTAACGGTTTTTACATTCCCTCTATCAGTGATACCTTATGAGAAGTGTCCTTTTCTGTGTGACTTATTTCACTTAGAATCGTCGTACCTAAATCCACTCATCATGCTGCTACTAGCCTTATGACATTGATTTCATGGCTGAGTGATATTCCATTGTACATAAGGACCACAACTCCTTTATCCATTTTTCTCTTTCCTGGGATATTGAAGGTGGAATGAAGTGGAGGTCCTTGTCAAGAGAGCAGCCCTAAACTTTGGGGTGCTTGTGTCTTGCTGATTTTTAATTTTCCCAATGTATACCCCCATGAGTGGAAGTGCCCTATGCTCTCTAAGCTTTGCTTTTTAGATGTTTCAGGACTCACCGTACACTTCTCCAGAGTGGCTGTTGGCAATTTACATCCCACCCATCAGTGTAGCACGGCTCCCATTTCTCCATGGCCTTTCCTGTATTTCTGGTTTTGACACTTTTTTCAGCATGGCCCTTTTAACCGATGGGAAGCGAGACTTCTTTGTAGCGCTGATTTGCCTTTCCAGGTTGCTTGGTTGGCCAAAAAGGGCGTATGCGTTTTTTCCTGAATATATTCAGGAAAAAACGCATACGCCCTTTTTGGCCAAGGGCATCATTGTCAACGTTTTGCCACTTTTCATGTGCTTTAAAGGCGATTCGAATCTACCTCCTGAAATCTGTTTCCTGCAATTCTGCCTTGATTTCAAATCCTCTTCTTTGCCTTCCCTCAATATATTTGTGGACGAGAGTCATCATTTATAACTCTGCAGGTTTGTGAATTGCAGTGCCCTGAAGCTCCATTTTACAACTCGCTTTTTAGGGATCTGGCCGCAAAAGCGCATGATGGCTTCAGGCCCTGTTCTGGTTCCGGGGGGCAGGCTGAGCCTGTGGTTAATTCTTCTTCCTGATGGGAAAATAGAGTGACCTGTGCCTGTCCCTACACCAGGAGCTAGTCTCTCATTGGTTCCAAGTCTTCCCGTTCATCCTCAGGACAAATTGCAACCTGTACGGAACAGGAGGTTAAAGGTGCTGATGCTCCAAGTAGGGAGATTGCTAGTAAAGTGGCTGGAATGGCGAACCCGAGCACAAGGAGATGAGAAATGAGGTGCGTTTTAGAAACCTTTCCCCATCACACGGTGTACCATCTTCTGGGTTTCTCATGCATGTTTTCGATGTAGCAAGATGCCCTTGAACCTGGAGATTTGGGACCCATGCGATGGGTACCACGCAGTATTACTTTAAAGGGTCTGCGTTTGCTCACCCAACCTCACCAAACCTCTCAGCCCCAAGAGTGTCCACCCTTATGTCTCATCCAGCTGTGGGTCTAGATATGGTCAATCCAGGTGGCATCACAGCCTCTGAACGCATTGTGTAAGAATTTCTCTCTCTTTCACTGTCTTTGTTTCATGGGTTTTTCAAAGTAATTTATTTTTATAATGGGGTTTAGCTGCTTTTCACTGCTGTGTTTATGCCGCTTTACACCCACTTGACACACTAACAGAGAGATATCAATACATAGGTTTTAAGATTATTACTAGTCAGATATATTCTTGGGCGGTCAATAGGGCGTGTTGAGTCCAGTTCTCTGAGCAAGGAGTAGGTCTTGTCTATTACATATTGGTTTTATGGAACGGTATCTGAGCTAATTTGAAACCCTTGTTTTATGTATCACCCCACCTCACCTTTCCCGTTAAGCAGCCATAGTGTGTTTTCTGCATGTGTGACTCCGTTCTGTTTTGTAATTCAGTTCAAGTGTAACGGTTTTTACATTCCCTCTATCAGTGATACCTTATGAGAAGTGTCCTTTTCTGTGTGACTTATTTCACTTAGAATCGTCGTACCTAAATCCACTCATCATGCTGCTACTAGCCTTATGACATTGATTTCATGGCTGAGTGATATTCCATTGTACATAAGGACCACAACTCCTTTATCCATTTTTCTCTTTCCTGGGATATTGAAGGTGGAATGAAGTGGAGGTCCTTGTCAAGAGAGCAGCCCTAAACTTTGGGGTGCTTGTGTCTTGCTGATTTTTAATTTTCCCAATGTATACCCCCATGAGTGGAAGTGCCCTATGCTCTCTAAGCTTTGCTTTTTAGACGTTTCAGGACTCACCGTACACTTCTCCAGAGTGGCTGTTGGCAATTTACATCCCGCCCATCAGTGTAGCACGGCTCCCATTTCTCCATGGCCTTTCCTGTATTTCTGGTTTTGACACTTTTTTCAGCATGGCCCTTTTAACCGATGGGAAGCGAGACTTCTTTGTAGCGCTGATTTGCCTTTCCAGGTTGCTTGGTTGGCCAAAACGGGCGTATGCGTTTTTTCCTGAATATATTCAGGAAAAAACGCATACGCCCTTTTTGGCCAAGGGCATCATTGTCAACGTTTTGCCGCTTTTCATGTGCTTTAAAGGCGATTCGAATCTACCTCCTGAAATCTGTTTCCTGCAATTCTGCCTTGATTTCAAATCCTCTTCTTTGCCTTCCCTCAATATATTTGTGGACGAGAGTTATCATTTATAACTCTGCAGGTTTGTGAATTGCAGTGCCCTGAAGCTCCATTTTACAACTCGCTTTTTAGGGAGCTGGCCGCAAAAGCGCAGGATGGCTTCAGGCCCTGTTCTGGTTCCGGGGGGCAGGCTGAGGCTGTGGTTAATTCTTCTTCCTAATGGGAAAACAGAGTGACCTGTGCCTGTCCCTACACCAGGAGCTAGTCTCTCATTGGTTCCAAGTCTTCCCGTTCATCCTCAGGACAAATTGCAACCTGTACGGAACAGGAGGTTAAAGGTGCTGATGCTCCAAGTAGGGAGATTGCTAGTAAAGTGGCTGGAATGGCGAACCCGAGCACAAGGAGATGAGAAATGAGGTGCGTTTTAGAAACCTTTCCCCATCACACGGTGTACCATCTTCTGGGTTTCTCATGCATGTTTTCGATGTAGCAAGATGCCCTTGAACCTGGAGATTTGGGACCCATGCGATGGGTACCACGCAGTATTACTTTAAAGGGTCTGCGTTTGCTCACCCAACCTCACCAAACCTCTCAGCCCCAAGAGTGTCCACCCTTATGTCTCATCCAGCTGTGGGTCTAGATATGGTCAATCCAGGTTGCATCACAGCCCCTGAACGCATTGTGTAAGAATTTCGCTCTCTTTCACTGTCTTTGTTTCATGGGTTTTTCAAAGTAATTTATTTTTATAATGGGGTTTAGCTGCTTTTCACTGCTGTGTTTATGCCGCTTTACACCCACTTGACACACTAACAGAGAGATATCAATACATAGGTTTTAAGATTATTACTAGTCAGATATATTCTTGTGCGGTGAATACGGCGTGTTGAGTCCAGTTCTCTGAGCAAGGAGTAGGTCTTGTCTATTACATATTGGGTTTATGGAACGGTATCTGAGCTAATTTGAAACCCTTGTTTTATGTATCACCCCCCGTCACCTTTCCCGTTAAGCAGCCATAGTGTGTTTTCTGCATGTGTGACTCCGTTCTGTTTTGTAATTCAGTTCAAGTGTAACGGTTTTTACATTCCCTCTATCAGTGATACCTTATGAGAAGTGTCCTTTTCTGTGTGACTTATTTCACTTAGAATCGTCGTACCTAAATCCACTCATCATGCTGCTACTAGCCTTATGACATTGATTTCATGGCTGAGTGATATTCCATTGTACATAAGGACCACAACTCCTTTATCCATTTTTCTCTTTCCTGGGATATTGAAGGTGGAATGAAGTGGAGGTCCTTGTCAACAGAGCAGCCCTAAACTTTGGGGTGCTTGTGTCTTGCTGATTTTTAATTTTCCCAATGTATACCCCCATGAGTGGAAGTGCCCTATGCTCTCTAAGCTTTGCTTTTAAGACTTTTCAGGACTCACCGTACACTTCTCCAGAGTGGCTGTTGGCAATTTACATCCCGCCCATCAGTGTAGCACGGCTCCCATTTCTCCATGGCCTGTCCTGTATTTCTGGTATTGACACTTTTTTCAGCATGGCCCTTTTAACCGATGTGAAGCGAGACTTCTTTGTAGCGCTGATTTGCCTTTCCAGGTTGCTTGGTTGGCCAAAAAGGGCGTATGCGTTTTTTCCTGAATATATTCAGGAAAAAACGCATACGCCCTTTTTGGCCAAGGGCATCATTGTCAACGTTTTGCCGCTTTTCATGTGCTTTAAAGGCGATTCGAATCTACCACCTGAAATCTGTTTCCTGGAATTCTGCCTTGATTTCAAATCCTCTTCTTTGCCTTCCCTCAATATATTTGTGGACGTGAGTTATCATTTATAACTCTGCAGGTTTGTGAATTGCAGTGCCCTGAAGCTCCATTTTACAACTCGCTTTTTAGGGAGCTGGCCGCAAAAGCGCAGGATGGCTTCAGGCCCTGTTCTGGTTCCGGGGGGCAGGCTGAGCCTGTGGTTAATTCTTCTTCCTGATGGGAAAACAGAGTGACCTGTGCCTGTCCCTACACCAGGAGCTAGTCTCTCATTGGTTCCAAGTCTTCCCGTTCATCCTCAGGACAAATTGCAACCTGTACGGAACAGGAGGTTAAAGGTGCTGATGCTCCAAGTAGGGAGATTGCTAGTAAAGTGGCTGGAATGGCGAACCCGAGCACAAGGAGATGAGAAATGAGGTGCGTTTTAGAAACCTTTCCCCATCACATGGTGTACCATCTTTTTGTTTTCTCATGCATGTTTTCGATGTAGGAAGATGTCCTTGAACCTGGAGATTTGGGACCCATGCGATTGGTACCACGCAGTATTACTTTAAAGGGTCTGCGTTTCCTCACCCAACCTCACCAAATCTCTCAGCCCCAAGAGTGTCCACCCTTATGTCTCATCCAGCTGTGGGTCTAGATATGGTCAATCCAGGTGGCATCACAGCCTCTGAACGCATTGTGTAAGAATTTCTCTCTCTTTCACTGTCTTTGTTTCATGGGTTTTTCAAAGTAATTTATTTTTATAATGGGGTTTAGCTGCTTTTCACTGCTGTGTTTATGCCGCTTTACACCCACATGACACACTAACAGAGAGATATCAATACATAGGTTTTAAGATTATAACTAGTCAGATATATTCTTGTGCGGTGAATAGGGCGTGTTGAGTCCAGTTCTCTGAGCAAGGAGTAGGTCTTGTCTATTACATATTGGGTTTATGGAACGGTATCTGAGCTAATTTGAAACCCTTGTTTTATGTATCACCCCACCTCACCTTTCCCGTTAAGCAGCCATAGTGTGTTTTCTGCATGTGTGACTCCGTTCTGTTTTGTAATTCAGTTCAAGTGTAACGGTTTTTACATTCCCTCTATCAGTGATACCTTATGAGAAGTGTCCTTTTCTGTGTGACTTATTTCACTTAGAATCGTCGTACCTAAATCCACTCATCATGCTGCTACTAGCCTTATGACATTGATTTCTTGGCTGAGTGATATTCCATTGTACATAAGGACCACAACTCCTTTATCCATTTTTCTCTTTCCTGGGATATTGAAGGTGGAATGAAGTGGAGGTCCTTGTCAAGAGAGCAGCCCTAAACTTTGGGGTGCTTGTGTCTTGCTGATTTTTAATTTTCCCAATGTATACCCCCATGAGTGGAAGTGCCCTATGCTCTCTAAGCTTTGCTTTTTAGACGTTTCAGGACTCACCGTACACTTCTCCAGAGTGGCTGTTGGCAATTTACATCCCGCCCATCAGTGTAGCACGGCTCCCATTTCTCCATGGCCTTTCCTGTATTTCTGGTTTTGACACTTTTTTCAGCATGGCCCTTTTAACCGATGGGAAGCGAGACTTTTTTGTAGCGCTGATTTGCCTTTCCAGGTTGCTTGGTTGGCCAAAAAGGGCGTATGCGTTTTTTCCTGAATATATTCAGGAAAAAACGCATACGCCCTTTTTGGCCAAGGGCATCATTGTCAACGTTTTGCCGCTTTTCATGTGCTTTAAAGGCGATTCGAATCTACCTCCTGAAATCTGTTTCCTGCAATTCTGCCTTGATTTCAAATCCTCTTCTTTGCCTTCCCTCAATATATTTGTGGACGAGAGTTATCATTTATAACTCTGCAGGTTTGTGAATTGCAGTGCCCTGAAGCTCCATTTTACAACTCGCTTTTTAGGGAGCTGGCCGCAAAAGCGCAGGATGGCTTCAGGCCCTGTTCTGGTTCCGGGGGGCAGGCTGAGGCTGTGGTTAATTCTTCTTCCTGATGGGAAAACAGAGTGACCTGTGCCTGTCCCTACACCAGGAGCTAGTCTCTCATTGGTTCCAAGTCTTCCCGTTCATCCTCAGGACAAATTGCAACCTGTACGGAACAGGAGGTTAAAGGTGCTGATGCTCCAAGTAGGGAGATTGCTAGTAAAGTGGCTGGAATGGCGAACCCGAGCACAAGGAGATGAGAAATGAGGTGCGTTTTAGAAACCTTTCCCCATCACACGGTGTACCATCTTCTGGGTTTCTCATGCATGTTTTCGATGTAGCAAGATGCCCTTGAACCTGGAGATTTGGGACCCATGCGATGGGTACCACGCAGTATTACTTTAAAGGGTCTGCGTTTGCTCACCCAACCTCACCAAACCTCTCAGCCCCAAGAGTGTCCACCCTTATGTCTCATCCAGCTGTGGGTCTAGATATGGTCAATCCAGGTTGCATCACAGCCCCTGAACGCATTGTGTAAGAATTTCGCTCTCTTTCACTGTCTTTGTTTCATGGGTTTTTCAAAGTAATTTATTTTTATAATGGGGTTTAGCTGCTTTTCACTGCTGTGTTTATGCCGCTTTACACCCACTTGACACACTAACAGAGAGATATCAATACATAGGTTTTAAGATTATTACTAGTCAGATATATTCTTGTGCGGTGAATAGGGCGTGTTGAGTCCAGTTCTCTGAGCAAGGAGTAGGTCTTGTCTATTACATATTGGGTTTATGGAACGGTATCTGAGCTAATTTGAAACCCTTGTTTTATGTATCACCCCCCCTCACCTTTCCCGTTAAGCAGCCATAGTGTGTTTTCTGCATGTGTGACTCCGTTCTGTTTTGTAATTCAGTTCAAGTGTAACGGTTTTTACATTCCCTCTATCAGTGATACCTTATGAGAAGTGTCCTTTTCTGTGTGACTTATTTCACTTAGAATCGTCGTACCTAAATCCACTCATCATGCTGCTACTAGCCTTATGACATTGATTTCATGGCTGAGTGATATTCCATTGTACATAAGGACCACAACTCCTTTATCCATTTTTCTCTTTCCTGGGATATTGAAGGTGGAATGAAGTGGAGGTCCTTGTCAAGAGAGCAGCCCTAAACTTTGGGGTGCTTGTGTCTTGCTGATTTTTAATTTTCCCAATGTATACCCCCATGAGTGGAAGTGCCCTATGCTCTCTAAGCTTTGCTTTTTAGACGTTTCAGGACTCACCGTACACTTCTCCAGAGTGGCTGTTGGCAATTTACATCCCGCCCATCAGTGTAGCACGGCTCCCATTTCTCCATGGCCTTTCCTGTATTTCTGGTTTTGACACTTTTTTCAGCATGGCCCTTTTAACCGATGGGAAGCGAGACTTCTTTGTAGCGCTGATTTGCCTTTCCAGGTTGCTTGGTTGGCCAAAACGGGCGTATGCGTTTTTTCCTGAATATATTCAGGAAAAAACGCATACGCCCTTTTTGGCCAAGGGCATCATTGTCAACGTTTTGCCGCTTTTCATGTGCTTTAAAGGCGATTCGAATCTACCTCCTGAAATCTGTTTCCTGCAATTCTGCCTTGATTTCAAATCCTCTTCTTTGCCTTCCCTCAATATATTTGTGGACGAGAGTTATCATTTATAACTCTGCAGGTTTGTGAATTGCAGTGCCCTGAAGCTCCATTTTACAACTCGCTTTTTAGGGAGCTGGCCGCAAAAGCGCATGATGGCTTCAGCCCCTGTTCTGGTTCCCGGGGGCAGGCTGAGCCTGTGGTTAATTCTTCTTCCTGATGGGAAAACAGAGTGACCTGTGCCTGTCCCTACACCAGGAGCTAGTCTCTCATTGGTTCCAAGTCTTCCCGTTCATCCTCAGGACAAATTGCAACCTGTACGGAACAGGAGGTTAAAGGTGCTGATGCTCCAAGTAGGGAGATTGCTAGTAAAGTGGCTGGAATGGCGAACCCGAGCACAAGGAGATGAGAAATGAGGTGCGTTTTAGAAACCTTTCCCCATCACACGGTGTACCATCTTCTGGGTTTCTCATGCATGTTTTCGATGTAGCAAGATGCCCTTGAACCTGGAGATTTGGGACCCATGCGATGGGTACCACGCAGTATTACTTTAAAGGGTCTGCGTTTGCTCACCCAACCTCACCAAACCTCTCAGCCCCAAGAGTGTCCACCCTTATGTCTCATCCAGCTGTGGGTCTAGATATGGTCAATCCAGGTTGCATCACAGCCCCTGAACGCATTGTGTAAGAATATCGCTCTCTTTCACTGTCTTTGTTTCATGGGTTTTTCAAAGTAATTTATTTTTATAATGGGGTTTAGCTGCTTTTCACTGCTGTGTTTATGCCGCTTTACACCCACTTGACACACTAACAGAGAGATATCAATACATAGGTTTTAAGATTATTACTAGTCAGATATATTCTTGTGCGGTGAATAGGGCGTGTTGAGTCCAGTTCTCTGAGCAAGGAGTAGTTCTTGTCTATTACATATTGGTTTTATGGAACGGTATCTGAGCTAATTTGAAACCCTTGTTTTATGTATCACCCCACCTCACCTTTCCCGTTAAGCAGCCATAGTGTGTTTTCTGCATGTGTGACTCTGTTCTGTTTTGTAATTCAGTTCAAGTGTAACGGTTTTTACATTCCCTCTATCAGTGATACCTTATGAGAAGTGTCCTTTTCTGTGTGACTTATTTCACTTAGAATCGTCGTACCTAAATCCACTCATCATGCTGCTACTAGCCTTATGACATTGATTTCATGGCTGAGTGATATTCCATTGTTTATATGGACCACAACTCCTTTATCCATTTTTCTCTTTCCTGGGATATTGAAGGTGGAATGAAGTGGAGGTCCTTGTCAAGAGAACAGCCCTAAACTTTGGGGTGCTTGTGTCTTGCTGATTTTTAATTTTCCCAATGTATACCCCCATGAGTGGAAGTGCCCTATGCTCTCTAAGCTTTGCTTTTTAGACGTTTCAGGACTCACCGTACACTTCTCCAGAGTGGCTGTTGGCAATTTACATCCCGCCCATCAGTGTAGCACGGCTCCCATTTCTCCATGGCCTTTCCTGTATTTCTGGTTTTGACACTTTTTTCAGCATGGCCCTTTTAACCGATGGGAAGCGAGACTTCTTTGTAGCGCTGATTTGCCTTTCCAGGTTGCTTGGTTGGCCAAAAAGGGCGTATGCGTTTTTTCCTGAATATATTCAGGAAAAAACGCATACGCCCTTTTTGGCCAAGGGCATCATTGTCAACGTTTTGCCGCTTTTCATGTGCTTTAAAGGCGATTCGAATCTACCTCCTGAAATCTGTTTCCTGCAATTCTGCCTTGATTTCAAATCCTCTTCTTTGCCTTCCCTCAATATATTTGTGGACGAGAGTTATCATTTATAACTCTGCAGGTTTGTGAATTGCAGTGCCCTGAAGCTCCATTTTACAACTCGCTTTTTAGGGAGCTGGCCGCAAAAGCGCATGATGGCTTCAGGCCCTGTTCTGGTTCCGGGGGGCAGGCTGAGGCTGTGGTTAATTCTTCTTCCTAATGGGAAAACAGAGTGACCTGTGCCTGTCCCTACACCAGGAGCTAGTCTCTCATTGGTTCCAAGTCTTCCCGTTCATCCTCAGGACAAATTGCAACCTGTACGGAACAGGAGGTTAAAGGTGCTGATGCTCCAAGTAGGGAGATTGCTAGTAAAGTGGCTGGAATGGTGAACCCGAGCACAAGGAGATGAGAAATGAGGTGCGTTTTAAAAACCTTTCCCCATCACACGGTGTACCATCTTCTGGGTTTCTCATGCATGTTTTCGATGTAGCAAGATGCCCTTGAACCTGGAGATTTGGGACCCATGCGATGGGTACCACGCAGTATTACTTTAAAGGGTCTGCGTTTGCTCACCCAACCTCACCAAACCTCTCAGCCCCAAGAGTGTCCACCCTTATGTCTCATCCAGCTGTGGGTCTAGATATGGTCAATCCAGGTTGCATCACAGCCCCTGAACGCATTGTGTAAGAATTTCGCTCTCTTTCACTGTCTTTGTTTCATGGGTTTTTCAAAGTAATTTATTTTTATAATGGGGTTTAGCTGCTTTTCACTGCTGTGTTTATGCCGCTTTACACCCACTTGACACACTAACAGAGAGATATCAATACATAGGTTTTAAGATTATTACTAGTCAGATATATTCTTGTGCGGTGAATAGGGCGTGTTGAGTCCAGTTCTCTGAGCAAGGAGTAGGTCTTGTCTATTACATATTGGTTTTATGGAACGGTATCTGAGCTAATTTGAAACCCTTGTTTTATGTATCACCCCACCTCACCTTTCCCGTTAAGCAGCCATAGTGTGTTTTCTGCATGTGTGACTCCGTTCTGTTTTGTAATTCCGTTCAAGTGTAACGGTTTTTACATTCCCTCTATCAGTGATACCTTATGAGAAGTGTCCTTTTCTGTGTGACTTATTTCACTTAGAATCGTCGTACCTAAATCCACTCATCATGCTGCTACTAGCCTTATGACATTGATTTCATGGCTGAGTGATATTCCATTGTACATAAGGACCACAACTCCTTTATCCATTTTTCTCTTTCCTGGGATATTGAAGGTGGAATGAAGTGGAGGTCCTTGTCAAGAGAGCAGCCCTAAACTTTGGGGTGCTTGTGTCTTGCTGATTTTTAATTTTCCCAATGTATACCCCCATGAGTGGAAGTGCCCTATGCTCTCTAAGCTTTGCTTTTTAGATGTTTCAGGACTCACCGTACACTTCTCCAGAGTGGCTGTTGGCAATTTACATCCCACCCATCAGTGTAGCACGGCTCCCATTTCTCCATGGCCTTTCCTGTATTTCTGGTTTTGACACTTTTTTCAGCATGGCCCTTTTAACCGATGGGAAGTGAGACTTCTTTGTAGCGCTGATTTGCCTTTCCAGGTTGCTTGGTTGGCCAAAAAGGGCGTATGCGTTTTTTCCTGAATATATTCAGGAAAAAACGCATACGCCCTTTTTGGCCAAGGGCATCATTGTCAACGTTTTGCCACTTTTCATGTGCTTTAAAGGCGATTCGAATCTACCTCCTGAAATCTGTTTCCTGCAATTCTGCCTTGATTTCAAATCCTCTTCTTTGCCTTCCCTCAATATATTTGTGGACGTGAGTCATCATTTATAACTCTGCAGGTTTGTGAATTGCAGTGCCCTGAAGCTCCATTTTACAACTCGCTTTTTTGGGAGCTGGCCGCAAAAGCGCATGATGGCTTCAGGCCCTGTTCTGGTTCCGGGGGGCAGGCTGAGCCTGTGGTTAATTCTTCTTCCTGATGGGAAAATAGAGTGACCTGTGCCTGTCCCTACACCAGGAGCTAGTCTCTCATTGGTTCCAAGTCTTCCCGTTCATCCTCAGGACAAATTGCAACCTGTACGGAACAGGAGGTTAAAGGTGCTGATGCTCCAAGTAGGGAGATTGCTAGTAAAGTGGCTGGAATGGCGAACCCGAGCACAAGGAGATGAGAAATGAGGTGCGTTTTAGAAACCTTTCCCCATCACACGGTGTACCATCTTCTGGGTTTCTCATGCATGTTTTCGATGTAGCAAGATGCCCTTGAACCTGGAGATTTGGGACCCATGCGATGGGTACCACGCAGTATTACTTTAAAGGGTCTGCGTTTGCTCACCCAACCTCACCAAACCTCTCAGCCCCAAGAGTGTCCACCCTTATGTCTCATCCAGCTGTGGGTCTAGATATGGTCAATCCAGGTTGCATCACAGCCCCTGAACGCATTGTGTAAGAATTTCGCTCTCTTTCACTGTCTTTGTTTCATGGGTTTTTCAAAGTTATTTATTTTTATAATGGGGTTTAGCTGCTTTTCACTGCTGTGTTTATGCCGCTTTACACCCACTTGACACACTAACAGAGAGATATCAATACATAGGTTTTAAGATTATTACTAGTCAGATATATTCTTGTGCGGTCAATAGGGCGTGTTGAGTCCAGTTCTCTGAGCAAGGAGTAGGTCTTGTCTATTACATATTGGGTTTATGGAACGGTATCTGAGCTAATTTGAAACCCTTGTTTTATGTATCACCCCCCCTCACCTTTCCCGTTAAGCAGCCATAGTGTGTTTTCTGCATGTGTGACTCCGTTCTGTTTTGTAATTCAGTTCAAGTGTAACGGTTTTTACATTCCCTCTATCAGTGATACCTTATGAGAAGTGTCCTTTTCTGTGTGACTTATTTCACTTAGAATCGTCGTACCTAAATCCACTCATCATGCTGCTACTAGCCTTATGACATTGATTTCATGGCTGAGTGATATTCCATTGTACATAAGGACCACAACTCCTTTATCCATTTTTCTCTTTCCTGGGATATTGAAGGTGGAATGAAGTGGAGGTCCTTGTCAAGAGAGCAGCCCTAAACTTTGGGGTGCTTGTGTCTTGCTGATTTTTAATTTTCCCAATGTATACCCCCATGAGTGGAAGTGCCCTATGCTCTCTAAGCTTTGCTTTTTAGACGTTTCAGGACTCACCGTACACTTCTCCAGAGTGGCTGTTGGCAATTTACATCCCGCCCATCAGTGTAGCACGGCTCCCATTTCTCCATGGCCTTTCCTGTATTTCTGGTTTTGACACTTTTTTCAGCATGGCCCTTTTAACCGATGGGAAGCGAGACTTCTTTGTAGCGCTGATTTGCCTTTCCAGGTTGCTTGGTTGGCCAAAAAGGGCGTATGCGTTTTTTCCTGAATATATTCAGGAAAAAACGCATACGCCCTTTTTGGCCAAGGGCATCATTGTCAACGTTTTGCCGCTTTTCATGTGCTTTAAAGGCGATTCGAATCTACCTCCTGAAATCTGTTTCCTGCAATTCTGCCTTGATTTCAAATCCTCTTCTTTGCCTTCCCTCAATATATTTGTGGACGAGAGTTATCATTTATAACTCTGCAGGTTTGTGAATTGCAGTGCCCTGAAGCTCCATTTTACAACTCGCTTTTTCGGGAGCTGGCCGCAAAAGCGCATGATGGCTTCAGCCCCTGTTCTGGTTCCCGGGGGCAGGCTGAGCCTGTGGTTAATTCTTCTTCCTGATGGGAAAACAGAGTGACCTGTGCCTGTCCCTACACCAGGAGCTAGTCTCTCATTGGTTCCAAGTCTTCCCGTTCATCCTCAGGACAAATTGCAACCTGTACGGAACAGGAGGTTAAAGGTGCTGATGCTCCAAGTAGGGAGATTGCTAGTAAAGTGGCTGGAATGGCGAACCCGAGCACAAGGAGATGAGAAATGAGGTGCGTTTTAGAAACCTTTCCCCATCACACGGTGTACCATCTTCTGGGTTTCTCATGCATGTTTTCGATGTAGCAAGATGCCCTTGAACCTGGAGATTTGGGACCCATGCGATGGGTACCACGCAGTATTACTTTAAAGGGTCTGCGTTTGCTCACCCAACCTCACCAAACCTCTCAGCCCCAAGAGTGTCCACCCTTATGTCTCATCCAGCTGTGGGTCTAGATATGGTCAATCCAGGTTGCATCACAGCCCCTGAACGCATTGTGTAAGAATTTCGCTCTCTTTCACTGTCTTTGTTTCATGGGTTTTTCAAAGTAATTTATTTTTATAATGGGGTTTAGCTGCTTTTCACTGCTGTGTTTATGCCGCTTTACACCCACTTGACACACTAACAGAGAGATATCAATACATAGGTTTTAAGATTATTACTAGTCAGATATATTCTTGTGCGGTGAATAGGGCGTGTTGAGTCCAGTTCTCTGAGCAAGGAGTAGGTCTTGTCTATTACATATTGGGTTTATGGAACGGTATCTGAGCTAATTTGAAACCCTTGTTTTATGTATCACCCCACCTCACCTTTCCCGTTAAGCAGCCATAGTGTGTTTTCTGCATGTGTGACTCCGTTCTGTTTTGTAATTCAGTTCAAGTGTAACGGTTTTTACATTCCCTCTATCAGTGATACCTTATGAGAAGTGTCCTTTTCTGTGTGACTTATTTCACTTAGAATCGTCGTACCTAAATCCACTCATCATGCTGCTACTAGCCTTATGACATTGATTTCATGGCTGAGTGATATTCCATTGTACATAAGGACCACAACTCCTTTATCCATTTTTCTCTTTCCTGGGATATTGAAGGTGGAATGAAGTGGAGGTCCTTGTCAAGAGAGCAGCCCTAAACTTTGGGGTGCTTGTGTCTTGCTGATTTTTAATTTTCCCAATGTATACCCCCATGAGTGGAAGTGCCCTATGCTCTCTAAGCTTTGCTTTTTAGACGTTTCAGGACTCACCGTACACTTCTCCAGAGTGGCTGTTGGCAATTTACATCCCGCCCATCAGTGTAGCACGGCTCCCATTTCTCCATGGCCTTTCCTGTATTTCTGGTTTTGACACTTTTTTCAGCATGGCCCTTTTAACCGATGGGAAGCGAGACTTCTTTGTAGCGCTGATTTGCCTTTCCAGGTTGCTTGGTTGGCCAAAAAGGGCGTATGCGTTTTTTCCTGAATATATTCAGGAAAAAACGCATACGCCCTTTTTGGCCAAGGGCATCATTGTCAACGTTTTGCCGCTTTTCATGTGCTTTAAAGGCGATTCGAATCTACCTCCTGAAATCTGTTTCCTGCAATTCTGCCTTGATTTCAAATCCTCTTCTTTGCCTTCCCTCAATATATTTGTGGACGAGAGTTATCATTTATAACTCTGCAGGTTTGTGAATTGCAGTGCCCTGAAGCTCCATTTTACAACTCGCTTTTTAGGGAGCTGGCCGCAAAAGCGCATGATGGCTTCAGCCCCTGTTCTGGTTCCCGGGGGCAGGCTGAGCCTGTGGTTAATTCTTCTTCCTGATGGGAAAACAGAGTGACCTGTGCCTGTCCCTACACCAGGAGCTAGTCTCTCATTGGTTCCAAGTCTTCCCGTTCATCCTCAGGACAAATTGCAACCTGTACGGAACAGGAGGTTAAAGGTGCTGATGCTCCAAGTAGGGAGATTGCTAGTAAAGTGGCTGGAATGGCGAACCCGAGCACAAGGAGATGAGAAATGAGGTGCGTTTTAGAAACCTTTCCCCATCACACGGTGTACCATCTTCTGGGTTTCTCATGCATGTTTTCGATGTAGCAAGATGCCCT